>NC_064450.1:1357150-1696437 GCF_023343835.1 Lagopus muta | reverse complement strand
GGACAGCTGGCACAACGTGCCTTTGATTGCAGCCCCTATAGTGCAACTGGGCTGCTGAACCCACCCCTCACCCTGTCAGCTCTGTGCTGGGTGGGCACTGAGAAGAAGGTCTGCTATTCTCTCCAGCAGCCGACCTGCTGGTTCTTGGCAGTGCCTGGCCAATAATTGGCTCTGAGGTTTTTGAGAAGAATAGCATTTAGGTTCTGAGCAGATACAAGGATCTTCTAGTTTTCCAACATTATTTTACATTATTTCTCTCATCTGAGTAACAGCTGAATGTCAGCCCTGCCTGACTGGGCTGAAGGAAAACCCTTCTTTCACGGCAGAGTTTGGGATGCAATATAACTGCTGCAAACCAACAGCTAACATCTATGGGAAGCAGCACCCTACAGTTAGTGCCCTCAAGGTACAGGGATAAGCCACACAGAGAGACATGAATGCATCTCCTCATAACAAAGACCATGAACAGTCATAGCTCCCGGCAGGCGAGAGCGGTGTATCCCTGCAAACCGCATAGGCAGGGAGATGAGAAGACACGTGGGTAATCAAGGGATTGGAGGGGCAGGAAGGGACCTGAGGAAATCCCCCCCGTCCAGACCCCTGCTAAGGCCACCTCGTGAAACGCGGTATGCAGGAAAGCACGAGCAAGCAGCCTGCCGTGCAGTGTGCGGTGCTGCAGAAAGGAACCCAGGCGGAGGCACCGCCCCCACTTGGTGCTGCTTGTGAACCAGAAGGCTGGCTCAAAAAGAATCCAAGTATCAGAAAGTGTAAACCTGTGGAACGAAGGGATGCCATTCAGAGGGACCTCAACAGACTTGAAAGGCGAGCCCGGGAGAATCTAATGAGGTTCAAGGCAGCAAAGTGCCAGCTTTTGCACTAAGCGTATTTCCAGATGGAAAGGAACAGTCCTTGGGAGCAGCCCTGCAGAGAAAGACCTGGGGGTCTGGTGGAGGAAAAACTTAACGTGAGCCACATGTTAAGCACATGGTGTCCCAGGCTGCATCAGAAGAGGGGTGGCAGCAGGGACAAGGAGGTGATTGTGCCTCTCTACTGTGCCTTGTGAGGCCCCATCTGGAGTCCAGACCTGGAGTCCCCAGTACAAGAAAGACAGGGAGCTGTTGGAGAGGGTCCAGAGGAGAGCCACAAAGATGAAGAGGGTGTTGGAGCACCTCCCCTACGAGGACAGGCTGAGGGAGCTGGGCTTGTTCAGCATGGAGAAGAGAAGGCTGCGGGGTGACCTCATTGCAGCCTGCAGTACCTAAAGGGAGCCTATAGGAGGCCTATAGGAGGGAGACAGGAGGGGAGTCAACTCTTTGAAAGGGTAGATAACTGCAGGACAAAGGAAAATGGTTTTAAGTTGAGGGAGGGAAGATTTAGGCTGGATGTCAGGGGGAAGCTCTTCACAGAAAGAGTGGTGAGGAGCTGGAACAGCTGCCCAGAGAGGCTGTGGATGCCCCGTCCTTGGAGGTGTCCAAGGCCAGGCTGGATGGGGAACTGGGCAGCCTGGTCTCGTATGAAATGTGGAGGTTGGTGGCCCTGCGTGTGGCAGGGGGTTGGAGCTTGATGATCCTTGAGGCGCCTTCCAACCCAAGCCATTCAATGATTCTGTGATTCCAAACAATTTGCGAAGGAGAGATTCACGTGGAGACGTGCAGTTTTCATTTTCCCAGCTCTATCACCGCCACAAAGGGCAGTCGGTGAACGATGAGGGGTGATAACGATGCAGGCCCAGCCCGGTGCCCAAAGGCACGCAGCCCTGCGCTGTGAGCTCACCGGCCAAGGGGCTGTGACAGCAGCGGAGATGGCTGTGAGCTCACGGAGCCTCCCTGCAGAACCCGGGGCGCGGCAGAGCCCAGCATCACTCGTGCCCGGACTCCGGTCGAGCGCGGCAGCGAGACTCGGAGGCGCGAACGAGAGACTCGGTTTGGGCCGTGCTGCCGGGCTGCCGGCGGCAGTTCCCGGCGCTCAGCCCGCGCCATCGCCAGCGTTCCCCCGGCCCTGCCCGGCTCGGGCGGCCGGGGCCCCGCGGGGTGCGCTCGCGGCAGCGGAGGTAAGCGGTGCGGGGACGCGGCCCCGGGGCGGGCGGCGGGGAGCGGGGCCGGGGCTTCGTGCGGAGGGAGCGGGGCGTCGCCGCCGCCGCCGCCCGGGGACGGCGAGTGACCGCGGCCTCTTCTCTTTCGCAGCTCTGATGGCTCCGGCGCCGCCGAGGGGAGCGGCTTTCCCGGCTCGGCTCTCCCCGGCCCACCGCACGCTCGGGGCCATGGAGCTGCCCTCGGACCGGACCTGCCCCGTCTGTGGGCGGAACCGGGCCGAGGCGGCCTACGTGACGCCCTGCCGGCACCAGCTCTGCTTGGGCTGTGCGCTGCGCTGGGCGAAGCAGCATCGCACCTGTGCCGTGTGCAAGGAGAACATCGAGGCCGTCCGGTACGCGGTGCAGTCGGAGGAGGATTTCCTCGCGTGCCCCATCCCGCAGCCTGCAGGGCGCTCCGAGGACGAGCAGGAGGAGGAGCAGGGCTCTGCAGAGCCGCAGCTCGAGGCTCCTGAGCACAGCTTCCCAGCCGAGACCTGGGCGGACTTCTTCCGAGGAGATCCGGGGGACCTCGAACCGCTGCTCCGGTGGATCCAGCAGGAGCTCGAGGACATCATCGGAGAGGAGTGGTGGACAGTGGCTGCGGTGCGGGCTGATATCATGCACCTGCTGTGCCTGTTCGGGCTCAGCGAGGACACCCTGAGCCTGAACTTGGAGTCGTACCTGGAAGACCACACAGGTCGTGTGTTCGTGGCGGGGCTCATCGACACCGTTACGGCCCTGTATGGCCCAGAGCTCCGCCGGCAGCAGGACAACCAGGCTGCCCATGAAACAGGAGGGCAGGACGGCCCCGCGGCCACCCCCAGCCCCGCCACCTCCCCGCAGGAGCCTCCTGCCCCCAGCCCGAGCCGCTCCACCAGCCCTGCAAGCCCCGGCGCCGAGCGGCTCCCTGGCGTCCCTCACGGGGGGCCCGAGCCCCGACCCGCCGCCCCCGTGTCCCCGCAGGAGCCGCAGGAGCAGCCGGGGCAGGCGGTGGCAGCGGGCCCCTCTGCCCAGGGCACGGACCACCAGCCTGGGGGGCCCCGACGCCCCCCGAGGAGGAGGGCCAGCAGCTGCCCCCCGGATTTGCCCCCGTCCCCCAAGAGGCGGCGCTAGGCCGGCACCCACTGCGGTGCTGAGCACGGCTCGCGGCTTGGGAGGCCATCAGTGATCTTGGACTGCTTTTATAGACAATAAATTATTTCCAGAAAATGCAAATGTCTCCATGTTATTGATGGTGAAGTTGGGTTTGCTGTCCCTCCCCACGTCGATTTCTCCCTCTCCTGATGCTGGGGGAGGACACAGAATCTTAACTTCCATGTTCAGAAACCAGGAGAGAGTGCTCCTGTTTGCAGTTCACACTGAGGGGGGTGAATGGGATTAACGGCAACTTTTTGCTCATTCGCTGATACCAAACCCCAAACACCAACCTGCGTCTCCTACTGAAAAAAAAACTAAAATGAAAGAATCTCCGCAGTCACAGAAACGTAGGGGCAGGAAGGGACCTGAGGAAATCCCCCCCGTCCAGACCCCTGCTAAGGCCACCTCGTGAAACGCGGTATGCAGGAAAGCACGAGCAAGCAGCCTGCCGTGCAGTGTGCGGTGCTGCAGAAAGGAACCCAGGCGGAGGCACCGCCCCCACTTGGTGCTGCTTGTGAACCAGAAGGCTGGCTCAAAAAGAATCCAAGTATCAGAAAGTGTAAACCTGTGGAACGAAGGGATGCCATTCAGAGGGACCTCAACAGACTTGAAAGGCGAGCCCGGGAGAATCTAATGAGGTTCAAGGCAGCAAAGTGCCAGCTTTTGCACTAAGCGTATTTCCAGATGGAAAGGAACAGTCCTTGGGAGCAGCCCTGCAGAGAAAGACCTGAAAGCAGCCTGCCGTGCAAGACGCTGAGTGCATGCTGCAGTCTGGTCTCACAGTGAGGTGGTTGAATAGGATCTGTAGGAGCCTATCAGTAGTCACGGAGCCTTTTTGTCAGAGGCAATTGCATCCCGCAATCCGCGACCACCATCCCAAGCAACGAGTGGGAGCTTTATGCACCCCACCGAGCTCCTTGCCAAGTCTTTTTCAGGTGAACGGTTCCACCAAGCTGCGGATGAAGCTGAGAGTGCGGCAGCCAAACCCCCGTGTGCAAAGAAGCCGGTTTCGTGCTGCCCGGTTCCCCTGCGGCGCAGCAGCCGTTTGAGCCGTTCGAGCGGCCGTTGCTGAGCCCGGCGCAGCTACTGGCTGATCCCCCGCCCAGCCCCCTGCTGAAGGCAGATCGTCAAGTGTGAGACAGCTGCGTGCTGTGCCGTGAGCATTTGGTTCAGAAAGGAAGCCTGACATAGGCGTTACCAGCACTTGGTATTGCCTGTGAATCAGATCAAGTCGAAAAGCGTCAGTCAGAACGTGTAAACCGTTCATGGAAAATGGGTTATTATCGGAGATAGTAAACGTGCAATTTTTATTCTCTCAAATCTGAAATGCAAGAATCTCCCTATCACAGAATCCCAGAACTGCAGGGCTCAGCCACAAGACTTGGAGGCACAAACCAGACTTTGTTTGGGCCGTGCTGTGGGGCTGCCGGCAGCAGTTCCTGGTGCTCAGCCCACAGCATCGCCAGCGTTCCCCCGGCCCTGCCTGGCTCAGATCTCCTGAGAGATCAGTTTGTTTCCACACCCTGAACCCGAGCAGTCATGATAGTGGTGTAAAACAAACATGTGCCCCAGAAGGCAGAAGATCACTCTTGTCTTCTTGTGATAATAATCTGATCGCGAGGACCAGGCTGATTTCCTCTCATAATGTCTGCTCTGGGCCTCCAGAAAGTAAATTCAAGAAAATATGCATCTTTGTTGTTTTTGTTCCTGTTTTAAAAAAATAAAATAAAATAATGAATGCAGATCTATGGGGATTATAAATGTAGTCTGATTTCTGAATCTTTCTGAAGTTTCTTGAAAGTTTCTTCCTGAAGTCCTTGGTACTTCCTGGCTAGATAATAAGATGACCTGCAGGATGATGGCAGGCAAGGAATGCCATCCCATGACTTAGTTCTGGAATCTTGTGTCTCAGCTTTGATTCCTGGAAAAGTAATTAAGCAGAGTAGCCCCTTGAAAATGCATGGAGGTAATAGTCTGCCTTGATTGTCAGTAACAAATCATATCAAAGCCATCTAATTTCCCTCTGTGAGAGGGTAGCTGATCTTGTGGACAGCACAAGAGCAGTAGGTATCTGATACCTACTGAAATATATGAATTTACCACATGGTGATACAGAACTGGACAGACAACCAGGTTTAGAGAGCAGCTGCCAACAGCAGTTCTTTCAGCCCGATTCAGCCTGAACGTAAGGCTTGTCTTCACCATTCCCATTCATGAGCTGTAATGTAGGACAGAAGATGCTCATTTTCCTTGTGTTTGAAAATGGCTGAGGTGACAAAGGACTGAAAAGGAGCTTAAGTGATCTTGTGACTGAGAAAACAATGAAACAAACAAACAAAACTACCATGGAATTTAATAAGGATAATGCAAAACAATCCTTTCAGATGGGATCTAATTGGGAATAGAAGCAGGGAGCACACCTCGTGTGTCACATCGCTGTCACTCTGCTGCAGAGGGTGTGTGCCATCCTGCCTGTGTGCCAGGCTCAGAACACCTGAAGCTGTCTGACATTCCTCCAGTGTCCCTGCCAGGAAAGGATGCGGCCGGGGGATTATGGCAGGGTGGGATGCTGCACAGTGTGACAGCTGCAGAAACCCAAAAGAACCCTGAGATTAACCCCAAGGATCGTCATAATCTTAAAAACGTAGGGTGATTTAGTGAATTGGGGTTGCTCAGCTTTGGCACAGATAAGATCATTCTACATATGGACCTCTTGGTGAGTTAGAAGTGTTTGTCTAATGGTACAACCAGCATAGTACCAGATAAATTGCATGGTGAGGGCCTAAGCTTGTGACTGGCGCCTTCAAGAAGTAGCTAGACAATAGCTAGAGCTGATTTATTTTGGGAAAGTATGGCAAAGGTTATTAAGTTCTGTGGGAACCTTTACACCCTTGTGGGTCTGTTCCTTAGTACGAAGTATAACGGTGCTGGAGCTGGCACGGCGCCTGTCCCAGCGTGGAGTGAAAAAAGCTGGAGAGCAGGCAGGGCACATCCCAGGCCATTGCTCATCTCCTGCTTAGTCACTGGAACCCTGCAAGTCCCTGGGGTTGTGTCAAGTCCCCCAACCACACGCATTAAAATCTAACCATACTTCCAGATCAGGCTAAGTTCAGTGCATGGTCTGTGTAAAGGCATTAAGAAAGACATTGCTCTTCAGCATCTGCTACTGCTTCCAGCTTCCTCCCTTCTTGGTTCTAAGGAGGAAGACACAGGAATAGCCTTTGGCAGTTTTCAGTGTCTTTTGCACTCTGCAAACACCGCGTGCCCTCAAACCCCATTCACTTCTGTGCTATCTCCTCTATAGCAGAGAATGGGGACAAATCCTCAGATCCTGCCAGAGCAGGGCAGCCCCGTAGTGAATGATCTGACCCTGTTGTTCCAAGGTGCCCAGGAGCTGGAGGGTAGATGGGTTAGATGGGTTAACTCTAACAGCTACTTTTGAAGGGCCGAGTGCCCACGATCCACTGGGGAGGTTTTACAGAGCTCATCCCTTATTCATCCCTTCCCAGCTGCAGCTCTTAGAGGAGAAAGTGATAATGCTCATGGTATTTTTCACTCCTTCCACGACAGTCAAGGCTGGACATCTGCTGTGCAGAGTCATCTCTGAGCTATTTGCAATTATTTCACCATGTTGGGTACTGACCTGTGAAACCTGCCATGCAGTGAAAGCTTGGCCACATGCTGCTTTAAAAAAAATGTGACTGCAAACAGTGCTTTCCCATCCATCCCCACTTGTGCCTCATGTGTCATTGATGCTGTATGTACCTGCTGAGGTGCTACCAGTGGGTCTATTTAAAATTTATGTGAATCTTGCTTTCTTGTCCTGCAGTGAACATGTTCCTTCATATCAGCTTTACTGTTGTAAGTGGCCTCCAGGTAACTGTGCTCTTTTAGCCCTTGGTTATACTTGTTTCCACTTTCCCTGCTCACATCACTGCCTTTAGGTAAAAACTGTGCTGCAGGCAATGATGTAAGCATGGAAATTGCTGGCTTTACAGCTTGGCTACTCTGAAATACAGCTGGTAGCTTTCTGCAGGGGAAGATAATCTTATTACCATATCCCCTCATAACTATGAACAAACCTTGTGCTGAATCTTCCCCAAAAATTGCTCTCCTGAGTTTTAGTGAAATGTAACAAAAATATATCCTAGGCAGTGAGAGATCAATTGGAAAATACTCCACAGATACCTTTAGGCCCAGGAGACAAATTTAGGTAGAGCTGCCTGCCTGATCTGTAGAAATGGTGGTGCCCAGAGTGCAGAGCAGGTCATCTCCATGTTTATGCTGTCTTCAAGATTTCATGTCAAAGCTGGATGAGGTCAAGAGGGAAAAAGCTGTTATCTTGCTTATCTTCATTTGAATCAGTTAAGACTGTTTTTCCATGACAGCATCATCTGAAACTTCTCATATTTGAGTGACACCACCTTCAAGCAACTTGAGCTTTGATTCACAGACGATGTCCAGTGGGAAGATTTGTCAGTACTCCAGGTGCCTGTAAGGACTGACATTTCACTAAATCTGCAGGACCAAGGCATCAATGTGGTGGTAACACCTGCTGCAAAAGGCTCCTGGTTGCAATACAGCTTCCATAGCTCCAGTCTGTATTGTTCTCAGCAAAGTAAAGCCTTCAGACCACATGATATTTAGCATTGCTCATGATGCTCTCTTCATTGCTGCTGAGCTAATTCAAGCAGGGGGTTTGTTTGGAGTTAATTGTTTGCTGTTTACAAACCAGTCAATGAGTGTTTAATTAGTTTCCTTTATTTAGACATGATCATGTAAATTAAAGGGATAGTCATTGAAAAGCTGCCTACAGCTAAGGACTCAGTAATTCATTCACCATTACTACTTCCTCTCATGATTTCTTTTTAACTGCATACATCATTTGTCTTTGTTTGGATTTGAGGCTCAGAGAAAGTTCTTCCAACTGATCTCCGCTTCTGTTCATCCACAAAATCCACAGCAACAGTGATGAAGTGCCCAAATTTGCTGAAGTCTTGACTCACTACTGCTCTCCAGTGAGGTGCAAGAAGAAGCAAAAAAATTCTCATGGACTGTCTAGCAATTCAAGTAACCTCCACTGAGCAACCAGTCTTTGAGAGCTGCAGCTAGGTATGCTGGATGCCAGTGTGTTCAAGCATTTGGCATCAGCCAAATCTATGGGCTTTCTAACAGTGACAAGTTCAGGTGAAAGGGGTCACTGCTTTCACTGAAAATCTCCACAAAGTTCATACTGATTTTTTCTACTTCCCAAACAAATCCTACTCCTGATCAAGACAGAACATCCTCAGGGAGATCTGTGTGTGCTCAGGGACATCCCTTTTGACGTCATGATAAGATACTGTCACCTTCACCTTTTATGCTTCCAGAAATTGTGCAAGCAGGAGACAAGCACTTGGTAATGACTAAAATGCCCTAACACTGTCTGCTCTCACCACGCTCCAGCCCCTACAAGCCAATGACTGTCTCTCCTGACTGACGTAGCCGACTTCAAAGCCATTAGAAGTCCTTTTTACAGAAGCATGATCTAGTACAGGCAGGAGTATAGGTGAAGACAAATGCCAGTGTTTGCTGAAGCTGTTCCTAGAGTATTTATTCTTTTAAGGACTAGAGAGAATTATTACCAAGTCGGGCTGCTTGGGAAGTCAGCACTGTGCTCAGCTATCAGTCATGGGTGGATGGAGAGTGAGAAGGGTCAGGAGGGCCCTGGGTGTGCACGCATTGCTCAACACCAGCTGAACGTTGGTGCACTGTTAATGCTGTCTGGGATGAAGCCAGGACATGAGGAGGATGTGGTGCAGTACTCAGTCAGGTTATAGCAGATCATTTTATGCATTTTGATGCCTTGGCAAAACAGTCTTGTGAACAGTGAAAAATTTGCAGCCCTTCTTTCTGTTTCATTGCGGGAATTTGAGAATAGGTGTCAAGATCACAAAAAAAATCATCAATTATTTGATAAATTTGCAACTTCATTTTCAGTCAGTATAAATACATAACCTGTGAATTTTCAAATGAAATGTATAGAGTTCCAATCAGATATTCAACTCAAAAATCTGACCACGTCTCTTTTCCAGGCTGTTATAAGCCCCTCTTACCAGAGGAATACCTCTTGCTTCACAGTCACACCTTATTTGTGTTATTTCTTTTTGGCAGCACGTACATTTGTGAACACATATTTTCAAGAATGAAGCACGGGAAGAGTAAAATGTCATCAAAATCTCAGATGAACAGCTTGAGAGCTCAATAAGAGTTGCAGCCACTTTCATCAAACTGAACTGATGCATTAGTTTCACAAAGTCAAATATCCCACTAGTTCTATGTTTTTGTTGCTCTTTTTAATGTTCAAATAAAAATGTTTTCTTATTAAAATACGTTTAGGTACTTACATACATAAGCTATATTATACACTTTATATGTGACCCAAGACGATTCCTCTTCACTCAGTGTGGCCCAGGCAAGCCAGGTTGGACCCCTGCCTTAGACTACTGATGGCTTCCTGACCCTTGTTGAATAGGACATGTCTTTTGGGAATGGAAAAACAGCTTCTGCACTGTGTATGTGAAGAGAATAGGACTGAAAGGGACCTGCGTGATCCACATGTCTGACCTCCTGTGCAGCCAAAGCAAAGGACTGTCCTGCTTCAGGGCTGAAGGGGATGTGCCCTGATATTGATGTCACTGTAACATGCTGAAGTCGCATGAAATCTTCACTCAGGTGAACGATAGAAGATGTTTATTGCTGTATTCCCTCTTAGCAAGGGACAGAGGTCATGAGTGGAACAGAGAGCGAATCGAGATTTCAGGGAGTGAAAATGGTGCAGCTGGGCAGCCTCCAGGCTGTGGCTGTGTCAAGGGCAGTGTTTGATTGACTGTGCAGCTTCTAACAGCAGCTGGGAGAGAGGCTCAGAAAGCCAAAGCTCAGCAAAACAAGATGTACATTTAGGACTCCAGATGGACCCCGGCCTGTATGAAAATGTATCGGTGACAAACCCCTGTTCAGCTGCAGATCCAACCAAAGAAACATTGGTGTCCAGTGCCCTCCAAGATTCTCCAGGATATCCTGCTGATTCTGCAGCTATCTTTCCAGAAAGTCACCTGAACACGTTGTGTTGGATCTGTCCTGGGTAGATGCCTTGCTCACCCCATGATTCTTGAAACAGGCCTGCACTTCTGTGTTGATGAACACATCACAGGAGAATCAGTCCCAAATTCTGAGTGAAGCAGATGTCTTGCTTGAAATCACCTGCTGATCAAAGTAGTTCTCCTGTATGTATCTACCTCTGTGCCCCCTTACCATCGCTGTTCCTCAGAGCTGCTCAAGGCCCTCCCTTCCTCCCTTTTTCATTACACACTGAGCTTCTTGGAAACTGCTGAGTGCTGTGAGGATGAAGCTGAAATCAGAGCACTTCCTTTTCAGTGGCTACCATGACCTGATCATTTAACCTCTCTGTGCTTTGGGTCCTTTCAGGGAGGCTGGAGATAAAGAAATGCAAGACTTCCCTATTCTTGAACTGCTGTTTATATTCTTGAACTGCTATGAAATCCTTGCAGAACGTTGCCAGCAGCTGTTGGAAAACTGCTAATCCATTTGGCTAATGGAGGTATTTACCTTAGCTCTGTGCAAGTCTTTTGTTTGTTGACCTTGTTGGAAATATCCAAGTAATGTTTGTCAGGATGGTATCTCTGATAACAGCAGATTTTATTCGCGATTGCAATGGCGGCGTCGCGCAAGCAGGAGCGCCTATGGACACAACGTGACAGCCTTTAGACCCTGTTTTCTCCCTCTTCTTTCCCCCCCCTCCTCCCCTGTTTCCCCACTGGCTGGGTACTCCAGGTTCACAATCTTACAGAAGGTTTACATTTGCTATTTACTTGTTAATTTATTTGTTATCTGGTGTCAGTCAGCAGCCGTCCTGTTTCCAAGGTGTCTCGGTGCTCTCCTTGTATTGATATGGTGATTTTCTTTAAAGTCATCGTTAAACAAAGAGCACTGGGGGGATGATGCCAGCTCTTCCGATGTCTCTTCAGGCGCTTCCTCGGGCAGGCCATCACTGTTCTCCGGTTTGCTCTCGTGCAGGATGTTCTTTCAGTGTGTATGACAAAATATACATCTATACACACACATATATATAATATATATAGTGTGCGTTCCTGGGAAGGTTCATCTAGAGGATAAGTGATGTCAACTTATCAGAGATCTTCCCAAGTTAAGCAGAAGGACTCCCAAAAAGAACTATGATAGCGGAGATCATGAAATAAAAATGATATTATCCAATTCTAATGCAGAAACAACATTTGATTCCCACAGCCTTACTGGTGATAACAGCCAGAAGTGTTTCAGCTGCAGCTCTTGCGTATCTCTCTTCCTTTAATGAGAGCAAACGCTTGATCACCTTTGCAGTTCATTCCCACCACAAGTAACTGATGAACCTGCTGGTCAGAGGCTTGTAGGAACATTTGGATGGAAATGACAGCTAAAAACTGTGAACTCATTTGGGAGCTAATTTACTTTCTGCTGATGTTGCAGCAAAACCCCGCCTCTCAATGGCAGAGGCGTCATTTCTCTTCTGTCGGACTGTGAGTGCGCTCTCATGTGTCTGAGAAACATAAATACGATATAAAACTCTCTCTGGAGCCCACATTTTTTGGGACGCTGGCATTTTATAAATGAACAATGTATGCATGCACAGCTCACAGTAAAACATTACATTCTGCATTGCAGCCTGGCCCAGGGACAGGGTCTTGGTAGTGAAATTCAAACAGATGGGAAACAGAAGAGTCAAGCAGATAGCTTTGCAAAAATCTGAATAAACAACTTCATGGGTCTTCAGAAATAAGGAAGGCGAATTGTCTGCAAGATGTGCAAGACAGGATTATTTGCATTTCAATGTCTTCTGTGGAACATTACCATTTTAGTAGTTAGTGTTTCTCCAAAGGACAGCTCACAAGATTACCGTTTGAATGAGCTGCCATATCCACCTAAGCTACCGCTGTTGCTGCTGAACTATTTACTTGGACTTATGTCCTAGGGCATTTCTAGGTAAACACCCCTGGATTTGATCTACATACATTAATTCAGAAATAGTCATAAATAGCCCCAGAAAGGTGATGGGCTTTCTTCCCATGAATGGGCAGTCCACAACTGGATCAATTCAGCCTGGCCTTGCAACCTGGAGGCTCAGGTGAGCACAGCTGCACCACTGTGCAGTGTGACTGCATGTGACCCTGTCAAACATGGCACATTCAGCTTAGACCAGGAGACTCATTACCAAAACAGGATCCTAAATAATAGCTTTCTACTCCAACGATCATAAATATTTAGGGATTCACCCATGTCTGCTAAGTAATATCCCTGTAAACTGACCTTGACGGATCTCATTGAGTCAGTGCAATAGAGCATAAACAAGGTAGTACACCATGTGCTAGTGTAAAGCTTTGTTAAATATGATACAAACATTTAACTAAAGTAAGCCAGAAGGGCAGTCCTGGTGAGGTAACGTAACACATTGCATGTGTTTTTGGGGATGCCTGATCCAGGCTCCCAGTCATGTTTTCGGAACAGATCAGGTCACGCTGTGAAGATGCCCCATGCATGACGCCTAGGTATCAGAAGACACCTACAGGTGGATGTCTTGACACAGATGCCCTGATCTAAAGCTGAATCCTACTGTGCATGCTGATGTCAGATGGCCATAAATAGGTGTATTGAACCCCTCGATGTCTGCTGGCTTCAAATTATAACATCCCATCCCATTATTGTATTTGTGGGATTGGTGCTGATATGCATCCCTACCGTACCCCTGGATTTCCAGAAAAAGAGCATCCAGACCAACCATTTGTAGCAAATTGTATTCAGGATGAGTTTAGCCCCTTGCTAGTCATTTGCAATGCTAATCTTGCTGGAATGCATACACTAATAATGAGGAGTTAATGAGCTGTCTAAACTTGCTTAGGTCCCTTTCAAGGATGAAGTTTGCAGTAATAACAAAGGCTGAAGTGGTTCACAGGGTTAGAGGCAGTGATCGCTTGCCAAATCATGTCTTTTCTCATTGAGTAATCAGCAATAGTATGGGCAAATGAATCTTCAAAAATCTCCTGGCTCTCACTCCTCAGTTTCTTAGAACCTGATTGGAAGGCAGCAGTGTGCCTTGCTTTGATTTTCTTACCCTTCCTTCCAATTGTCTTGCCTGGAGAATTTGTTGTTTGTTGGTTTGTCAGGAAAAGATGCAGATGAGGCAGTTCTGTTTGCTTCATTGTTTGCGCAGCTCAACACTGAGTGTTTCCACACAGATGCCACAAGGCTTTCCCTTGATTCAGTTCTCTTGTATTTGAATAATCCTGACTTGGGAAGGTCAGCATCTCGTGGAGCTCTCTAATTCTTATATCGTAAGGATCAATCAGTACACAAAAACCTTATCAGTCCTCTGGTAATCAGACGCTAGAAACCAATTTGTCCACCACTACTGTAGAGAATAAACACAACAAATGGACATAATGAATGCTGGCATGTGAAAGAGTATGGTCACACCATGCTCCTCATCTTCTCCCACTCAAATATGGTCATATCTTGGGAACCCTTTTCAAGGAATCTCTGTGTTGGTCAGTTTACTACCCCACTGATTTGGGAGTGAGTTTCTAAACAGGACAAAATCTGTGTCCTAACAGCAATTAGCAGGCATTGTCTGCTCAAACATATCAAGAGACTCCACTAAAAAAAAACCAACAAAACAAACAGAAAAACCCACAGCAATCAAAAACTAAGTTATCAGCAGAAAATCATGATGTTGCAGATAGAAAGAAGCTCTGTTTGATGATGAACAAAATCAAGTTAGGTGACAGGAGGGAAGGCAAACCAGAAGGAGCCTGTATGCACTGTATGCACTGTGACCAATGCCAGCTGCCAGATGAGCTGCACATTGCATCCCAGTGGCGTGGCACCTCTGATTGGGTCCTGTGGGTGTCTGAGATGAAGTTGGGGCATCTCCAGGATATGTCAGACTGGGATATTTTGGCTGAGTGATTTCAGGGGACTCAGCATGCCCCAGGTGGGATCTGTGGCTGATGCAGTGTGACTTGAGAATCACAGTCATTTAGAGGGAGCTAAAAGAGCAGCCGCTGTCTGTTTGCTTGTCACGATAGCATATTGATTTACTGTGCCAATAACTCAGCAAGTATTATAGGAGACATGTGAGAAAGTATTCCTCTTTTTTGAAAAAAAAGGAAGAGGCAAGAGAGCTTCTGTCTCCCAGTCGTAAACTTTAACTGTTCTTTGCTGTCACATGCCTACTTAAGAAGTTATTAATCCCATTAAATACTGAATAAAGACAGTATCTGCCAAAGGATATGAGCCGCTAATAAACTGTAATAACTAATTACAGTCACCCATTTATTTTCACTTCACTTTAAATTAAGTGTCTGGGCTACTTAATTGTGTACAGCAACTCCCTCCCTGCGCTGAGCAAATGTAGCAGACAGAGCCCAGGTCTGATGCTGGGAGCACAGGGCGCTGGGAGCCTCCAGCACTAATTGCCTGGAGAGGCTTCACTGAATTAATTGCAAATGGTTGTTTAAAGTCCTTGAAATTTCCTTCCTCTCTGTTCTGAGCAGCCATGGAAAACAAGATTTGGAAGTGTGAAGGAGGCTACGGAGCAGCTTTGAGAAACGCACGCAGGGGGATTGCTTGGTTTTAAGAAGGCCCTGCTGGCGTCAACAGATGGGCCTGAGGTGCTTCTGGTTTGTCAGGATGATTCAGAGCTCCCAGAAGATGCTGTCAGCCCCTGGGAGTCTTCCTCTTCCTCATGGCTGAAGTTGTACCAAAGCAGCTTTGGGCATCAAAACCCTTTTTTCAGGGTTATTTACAGAAACCAGCCTGTTAATTGCCACTGGACGTGTGAAGGGAAGATTTGCTCTTGCTGCCCTCAGCTGAGACGTTTGCCCTGTGGCTCCCTTGACCCAGGAGAGCCACTGTGGCTCAGGCTGAGCTATGCTGTAGGCAGATTTGTACCTCATCTGGTTCCTAAATGATCTCATCTTGCCATTGGGGCTTCATGGAATGATTCTGGAGCTGTTCTTGTCACTCCAAACTTGTCTGTTTGCCACCAATTCCTCTGACAAATTTGCCTTGGTGCTGGCAAAGTGCTTGGTGCAATTCTTGGTGCTCTTCCTCTGAATCTCCTTCCTTCTGTCTGTAGATGTCTCTGTTCATGGCAGGGAGTTGGACTAGATGGCCTTTAAGGGTCCCTTTCTATTCAGATGGTTCAATGATTCTATGAACCAACCCTTCCATATCCTTACCTTCTGCTAGCACAGTCAGATGAAGCTGTTTCCTCAGGAGTGTTATGGTAGCACCTTGGACAAAATCCCAGTTCCTAGGGAAGCAAACATTTTTCTTGTATGGATTTTTCATTTATAGAGGTTACATCTCCCAGCTAAACTGCAGTACCACATAAAATAGGACTGTTTCTAAATACATCTGTCTATGCAGTAAGGCAGCTGCTCCCTGGAAACACTGGCAGCACCCACTGCATTGCCACAAGGTCCTGAAACTCCCCAAGACCCTGCAGCCTTTGGAGAGTGGGGATACGAGTTGAACGTCCTGTTAGTGATGGAGAGGCTTCCCTGAGCTCATGGGATGGAGAGCTAGGTGGGTGACATTGCTGTTATGACACATATGAAGAATCTGAGGAATGAAGAAGACAGTGTTGACCCTGGCATAGATTGCATTTCTCCTCAATTGCTCTTTTCCCATGTTGAGCGTGGCACCGTGAGAACAGCACAGCATCAAAGGTGGAGATCAGCAGGCCTCAGTGAGCAGAAAGCCTTTCTGCTTCCTTGTCACCTTGCAATCACCCTGAACTCATGGAAAAAAGTTAGGGTGAAGATAAAGTGTATTGAAGAAGTTCAAATATAGGTAACCCAGTTACAGTACGATAGCAGAGCTCTGGGAAGCCTCGTCCTCCATCAGGCAGCATTCAAGCTGTCAGAACATTTAACCAATATCACCCTGGGGGATCTGGCTTTTATGCAAGAACTCTTCATCCTAAAATTTCCTGCAGAAAAAAAAAAAATAGAAAAAAGAAAAAAAAAGATGATAGAGTCTAGGAACTTGTGTAATCTTCATACACAGCTGCTGTTAGCGTTCCTGTTTGAGATAAAGCCTTCTTCCTTCCCTCCCCATGGATTTCTGTGAATGATTCAGCCTGGAGTTCATTCCTCAAGGTGCTCAGAGCTCCTGAGCATGGAACATGGGGGAAATATGAATATCGTGGGGGGTGAGGCATGTCCCCCATGCTGCAGATGTCTGTGGTGTGGGTATGTCTGAGCACATTGCCTTTGACTCCCTTGGATTCACAAGAGTTGTGGACATTTCTAGGGTGTGATTAAATCGAAGGCATCAAAGGCTATTGGTTTGCATGTCCAGCTCTGCACCATGACTAAGTTCTAGCCTTAAGTTCTGTAGATGGTGCTTTGACAAGGGCACTGCTCATTCACATCAGAACACGGACACAAAAGCTGTATTTCTGGGATTGATAGCACATTTGGCATGCATTACCTTTAATGTGGGTTTTGAGGCATACCATGACAACATTACTCATCAAGATCAAGTGTGCTCCTTCCCCACAATATAACTTACGTCACAAAGCATTAGCTTGCTGCAAGTCCTAAATCATGGGCTATTTTTAAATGGAGAAAATAGAAAAGAGCACGAGTTCTGGCAAGATAAATGTAAAATCATAATAAGGCGGGCCAAGAAATATTTCTAAGAACAACTTGCTAACGGTATAAAAACCACTAATAAATCCTTTGAAACACGTCATCAGCAGGAGGACTGCCAGGGAGGCTACAAGGCCAGTGGATGAGTGAGGCATGAAAAGAGCAGCCCAAGGAAGATAAGGTGAGAACAGAAAAGCTAAATGAATTCTTCATATTGATGTTTGCTGTGAGGGAGCTTAGGGAAATTATATCAGTGGAACTTTTCTTTATGGGATGTGAACTGGAGGAACTGTCTCAAATTAATGAATAGAATAGTTACCAATCCCCCTTGGGGTTTGCAAGTGGCAGGCTTCTGGATGAATATGATAAAAAGTAAAGGCATCTGTATAGCTTATATCAGAGGATGTGATGCTTCACAGGCCCACTAGCGCTCTTTAAAGGAGCAAAGGAGCACGCGGAGCAGCGCGACTTGGTTGATATGGTGTACATGGATTATCCAAAAACTTTTAACAAGATCAAGCAGAACTAGGCATTGAGCTAGGAAAATAAGCAGAACAGCAAGAAGGATTTTGAAAAGTAGCCCGTGATCTCCGTAAGGGGAAAGATAAAACTGAAAGAAAGTCTTTCACCAGGAAAAGCAATGTCCTGGGAGGTACAGCAACACTGCTCTAGACTGGAAGTGGCATGAGAGTGATGAATAGGGCACAGTCCGTGTGTTTCTCATAACCAAAACCCAAGAAGGAGTCACTGGTAACATGTACCAGCCAGATTAAACTAAGAATAAGGAGATTATGCTTTCATTCAACTTCAACTCCAGAATGCTTTACTGTCAGGTGCTGTGGGCATCAAAATTGTGCTGGAATAAATGAAGCAATTAAAAAAAATAGAAGTTAAACAGCAATTTATATTCTCACTCAAAATCTCCCTAGGCTATGGACTGAAAGCAGTGCATAGAGAAAGAATTGTCCTGCATTTAAGGTGCATTCTGATTCTTTCTGGACATGGGATGCAAGATTAGATGGACCCATCTTCCAACCCAAAGCAGACTTCTCTCCTTGTCTTGCTCCACACCACTGATGGCTGAGTTGATGAATGTCAGCTGATCATGAAGGAACCAGTCTTGGAAACCAGCCCTTAACGCTGCTTTTTCGAAATAAGTTTGCAGAATGTTTTTCTTAAGCGTGTGAGATTAATTCAGATTGCTGGAAAACTGAAGACTTTTTTTTTTCACTAAGTCAAAACAGCAACAGCTGGTAATTATTATGAAATCCACCCCAGGTATCTGCTATGTGATCATCATCTTCATAGGTGATGATCATCTTCATATCTGGAGAGCAATGGAGACCTTCTGAGCTCTGTGTCCCACATGCTGCCCACCATCTTAATTTTGTGTATTAGATACATGATACCCTGAATTTCTTCTGTAACAATCACTTTGATCTCACAGAAGTTGTTGCTGCTCCAATCTGAGCAGCTGATCCAAATTTTATGTGATGAGAATCATAGAATCATAGAACGGCCTGGGTTGAAAAGAAACACAACGATCATCAGTTCCAACCCCCTGCTGTGTGCAGGTCACCAACCAGCAGCCCAGGCTGCCCAGAGCCACATCCAGCCTGGCCTTGAATGCCTGCAGGGATGGGGCATCCACAGCCTCCTTGGGCAGCCTGTGCCAGTGCCTCACCACCCTCTGGGGGAAAAACTTCCTCCTAATATCCAACCTAAACCTCCCTTCTCATAATTTAAAACCATTCTCCCTTGTCCTATCACTGTCCACCCTTCTAAACAGTCGAGATCTGTGTAGAAAGATGTACCTGCAGTATTCCCTGTCTCTGGCACTATGGTAAGGAAATCCATAAGTGCCTCCTGCTGCTTCCTGCAGCAGATCAGAATTCTCTGGCGAAATCTGAATGCCGTGGGTAGGAGTGAAGTTTAGCATAAGAACTCAGCGAATTACATGTGGACGTAGGGTATGTGCCAAAGAAAACTGGGACTTCTGATTCAGTTCTTGATTCCTATGAGGAGAGAAAATCAGTATTTTGGTCAGGTGCCCCTGTTTTAGTACGACTGTAACAAACCTCAGTTCAAGCCCCTTTTTCATCAGCTTTACAGTACAATCCACAGACAGGTGTCTGTGGAAATAAACAGCAGAATGATGAAAGCTAAAATGCAGCACGACTAGAGCCTCCTGGTGGGTAGATGCTATGATGTGAGTACTTGCATTCACTTTACCTACATTAGTGAAAAGAAATGCTATGCTACAGTGATTGCAGAATCATTCTATACTGCGTTCATTAATTAATTAAGAGGTCAAGATGATTTGCCTTGGTGGCATTCAAGGCCAGGTCGGATGGGATCTGGGACAGCCTGGTATAGCAATTGGCAACTCTGCCCATGGCAGGGGGTTTAAAAGAAGAAAGGAAGACTGTCTGGAAAAGAAGGCCCTGCTGAAGTGGCAATTCCCCCTCTGCCAAGTGGGGTTGAGCACCTTCACCTGGGCTGGTGATCACCAGCAGATCATTGGCTCCTTCAAAGAGAAATTTTAGCAGAAGCTGGTGTGAGGGAGGGAGAGCATTGGGCCCAAGCATAAAAGCTTGCACGTGGCCAGATTTAACTTTTTGTGGATGTTGAATTGCTTGCTGCTTGGGAAGGAGCCAGGTTTTGATTGAGAGATAAAGTAGTTCAAATCTGTCAATAATTTACTGTCACTTGATTAAGGGTTTCTTAACAAATTAACACTTGATAGTACCTAAGGTGCAGGGTTTTTCATGGGAAGAGGCTGATGCAGTGACATTGGCCATTAAGTCTGCCTGCCCAAAGAGGATCCCCTCGTGTCCAGCTGAGCTTTAACAACACTGTGGGAACTATTTCCCAAACCCCATTAAGTTGCTGTTGGTATGAACCCTTTGTGCCTTCCTGAGCCAGGCAATGGGTTTGCTAGGTCAGAGCTGTACATAGAGACAACAGGGGTAGCTTTGGTGTCCCTTTGGCTTGTTTCCTTCCATCTCTTTCTAAACCTGCAATGTGGCAATGGTCTTGAGTTACACCAAGGGAGGTTCGGGTGGGATATTAGGAAAAATTTCTTCTCAGAAAGAATGGTGATGCACTGGCACAGGCTGCGCAGGGAGGTGATGGAGTAACTGTCCCTGGAGGTGTTCAAAGAACAGGGAGATGTGGCACTTAAGGATGTGGTGGGTGGCCATGGTGGGGATGGGTTGATGGCTGGACTTGACATGTCTTTTCCAACCTTAATGATTCTGTGATTCTGTGATCTTTAGTGTCCCCTCCAACCTAAGCCATTCTATGATTTTGTGAGTTGTTTCTTTGTTTTGCTTTTGGCAGCCACCACAGATTTTCTGCAAGGACCCAAGCTTTACTTTCCATTGCATGAAGTACCTACATCTTCAGGATCTTAACTGTGTCCTGAACTTGTCTCTTACAATCTTCAGCTAATGGCCCCAAGCTTCTTTACTGTAGACAAGGAAATCTGTTCTTGCCTGTTTTCTCTGGGTAAATTGGGGATTTTGAGCCACCTGCTGCAGCTGACACTTTTACAGCTACTTGAATGTTATAGGCATTGAAGTCATTCTGCACCTTTCATCTCAATTGCTCCTTGAACATCTTCTAGTTCTGGCTTAGCCTTTCTGATTGTTATGTGATTCCATACTTCAATAAGAGCTCTTTCCTATGCCACAGTGGGCAGCACAGAGCTCACCAATTTACCTGTGAAGTTTGCACTACTTTTCCTCAAGCAGAATCCTCTGCAGCGATTCACACAGAATTTTAGAACTGCAGAATGGTTTGAATTGGAAGAGACCCTTAAAGGCCATCTGGTTCAACTCCCTGCACTGAACAGGGACACCCACAGCTCCATCAGCGCTCAGAGCCACGTCCTACCTGACCTGGAATGTCTCCAGAGATGGGGCTCCCACCAACTTGTTCCAGTGCCACATCATCCTTCATTGACTGGTTTTCAAGTCCTTCTTTAATTCTTTCTGTTCAGTCTTTGTTCATCGCACTAAAAAAAAAAAAAAAAAGGATATTGTCATCAGCAAATATTACTTGTTTTTTTTTTTGAGTTATATGGAAATATGTTAAAACTTGGATGGATAAGGAACCAAGCCCAGATTTCATGAAACTTATGGGGAAATCAGCACTCTGTGCCTAGAAGCAGGGCTGTCTGGGGAATTTTTTTATCTCCTATATCCATTGCCAGGAAGGCCCTACTAAGTCAAAATGCAGAAGTCTCTGTAGTGGTGCGATAATATACAGATTCAGTGATATGTGGGGTAAATATGATCCTGGTTCAGATGTGAATCTTTTGCAGGAGATAGCAATGTCCTCTACCTTTTCCAATCCTTCAGACCATATCCTGGCTGCTCTGCCAGCCTTTGTTTGGCTGCGTTTGATAAAAGCCATTTCACATTCAAAAACTTAATTTGATGTATTTCATGTGTGTAAAAGTGGAACACTTCATTAAAATCAATCTCTGGTACAGAGGGTTTGAAACAAACAGTGGGTGGGATGTTACAGGAATCAATTACTCTCCTTTGTCAGTGAGGGCAGAGCAGGGAGCGGAGGGTTTGCTCAGCGACGGTGAGGATTCACAATATGGATTATGAAAGCCCCTCCAGCTGGCTCCTCCATGAAACAAGCTGTCAGCAGAGGTTTTAGTGACAAGGGAAGCTCAAAAAGTGGAGCTGATTGAAAACGGGGAGGTTTTCCCAGGGGAAATCTCTAAGTGAGACAAAATTGTCAAATGCTCTGCATTTAAGTTTCCAGGCAACAGCTGGAAACCAAACCAGCGTTTTCATTTTGGAGCAGGGTGTACTTTAACTGTGTTTTCAAACTGAAAAGTTCAGTTTTTGTATTGCCTGCTGCATGTTTCCCATAAAAGCCACAGAAACAACTGGGAAAGCAGTTTATAGAAATAAGAACTTTATGAGGTGTTCCCAGTGACTTTTCTCCATTGCTGTGTTCCAGGTGTACTTTCTCTGTGCAAGAAGGGCTTTCTGCGCATCGTCACAGTCATAGAAAGTAGAGGCATCCCCTCCCTGTTTCCAGTTAAAAAAAAGCAAAATGGAAGATCTGGAGAAAAAGACAAAAATCATGAAATACCCTGCTTGGTTTCTCCCCATCAACATTTTCAAATTAGAATACATAGAATGGAAATTTTCATTAGTCGCGGTGTCTGGAGAAATTGTTTGTAATAAATCCTCCAAACTGGGAAAACAAAACCCATAAACAACCAGAAGCCATTTCACACCAATAAAATCCCATCTGTACAAAGAGCTGGGCCTATGAAAGCAAAGGAATGCCCAGCAGGGCATAGCTTTGAAAATAAATACCAACCTCATCATGAATTGCTGCTACTGTCAAACCCTTGAAGTGTGGGCACCCCACTCTGTGTTCCCAGTGCCAAGGAGGAAGTCCAGGCTGCAGCAGCTGTGTTTGTTGGTGAATCGAGTGGCCCAGAGAGACCTGCTGAGCCTGGAGCTGAACAAAGGCAGCAGGAGACCATGGCTGGTCTATTAAAGTGCTGTCGTACCATTTGCCCCATTCTCGTTTCACCTTCACGCCACCTTCAGTGCCTTGCAGAAACATTTTAGCAGCTCTGCTCTCCCTCTTTCAGCTCTTCACATCCTTTTCCCTATTCTGGTCTTCCTGCTGCTTTGGTTTCCCCCACTAAGCCATCCTGTCCAGCATGCTCCCCCCTTTCCCACTGAACACATCAGCTCCCACAGGTCAGTCTCCTTGCTTCTCCCTTTTCCCGACACATTCCCCTGCAGCTGATGCCTGTATGCTGAATGCCAGCCCTTCCTCCCACCCTTCACCTCCTCCCCATGAGTTGTGCATGTAGCAAGCAGCAGATTTTTCTCCCCCTGCAGTTGTGTGGGGGCTCACTGGTTCTGTATGCTTTTTGCTGGTGATAGTACCAAGGCATGTGAGCACATCTTCCTCTCACGCCTCACTTGCTGGACACACATTGACCACAGCAGGCTGTCCTGAGTCAGCAGCCACATCCTTGGGACATTTACACTTTTAAGTGAAGAGGTTTTTGTCTTCCACAGAGGGGGTTCTGATGTTTTCATTCCGGACTAAGTATTGAGCTCTAATAGCTGCAGAAAAATTACTAACTCTGAGCTTGACAGTATCACCCTGGGACTGTAATTATGATGTTCAGAAACAAAGCGGTAGGCAGCACAAACTGCTGTGATACTGTGCTTTGCTTTTCCCTGTCAGGACTGCTGCTGCTGTAGCTCAGCTAGTGCTAACTGGGCCATGCTGGGGAAAATCCACACTGTGCCGAGGGCCTGTGGGAACCTCACAAAGCACAGTCAGGGATATTTCCAGTAAAGCAGCATATGTAATCCAGAGACCCTGCTGTCCTTTGCACAAAAGACATGGATGCAGTTGTCTTAGGACCTTTCCTCCATCTGGAGAGGACATAGCTGGATCTGCTTTCTTTGCAACTGCAGAGTTCACCATGGTCCTGGGATCATAAACTCTACTTGCCCTGTGGGAAGAGTCATTCTTGCAAGAGCTGTGTGGGATTTAGTGGAGATTGTCCTGAAAACCAGATAATGAATTCCTGTAGCAGCTGTAGGCTGGGCTCTCCCCAAGATGAAACCAGTGGGATTTGGGATCCTGGTCACCTTCTGTGGATGTGAAACTTTGTCATTTCTGAATCATTCAGGTTGGAAGGACCTCTTGAGATCATCAAGTAAATCCTCCCCCACTCCTCTGCTACAGCAGAGCCAGCTCCAGCAGGATGCCCAGGGCTGTGTCCAGTTGGGTTTTGATTATATCCACAGGCAGAGTCTCCACCATCACTCTGGGAAACCTTTTCTAGTGTTCAACCATCCTGACAGTAAAACAGAATTCATGTTGAATTGACGTGTGTTGTGCCCATTATCTCCTGCTCTGTCAGTGGGCACTGCTGAGAAGAGTCAGGGTACCACTCCTCACTCCATCCAGCATTCACGTACATTGAAAATATGCCCCTAAAAGTTCTCTTCTCCAAGATGAGCAGTCCCAGCTCTCTAGCCTCTCTTTATATGAAAGATGCTCTAGTCCTTTGATCATCTCTGTGACCCTGGGCCATAATCAAAAGAAATCATCTCACCCAAACTGCTGAGCTCTTTTCTGAACTCAAAATAAAGAGGAAAAGAGGGTCAGAACAAAGCCCTGAGTAGAATACTCAGGGAAAAACAGATACCATCTCACATTTCAGTCATCTTTCCTTGGTCAGTTCACTAGGTCACTGGTGCAGGACATTATGCTGTGATTTTCTCTCTAGGCTCTGGCTGAGGATCTACTTGTTCTCAAGCAAGGAGAACATATAACTGCATGCTTGTCAGTCCTTTTCTTTTAATACCTTTCTGTAGCGTGGTTGGAGATTGATATCCTACTGATCTGCAAATAATAGCTCATTATCATTCCCCAAGCTCTGAAAAAAGCTTTAGTGAAACTCAAACATTATAAGTTGGGGGAAAAGTCTGCTCATCTACCAAATGTGAAAGCAATCTCCTTACTGCTCAACTTATCCCAGTTCTCTTCTTCAGGTTCTCAGTGTCTGGAGCTGCTTGTCTTTGCAGGTCTCTTTTTCTTGTAGCAATAACTCCCCACCACATGTTCCCCCATTGGTTCTTCTTTCAAGCTGTACTTGCTAACCATAAAGGTACATTTCTGGAGAGGAAATGATGATTCTTCTCTCTATGGATTTGGAACAATTTGTTTACCAAGTAAAAGACAAAGAAATCCAGGGAATGAGGTGGGAACCCAGAGCTCCCTTTCCTTTGTGTCTTAATGTCAGCTCCACATAGCGATCTGAAAATGCCTCTCCTTGCTTTCGCTTTCTGTACTTGAATCCTTTCCTTCAGATCTTCCAGCATGGTTATGCCCATCTGTGCCACCCCACAGCTCAGTGGGTCCAAGGAGGGCACCTGCTTACCTGGTGCTGTGGTACCCAGTGGGTGGTTAGACCAAAGGTGAGTGATGATGGAAACCCTCCTGCCTTCGCTTTGGTTGGAGCAAGACTGCTCCCATCACAAGAGGATCTGTCTGAGGTTGGAAGACCTGAGGCTGCAGCCCAACGATAGCCTTTCTAAAAGCTTAATTCTCTGAGTGGACAATGCAACAGCCTCCAACGTGGAAAACATTTGGGCCAATCTCTACTCAGAAAGGTTCCTTCCTACAACAGTACATAGCTTTATATGGCCTGGTGCTACTTCATGTCCCTGACATGAGTCCACATTTCTTCTCTCATCTAAGAAGAATTGCTCCAACACCTCTCTGCTCAGCCCTCTTGGAGTCATTTGTTGAGTACGAAACCAAAATGTCAGAATCCTGGAAGTCATTAATTTGATTCTAGTTCTGAATTAGTTTGACACTGCAGGTAGCTGGTTCTCTCTCTCCTGATGCAGAACCTCGTTCTGACTGCCCTTCTGCCTGATGAGGATAAGCAGCACCTCATGTCCTCCTGGGTCTCTGCCTGGACCATCAGAAGGGGATGTCCAGGCACGAGCAGAGGAGTTTTGTATCAGTGTGGGAAAACAGAAGGAGCAGATAAACAAAGCAAACTGTGTTTGCGTGCTTGCTGCGAGGAAAGCATGTTTCCTTCAAGGCCCTGAGACGGCTCCCAGCAGGACCCACAGCTGAGATTATCTTCAGTTTTCAGTTTTCAGTTTTCAGTTTTCAGTTTTCAGTTTATCTTCAAGATTATCTTTTTTTTTTTTTTTCCCCTCTAAGATTTATTTTGGATAAGAGCCGTACGCCCCAGTGGTTCCAATGGAGGGAATGGTCACACTGTGAGGTCCCCTCTGGGCCCATGTTCCTTTTTCCTCTTAGTGTATAATGCTCTGCATGGTGTTAATGAGCCCCCATTTAACTGAGCGATTTGTATTTCTTAATTAATCAATGGTGTCACATTTCCCTCCTCTATGGTCATTTGAAGAGTGCTCTTTTTTTGTAATACTGCTTGTCCTGCCGTCAGTGCAAATGGCATAAGATCTCCCAGCATTTGTTCTTCCACCTCAGGTCCCTAAATTTGCTCATGAGATGAAAACAAACATTCCAAATGCCACAAAACAGGTTGTATTCCCAAATCTCTGCTCCCCACACTGCTTCCCAGCTGTTCCACTTCCTTCTCTCACTTCAAGCCGTTCCCAGTCTCTCCTCAGACAACGATGGTGTTGGCCCTGATGGCAGGAGGTAGCTCAGCCTCATGGATTGAGCTGCCAGACCAAATAAAGATGAACTTTGCCTTCAAACAACAGGCAAAGCCCTTCATCTTCATTTCTGCATAACTCCTTGGTTTAATCACATTTCACTTCCACAGATGGAGTTGATAGCTCTCTCAAACAGTGTAAAACAAACTAAGCCCAGCAATAGAAATAACTGGTCTAATCTTGTTCCTGCCGGCAGTGCTGGCAAAGAGATAATTTTGTTGTTGTTCCTTGTGATAGATGCTCTGATCTTACAGTGATGGCTGACTCTGGGATCTGTGCATCTAGAGATGCAAATTGGCTGACAAGAGCACAAGTAGCAACAGCCCTTAACCCCGTCCTGCTCCAGCCACCACGATTCCCATTATCCTCAGGGAGATGGGATGTGGCAAGAGGCAACGCTGCCCTCACCTGCTCCTATCTGAGGGGTTTCTGGGGGCAGAGCTGGGGCTGAGCTTGCAGTGGTTGTATTGTATGGACATGGGCTGCACTCACAGTACACTCACATCATCTTTGATGCCTGCACAGCAGACGTGGAAAGGATTTAAAGCAAAACTCCCTCTGTGCACATTCATCACGGCTTACTCGTAAATTCCATAGAAGCATAGAACCATAGACTCATTAAGGTTGGAAGAGATCTCTAAGATCACCCAGTCCAACCATCCACATACCACCTCCACTGCCCATGTAACCACATCCTTAGTACATCCACCCTTTCCTTGAACTCTTCTGGGCGTGCTGACTCCCTGTGCAGCCTGAGCCAGTGCCCCACCACTCTTACTGAGATGAAATTCTTCCTAATCACCCTTGGTGTGACTTGATGCCGTCACCTCTAATTTATTACCTGGAAGAAGATGCCAACCCCCACTTCATTACAACCTCCTGTCAAGAGGAGAAATTTGTAGAAAGCAAGATGTTCTTCTCCCTTATGATAAGGCCTCCTCTGTTTCTGACTAAAATTCCAGTTTCCTCACCCATCCCTCATAAGAATTATGTTCCAGACCCTTCCATAGCTTGGAAGTCATGGAGAAACAATAAAAAATGTTAAAATTTGGTGGAAATACATCAGCTTCTGTTTTTACCTGAAGCAAGTAAAGTAGAGAAAGGCAACAGCCACCAGGAGCAGGTGACCCCACAGAGCAGGCTGGTGTGAGAACAAGCTGGGGGTATTCCTACAGCCAAGCAGCAGGACTGGGTCACACTGGTCCCCAAACCTTCCAGTGGGCATTTTCCATCCTCCCCCCTGATTCCCTGGGAGAACAGATGTTGAAAAGTCGTGTGAACAAATCAATGAGATTTGGAAAAGGAGATATCAAATCCTGTGTTGTGTGGATCATATCAAGCATTGAGGCTTGAGGTATAAAAAAATGGTAAAACATTCCTTTGTCCTGAATAAAGGGGATTTCTGTTTGAAGGTCTGCTCTGTGAGAAAATCTATGAAAAACGATCACTTTCAGGTAGAAATGACATCGTTTTTTGGTGAGCAGTGCAAAGAGACACAAACATTTAACCAAGCACTGGGAATCTGTGAAAGAGGGGAATTGAGACCCTAGAAGGGGCTGATACCAAATGCTCACCATCGGAAGAAGATGAACACACCAAACACATAAAAGTACGGACATGTGTGTGTTTACAGAATGTAAACAGTTATATAAATATTTATGTATTTGTTTTAAATAGCCTCATAACCTCATGGTAAATGCAGACATTTCAAGAGGAAATGTGCTCGTGATAGACAGGGTGAGAGGCAATACCGCTGGTATTTCAACCAGCACACTGTAAAAGACCAAAATATGTGCACTTTGAAAAAACTTGTTTTCTTCCTTTCCAGTTTCCATTCCCCGTGTGCATTACACCAGAGGTAATTTTTTCCCTGGGGTTTTTCTAATGGCCATCCTCATGGCCTGCCTTTGTCACCCGGCCCAGCAGCATCACCAAAGCAGGCTCCATAGATGCACCCACTGATGGACTTAATTCTGCCATATAAAAAGGTCGCAGCAGGCATGGGAATGCTATTCTTTTCTGTGACAGAGAGAACAATGCCTGTTTCAGAATCATAGCATTGCATAGTGCTCAGAAAAATAAATGTAGGGTTTTCTGCCAGGTTCACCTGAGGCTGCTAAGCTCCAGTTGAAGCCAAGCGTCTTCTCCCAGCCATGAATATGCAGCAGTGCTGGAGCCAAAGGTCCTTCCTGTCTGTGAACAAGTTCTCTCCAAAGGCTCAGAGCATTGCTCCACTTCTGCTAAACCTCTGCCCTGCTGGCAGAGAAAGCTCTAGCCAGGAGAAATGGCTGGAATAGCTGATGGGAGAAACTTGTGTGACCTCGCTGAGAAACAACAGGATGACTCTGCTTGCTCCAGCATCCCTTGCCCTGCTCCCTTCCAGCCAGGGTGAGCACTTTCTGCTCCCTACCAGAAACTCTGCTCACTTGTGAGCTTGTGTGCCTACATTACAGCACTGTTATTGCTGCTGTCTTTTGGAGTGTGACAGCCCATGGAGATGTGTAACAATCAGCCTATGGCTGGAAGCTCACCTGGGCTCAAGGCAAAGTCTGTTTTGTGTAGGGCTGTGCCCCACATGAATGTGTCCCACTGCCACTGCTGGTCAAAGTAGCTTTGCTCCTCCTTGATGAGAGCAAAAGGAACTGTAGAAACTGAGCTTTGATGGGAGAAGTTCAGTTCTTAGACAGCAGCAGTAGGGAGGAGAACTCAGGATGACTTCCAAGAAAATGAACTTGCTCAGAGGTATTTCAAAGAATCTGATCACTATTCAATGTAATATTAAGCAAAACAGCTTTAGGATTGGAACAACTGTGCCTTGACAAGCAACGCTTATTGCATTGAGTCAAAGTAATGCACTTGAGATAAAATGTGTTTGCCTCATGGCAGCAGGTAGTGAACTTCTGGGGAACGGAGTGATTCATAGCCTTGCATCCACTTGAGGATGATAAAAATCTTCAGTGTAACAAAGCCCTCCTTAGAAGTTAGTCTGTCTTTAATATTCATCCCTGGCAAAAACGCTCAGTGAGAAATACAGCCACCTTTTTAGCTGAAAATGTTATGGGCCTTTAAATAGGAATGAAGATGAATAAGGCAAGGCTGCTGGCTTTATTGAGCTTATTTGCTGTATTTAGAAACAAAAATCCTGAGCCGTGGAAAATCGGTAAATATCTCACACTCCTCACAGCACAGAGGAATCAGGATGCCAGCTCACTTTGCATCTGAAGAGCTGCAGCTGAGCTTCCCCAGAGCCTGGCAGACCCTTCCCAACCAGCAGGCTCCTCAAGGACAACCTTTGCCCTCCGGCCGTGTGTTATGGCCATCTGGGCAAGCTGTCCTTATCGACAAGAAGGGCAAAAGAGAAAGCAGAAGCTCACAGCTGGGAGCATCTTGGTGATACGCCAGGGAAAATGTCACAGAGCAGGATCTCTCCTGGAGAACTGGGCAGGGCTGGGTGCATCAGACAGGGCTTGAGGCAGGGACTGTGTCAGCACTGCATGGCTTGGAGCATCGCAGTGGGCAGGGGGACCACAAGGCTCCTTTCTTGCAGTGAGGATGGGAAAACTCAAACTGTCAGACTGATGTTAGTGTGCCCAAGTGCCAGGATCAGAGTGCTCATCTAGGGGGAGCAGTGATGAGCTTGTGGGCTGATGTCCCTGGCAAAGCCAGTGGCCCTGGATGGGTGGGAGAAAACAGGCACCCAGATTCTTATTTGTCCTTGTTAAAAGCAGCTTCAATCCAGAATCTGAGAAACAGTGTGAGCAGGGAGCTGAGTCCATCTTATCTGATGCCCTCAGTGAGGTTCATTGCCATGGCTCCATACTCCATTCTACACAGCCTTAGGGGCATTGCAGGCCGGGGATGCTGACACCCCAGGTATCTTTGATGCTGATAGCTCTCGCACTTCATCATCTTTACCTCCTTTCCATTTGCATCATTCCCTTTTATCGTCTCCTCCGTGCCTTCAGCCAGGTGTGCATTTATGCAAGACAGCTGCGTGCTGGCAGCAGACTGTGCAGCCCATTCCCATGCACAGAATTGCTGATTTAGGAGACCTGTATGCTCCCTGTGCCAGCACAAAGCAGATCCTCAGGGTCCCACAGCCCTTCTCACATTACCTCACTCCCACAGTGCAGAGGAGCTCAACATCAGTGACCCACAGTGCTGCTAGCACAGGGGAAAGAATAGTTGAATAGTTACATAGAGACGCTTGAGGACATGTTGTTCCAATACACTGGGACTGAACACACTAATCAAGGGAGTGTTGAGTGCTAATTAAACCAGGAACTATGCAAATGCTTATAATATAAGCTCCTACTTCCTCTTTCTAACTGAGCAGCCTGGAAATTTGCAGAGAGCAAAAAAAAAAAAAAAAAGAAAAGGATCCCAGAATGCTTAAATCACACTCTCAAGTGCATGTGGGTATGCCATTGGACTCTAAGGGACATTTACAACTTCCATAACTTCAGTACATCAGTTAGATCAGGAAAACCTGTGCCCAGAGTGAGAAATGCTGTTCTTAAGCCTGTGCAATAGGGATAGTCTCAGAAATGTGATGTGCCTCTTTTTTTTCTCAGGCTTTGGGATGCTCTGCTCTATTACCTCTAAAGGTCTTCTCAGGCCACACAGCTAGGGAGAGGAAATTTTAGCTATTGTGATACAGAAAGGCAGCCTGACCTTGGGAAAGAGATCCAGGGGTGAAGGAGTGAAGAGGAGAGCCCGCATCTGGTACTCCAACCCCAAAACCCCAGAAGGAAGGAGAGCAGAGTTCTAGAGCTCCAGTGGCCCATGGAACGGATGCCAAATGCACTAGGGTGGCCCATGTTCAGACATTTTTCCTGACTCTTTTTAATTTTCAATTTCATGACAAATTCATACGGGTTGTAGCCACTGTTTGTAGCTTGGAAGCAAAGCAAGAACAAGAATTACACAGCACAGGCTGAAGTTTCCCTGCTGCCTGCTGCTGGAGGCACATGTGGCTGCCAGGAATGTCTTTGCTACAGACAGAGCCAGTGGGAGAAATTGCCATTTCCCATAGGCTCAGTTTGTAGAAAAGCCCTCCTTCCCCTTTTCCTTCCCAGCTTCTCCTCAAAAGACAATGCAGACTTTGAAAATGATGAAGACAATGCAATGTGTTGCTCAATTATCCTGTATCCCATTGATATAACTCTAGCCATGAGTGCAGAGTGCACAGCCTCCCGTGTCCCATAGATTAACACAGTGTGCATTGCATTTGCTGGGAAGAAGATTAGGGAATTGAGGGAGATGGAGGAGCCAGCTTTTATTTAATCTAATGGATGTTCTGTCTGATTTCCTGCAGGCTCTTTTGATTTTCAGTAAGCGGGCAATAGAGATGAGCTGTTTTTTTAAAGGCTTGTCGACACAACCCCTGATAAATAAAGATGAGCTGCAACAAGCAAGTATTCTCTGTGAAACAAAGCAGATGATACCCTAGGATCATTTGGCCAGAGGCACAGAGCAGGGAGGGTTTGACAGGGAAGAATTAACATGCAGAGCTGGAATCTAATATTTCCAACCATAATAAGCAACAGGAAGATTGTGAAGAGCTGTAGAAAAACAACTTGAAATGCAAACCCAGCAAGGATGTGAGCATGCCAGGATACATCTGTTCTACGTCTCTGAGTGATCTGGCACTGTTTGGTGGCTTCCTTCTCCCAAATCAGAAGCTGTAGGGAGCAAAGCAGCAGGACGTCAGGAGAAAACACTGAATATAAACTCTCATCTTCCCTAGGAGGGGCCAGTGTTGGGCATTTCCCACTCTCTGAAGTGCCTGTGTCCAGGATACCCTGCTCCCAGAACTGGCTTCTGTTCCTTCTGCCCCCCTGCAGTGGTGCAGTGTCCTCATGGATGCTGGCAGGCCATTCATAGAAGGGGGCAGATTACTTTACAAGCTCACTGGCCATGTGGGAGGGGTCTGAACGTTCCATATTGGCCCAATATCCACGTGACATCTGTTGGAAGAGGAGTTAGAAAAGCTACACCAAGACTTTACCAACCCTTCCAAATCACACACACATCCTGTAGGCAACATCTCAGTCTCATTACTCCTCCTGTGCCAGCCCTTTGCATGACATCCACCATGGATGTGATCGTCCTCTCTGTCTCTAGAAAATCTCTCTTGCTGGGTTCCTGTCTTTCCTATTAATGAGATCAGCATTCACTGACACATTCCATTGCCCTGTGACTTTGCAATTCTCCATCACTAGCTGACTTAGGCCTCTTGCCCCATCCACACGTGGGTGACTCCTCATTAAAGCACAGTTACTGGTGTGACTTGTACCTGTCTGTGCTGGCAGGGCTCTGACAAGGATTTCATACGACATGACAGGTTTCAGAACAAGGAGCTCTCCCAGTCACTCCTATCTGTCCCATGTCTCCTGCCACTGCTCCTCATTGTTATCCCCATCAATGCTAAGACCTGTAAAGCTGTACCTGCGTTCTGCTGAGCATCTCCCCCTGCAGCATCAGCTCATGGTGCTCTCACACTGACAGGCAGGCCATGATGCTTCCCAGCAGAAGCTTTCTGTAGTGCTGAATAAACCTGTGGATTTTGAGGAGGGCAAATAAACCACGTGAAAACTGGAAAAGTCTGGGGAAAATAACAACTTCAGGATTCTGTCCTAGGGGCGAGAGGTGGGGACAGGGATGGCTGTAGGAAGCCCCAGGCTCCTCTGGTTCCTGCCAGGTCCATGTGTGCGGTGTGCGAGGGCCCACCCAGCCCACCCAGTCTGGCAAGGGAGCCCAGCAGATTTTGCTGCAGCTCTTGAAAATGTTCCTGTCCCTTCAGTGTCCCTGCGGCACGGGGCGGGCTGGACATCACTGCTGCTGACACTTCAGCCTGGCACTCAGCGCAAACTTGCGTCCATCAGCAGCTTCATCAAGTAGGTTGAGGTGAATCGGGGTCACTGCGACATCGATGTTTCTCTCCTTCCTTCCATTCACTATGCTCCAGTCAGCACTGACTTATGGCAGGGCAGAGGGGCAGATACCTGGCCCTGTAACAGCCTTTAATATGCAGCATGGGGGGATATAGGGACACCTACATTTAAGGCACTGTGATAAGGTAGGCAGATAAGGAGCATCTAGAGCCAGACAGGAGGGTAAATGGGCAGGGCAGGAAGAAAACGAAACTGTGAAGTGCATATGGGTGCAGACCGAGCTAGGTAATGGCAAGGCAGATAAATATCTCATGTGTTGAACACCTGACACAAGAGTCTGATTATAACCCCAGCTTGTTACACACATCTGTTCATTCCCCACAGGAATTCAGTCTTCCCACTGAACGCCCTTCTGTCCACTGCAAGACATAAATGAATGGCAATCACAGATGCCCAGGGAGGTTGTGAGTGCCCCATCCCTGGATGCACTCAAGGCCAGGCTGGACGGGGCCCTGGGCAGCCTGAACTGCGGGGTGGCAACCCTTGGCAGGAGGCTGGAATAAGGTGATCTTTAAGGTCCCCTCCAACCCAGGCCATTTTGTGATGATTCCATTCAACTGGTCTCAGTCCCTCTCTTGTAGGAAGCGTGCTGAGGTGGGAACCCACAAGCAATGGGTCAGCTGTGGATCCAATCAGTTTAGCATTATGCATTGTGCTTTGTTCTACTGAGGCTGCTTTTAAACTTCTTCTAAGGGTCAAGGGAGCAATTTTTGATTTATGAAATAATATTTCTTTCCGTTTCTAAAGTAAATATTTGGTGTCTGCTAAAGTTGACTCTAATTCATATCTTGCTGCAGGGTAGGTTCTGTAATAATGTCACTGCGCTTGTGATAACAGACAATAGCTTTGTTATAAACTATGGGAATTCAAGTACCAACCAGCATTACAGCAAAGATCCTCAAAGGAGAAGGACAGGGAAAATGACTACTGTTTATTACTGCTGAACATTAGCAGCAGCTAGGTTAGGTCACCTCAAGACTTCTGTGCCTGATGCTTTCTAACTGCTCGTAACTTTTCAAAGCTTTGCAATTTTCTGCTTGTCATCATTTTTTCTTTATGTTTCCTCCTAGCTGATTCAACCAATTTTTTATCAGAGAGAATTTCTTATGAAAAAGCATAACTTTTCCAGCCATTCTGATAAAATGTAGTCGATTGGCATCGCTGGCCAGCAGAGCACTGCTGTACCCCACTGCTGAAAGGAATCATCTACCTACTTCTTGGAGACCCTTCCACCTTCATCATCTCTCTCCTGGATCAACACCACAGGACTGGTCATTTCTTCTCTTCTGCTGCTCTTTGCAAAGCATCCACTTGCCAAAGTGGGCACACAACTGCATGAAGTATGCCAGAGCTTTGGGAAAACAGCATGTTAGTGTTTTCTTTGGGAGTAGGATCTATATTGTCAAAGATTGCATTCTGAAAGCAAGCACTTATAGACAGGAGAAGAAACGTCCTAACAGAATCAAGTTTGCTTCTAGATTAAGAAAATGTTCAGGATTACCTTGGGGAAGTCTGTCACTTCCCTCCTTGCTAAAGGAGATGTGATTCTGTGATTCTGTGACTCAGGTAGGCAAAGGAGTGAAGAGTAAGGGCGAGAGATGGAAGGAAAACTGCAATAGCAGAGTGCATTGTCACCTGGTGGTAGGATGTCGGGGTAAACTTGGTCAGTGAGCTGAGTTTCTGCTATGCTATCTGTTGGCTCTGATAATAGTTAAGCGCTTCACTTTTGATTTTCTTTGTTTGATAAGTAAGAATGAACAAGCCTTTAGTTTGAGCAATTTGTTCATATATCCCATGCACAGCTCTCACACAGCAGTTCAGATGGGCAGGCTTAGGGAGCAATAAGGGTTGACAGACACGAATGACACCTGTCCTAATTTTCTTTATAATTGCTGGTATGATGCCTGATTTTGGATTTAGGAGTAAAACAATGTTGCCAACACACCCAAGTTTAAGTTGTTGATCAGTGCTTACATCTATTCAAGGACATCTCAGCTTCTTGCACTGTCCTGCCAGCGAGGAGCTGGGATGGGGTTGAAACAGGACAGCGACAAAGGGATACTGCATACGACACAACAAAGGGATACTGCATACCATGTGGTGCCATACTGGGCAGTAAATCTGGGGAAATTGGCCAGGGGGATCTGTTACTGCTGTGCAGTACCCACTGTTTGGTCTCCATAAACGTTCAGCAAGTGTCAATGAATGTCAGTAGGTGAATTTTTTCTAAATGGAGGAATTCAATTCCACACCTTTGCTTCATACACACTTCTGTGTTGGATACCATTGTGTCAGAGTGTCCCTCTGCTGCCATCTGTCACAGGACAGCAAAAACTAATGGAATATTGGTGGAAAGTCTCAGCCTCTACTGCCACACCACCAACATTGGCCTCTGATGCCATGGGCCAACATCATTAAATAGGAGGCATTACTTTTGGAGCAGCCGTCATACGAATACTATTGCCATTACTGTCATTATCATTTTCCATCCCTTTTCTCTCCTATTAAGCTGTCTCAGCCCATGAACTTTACCTTTTCCCCATTCTCCTCTGTGGGGACGACTAAGCAAACTGCTGTGTGGTGCTGAGCTGCTGCTGGGTGAAACTGCAATAGTCCTTGTGATGCCCAGCGTGGTGCAAAGGGCTGAGATCTGACCAGAGAGTGTTAAAACAAAATCTGTTAGGAGCATTACATTAGTTTAATAGTTGCTGTTCATAATGCTGATTTATTCATTCTCTTACTTGCTTTCAGGGTGGTTTTTCCTAATCCCTTTCTTCTTTATCATCTCTGGGGGCCGGCCTACATTTGTTTATGGATTTTCCACTTGGCTTTTCCTGTATTAGAATTATACTTCCCTCTTTAATGCTATTTTTCATCAGGTTGATGCCAAAGAACTTCAAGGCATCGTGTGATCACTGCCATGGCTGCTGCTGAGGCCAGAAGAACCAACTGTGAGCCCAATTGCAAATGCACCATTCTTCCGACTTTCTGAAGCCTTCATCTTATCTTTCATGTCTAGGCTCAGCCCAGAGGCACATGCTTTGTCTGTATGAGTAAGTGCTGAATTGCATGGGCTGTTTTTGAGGTATGGGCATCTGAGAAAGCATTCTGCTTTTCTATTTCTCAAAAACACGCTGTAAAGCTTTTATGCTGCAGTTGCTTATGGAAGATGCCCTGGGGCAGACGCTTCCAGCTTGTAGTCACTCATCTTCAGGAAGAGCTCACATGGTAATGTTTTGCCATGTTGAAAGTGACAGACTTTGGCTAGTTTGAAAGATGCATGTAAATAGCTGGAAATGAAAGCAGACCCACGCCATACGAACAGCTGATCCAAATGTTAATTGTGACTGAAGTAATTAGTGTATACTGTCCTGCTCTGGTGATAAATATCCTTGTGCAGTTCAAGGGGATCTCATCGATGCTCATCAATATCTAATGGACAGGAGTCAAGTGGGCTGCCATAGGGAACCTCCTTTGAGGGGGTTGCACTGGGGATTTTCAGAGGTCCCTTCCAGCCCCTATGATTGTGTGATTCTGTAAAACTCACAACTTGCTTACCCATGCTAAGGATTTGAAGGATTCGAATGCTGTTGCCTCTTTCAAAAAACAGAAAAGCTGCTCACGAGGCTTTGCTGGTGGCTCCTGCTCATTGCACAGTTCTCAGAACAGTTTTATTCATTTCAGTAGGCAGTGGTTTCTGTGGGAGCAATAGCATCAGTATTGAACTCCTTCAGACCACAACCAGCATCCATATGGCACAGCTGGATTTGTGAAGTGTCTTCAGCAAAGGGGGAGCTGGGTAGGCTGTGGGGCTGGGTGCTTCCTCCGAAGAATGTTTCTTGCTTTGGAGAATTAAAATGAAGGGTAAAGAGACAATACGAGCAAAGGAAATCCAAAGAGGAGAGCCTTTTGAAAATGTGGCTCTGGCTGGAGGGAGTACAGGCATCCATGGCCTCAGCCTACATCTCTGAGCAGCAGTTTGCTTTTGGGTTTCAAGACCTGTGCATGTAAGCTGGAAATGATGTAAAAGAAAAGGACTCTACATAGCAGCACTTTGTTCTCTGTGCTGAGCTGCTTCACCCAACAGGACTGCACCTTTTAGCCTCTGCTTTTTGGTATAGTATACAAATCTTCCCCTGCCAATGGCTATGGCTGTACACTGAGAAATGCCAGCAGGAGCAGGGATATTTGCCAGTGCTACTGATGCCTAAATTAAAAGGAATAGCAGGAGGCATTCATTCTGGAATTGCTTATTTTGTCAGATTGTTTTGCAATGACTGTACTATGCACATAGTTATTAATAGTCTAATGACATCTCCACCTTCTGCTTCTCTCTCTTTGCAATAGCAGAGAATTGAATGCCAAAGCTTTAACTTTCCTGAGAGGTAATTGCATACTTGCATAGGACTTTGGCTGGATTTATGTTACACACAGTTCTTTTGCTCTGGAAGGCGACAAAATGTTTTTTTGTAAGCCAGGCTGTAGATAAATTGTCCCCCTACTGACCCACACAACATCTGTGCTCTGAGCAGTCGCTGTAGCACTAAACCATCACCTTCTGCCTTTGATAGTCCTCAGGCATCCTCTCCCTAGTCCACATGTTTCTCCCACTTTGGACCTGAGACACAGTGTCAGGAAGCAAAGTGTGATGGAGGATGGGCATGCAGGATGTGCTCTGAGGATGAAGGCTCACAGCTGAGGACTTGAAGCCACTTAGAGAAGTTTCACCTTAGTTTCACTCGTTATGTTTCTTGCATGCAAGCACTTCTTCTGCAGCAGCATCCCTTACATTGTTGAATGTGAGTTCAAGAGGTTGGTCACAATCAGAACTCACAGACGTGGTTTTCCTCATACAGGGAAATTTTTCTATCCTATCTCTGTCAAATTCAAGTTGGGTGCTGGTAGGAGGGGTAGGCTGTGGTTGGCCAATGATATCTGGGTTCAGTCATATATCCTACATGTCTTTGTGCCTCTTAGAGAAGTAAGTGGAGAGGGATGTCCTATTCTGTGAAAGAAGTAGTAAGAAGTGAGTTCAGTGGTAGAATGCTGTGTTCTGCTGATGTGGCTGTTGTTTTATTCCCCAGGCCTTGTGTCATTGCTTGTATCTCGTCCCACACACTGTGGCAGATGTTGCATCTCAGTGAAGCTGGTGGGTGCCTCTCGGCTCTTCCTCCTCACTGCACACATGGCCATACTTGGAGCAGGACAGGACTGCATGCGCATCCCTTCTGATCTCTGCACAGTTTATTTCCGTGGATACTGGAGGAAATCTTGACTTTGAAAGAAGCAGAAAAAAGGCTGACGTGGATAGAGCATCCCCAGGATCCCAATTAAATGCACTATGGACAGTGGAAACAAGAGCAGCCTCTAATCCAGTGCCACCTGTCTGCAGTGCCATGGTGTCTGTCTGGCCAAGTGCTGTCTGGTATTGCTCAGGCAGACAACTGTGGGCAGCCAAACAATCACAAAGGAGCAGAAGTGCAAGGCAGGGATGTGTCACTGCTTCTACCGACTTTGATAAGGTCTTTCCCAGCGCATAAATCGCTTTTCACCAAGCAATCAATCTTCTTTCCTTATGGTTTAATGCAGGGCATGGGAGTCCATGCTTCTTTACTCACCAGGAAATACTAGGTTGGCTCTTTTATCCATGTGTTCAACTTGGCCTCGCATGCCCAGGTCTGCCTGATGTTGCAGCGGTCAAGGCTAAGATTGCATTTACTTTTTCTGGCAAGACCTGGCCAGATAATTAACTGGGCATTTTAGGGGTTTGGAAGGAACCAACAGGTCTCTTTTGCATGGAAATTATGTTCCCTTGAAAACATAACCCATTGAAAACAGCACATTAAGTCTCAATTTCTTGTGTCGGAGCACTGGTGCTAGATGAAACCTGGAGAATTTTATTTATTGCTCATTGTCTGTCATGTACTTTCATCACATCGTGATAAACTTTGGATGTAGACTGGGAACAACACTTTCTGTCCACTCAAGATTCCTAAAAAGGGATTATCAGAATTCAAAGATGGCAAAAAATAACCAAATAGCAAATCCCAGTTTTGTTGCCTTCTTGAACTGTTGAATATGTTCCGAAGAATAAAAGAGAAGTTATTTGTAAACAATGGAGTCTCTAGCAGGGAGAGGTCCTCAGCCATCACACACGTCAGGTTCAAAGCGAATATTCTCTGCACAAATGTGTCCCCGGGTCAGAAATGAGAGCAGCTCCAGTTTTCTTTGCATTTACACCAGGGCAATGCACTGTCTTTGACTTTACACTGGAGATCAGGGTCTTCCTCCATGCTGGAAGACCTTCAGTGGGGCACTGGCACACTTGGGGGATTTCATGGTCTGCATTTCCCTGCAGAGTCCTTACAGAACAATCAGAAGTGGGTGAGCACACTGCAGTGCAGAGCAGGTTACTTATTTTATTGCAGATCATGGGTGAACATAACCAGTCCTGCCTTCCTTTGGTAGCAGCGGGAGCAGTCTGAAGCCAGCAGACCTGGAATTATGGCAAGCCACATCCAAGACTTGGTGACCCCAGACCCTGACAAAGATATACACCCCCATGCTGGCAGGCAGAGCAGGTTCTTCTCTGCCCTTCTCCACACTGCAAGTTGTTGGAGCAGCCTGTACTTACACCCAGGGCTGGTCCCCCAGAGACTTCATCCCTTTCAAGACACAGTGCTTGCAAGTTGTCTCTGTGCCTCCTTTTGATGTTGTTCTTTCAAATAATACAATGGTTGTGGCCAGAGGGTTGAGACTGACCTGGATCCATCCAGAGGAGAAACTGCTGAGTGAGCCCCAAATGGAAATGGTTTGAAACCTCCCCAGCCTCCCCTTCCTCTCTGAGTTCAGCCTCCTCCTTGCCGTAGGGTCTCACAGCACAGGTCTTTCCTGCTGCTCTTAGCCTTTTCTTTCTTCTTTTTCTCTTGGAAACAGCAGCCTTTGCACTGCCTTGTTCCGTCTGATGCTTGTCTTGATCAGCAAAGTTAGAAATAACTCTGCTGAGGCCCCTGGGGACTCACCAGGCTCATGAAACTATTGAGAGTTCTCCTGGGCAGAGCCCAGTTTTCTGAAGGATGAGAAATATCCCTACTGTGTACACAAAAGCCAGAACAGGCCTTTACATCACATGGGTGAAGATGGTGGACAGTGTTTTCAGACAGGAAACCCAGTGGATGCTCCTGCTCTGCAGAAAGCAGTGGGGTCCTTCACACAAGCACTTTCATGGCATGTTCAGAGTAGGGGTGTTGCTGCTGTCATCTGTTCTATGCTACAGGTTCCTGTGCTATGCATGGCTGCAGTTGCAGAATGGTTGAGGCTGGACCTGAGAACTGGATGAGATGGCTGTGTCTAACCAGGTTTTCAGAATCTCTCAGGATCAGTGCAATGTAAAGTATAACTAGGAAGAAGCAGACCCAGTGGAACATATAACAGAAAAAGTAGGTCATTATTCTCCCCCAGAATGTTTTGACAGGAGAGAACTGTGAGCTCATGTTACGCTGAAACTGAATCTTTGTGTTTTGCATCAACCCATCTTGCTTAAAATGCAACTAGGATGGATTGGCTAGAAACTGCTAAAAAAGCATCTATCCGGAGGCTGGTGAGAGAATAAAATAAATATTTCCCAGGTTAGACATCAAAGTGTCATTGAAAAAACTGTGCTGGAAGTGACCTCCTGCTGCTGCCTTGTGCCAGGACTTGGCCTGGCCGTGGATCTATGCTGCAGAGCAGGCAGCATCCCAGCACACCCACTGGTCTCCAGGAGGCTGTGGGTACAACAGCCACTGCTGAGCCAGGAGCTGTTCTCTTTGGGCTGGGCAGGGACAGGGAGCCTGCAGAAAGCTCCTCTGCAGAGGGGTTTCCATTATTAGTACAGGTCCAGTACCACCTCCACTGAATGCATTTCTTCCGTGTCCCTCTGATTGCAGTGCAGTGGTCCAGCATGTCCCCAATAACCCTGATCCTATTACTTAACCCTAACCATAACTGAGCCCGTGGCCCTGGAAGAGGTGGAAGTAGCAGTTTGGTTGGACCACCTCTCTTTTCTCATCCAAAACGTTTCCAGAGCAGAGGCTCCAGAGGACTTTGGAGAGCCCTTGGGAAGCTCCAGCCTGGGAAGGAGGGTAGAGTGGAGAGGTGGGTATACAGCAGTCAGACAGTGCTGCAGGTAGGGCCCTGCAGGTAGGACCCAATAAAGCACTGCAACCAGGGAGAACCTCAGCATCGCCTTGCTTGAATTCATCTTCTATGGTCTGCATTACCTCCATGCACCAGAACAGGGTGATTTATCTTCCTCTCCCATTTGCAGAGCCAATGTTCCTTCTGCTCCCAGGGTCAGGCTACTCAGCCACGACTACAACTACATTTCGACAGAGACCTGAGGAGACAAATTGCAGCAGTGACAGAGCAGCTGAGAGGCCAGCTTGAGGCTCCATTCCCTGGGCAGCCATCTATGTAGGAACACCAAGGCAATGACTTCCAGCACTGATTACAAGCTTTGAAAAGCGATCAGGCATTTTACCTGTCAGGACCACAGGCTCTGACTTCCCAGTCTCATTGACCATAGTTCCTACTGAGTGGCAGCACTGACAGAGTCACCAAACAGAAGCCAAGGGCACAGGTTTTCCCAGCCATACTGGAAACTCATGGTGTTATTTCCCAAGGACAAGTGCAGAAGACAGCCAGGATTCCATGGAAGCCAGACAGTAGACAGGGATCTGCTGCATGAGACCTCAAGTCCCTACCTTGAAATGTCTGCATTCAAAAATTCCATAGCACCAAGGTGAATCTTTCAATAGCGCTGGTGCCCTGATTCTCTTAATGAGTATGCTGAGGTCAGAGTTAGGTGTCTGTGTCTGGAATGAGCTTTTGAAGCCCTGGGCAATCTGATCTGTGCGTGATCTAGCAGCTGGGATTTGGAACTCAATGATTCTTGAGGACCCTTCCAACCCAAATCATTCTATGATTCTATGACTCTAAGATTCTATGAACACCATTCACATTTAGTTGAGTTCTGCAAATCTATGGGCTGGGAGAGGTTCATGCTGTAACAGCAGCAACAGTCCCAAAGCACCATCTGCTCTTTGACTCGGCAGCGTCTTTGCACTGAGATAAAGCTGTGGTCAAGTAGGACACACTGCCTCAACAGAAGTCTTATTTTTCTCCTCTCCACAGCCAACACAAAACCAAACTTCAAACTGTCCCTCCTGCTCCAAGAGCCAGAAATGTCTGCTTCCTGCCTATGGGGACTGCAGTGATGCTCAGGCACCTCTTCCTTCCAGCAGCTGCAGGCTTTAAGCATCGTCCTGAAAACCATGGGGCTTGTGATAAAAGCTTTGTTTCAGATTGTATCACGTACCAGCAAGAGCTCTGCTTCCAGGCCGCTGTCACAGTGGCAGTCGGGGGGATTATCAGCAGCAAGCGCTGGCATTCGCTTCCTTGGAGAAGGACATTATTGTAATGAGAAAATAAGAGATTTCAGCCCAGCTGAGCTCTCGGTCTGTATTACCTCAGGCAGAGAAGAATGTCTTTAATATCATCAGTAGAATATGAGTCATCAGGGTTCTTCGTGTCTTTTTTTTTTTTTTTTTTTTTAGGAAAAAAAAAAATCTGCTTTGTATTTTATCAGGAGGAGAGAAATAGGTTGAAAGGTAATTGGATCCTGTTGCTTCCTAAACAGCTAAATATTTACATATAGGCTGGGCTATTAATCATGGCCCCATATGGCAGGAAAGCTTGCCATAGCACTCTGGGGAAAAGTGCTGTGCGCAAGTGTATGTGTCTCACAAATGTCTCCCTGACAGCTTCACTTTCATCACAATCAGCTGTGACACCATAATTACAGATTTGGGTAGGTTTTCAGCCTCCAAGTGATGGATTGTTTGATATACACAATTTAGAAGATAGATGTTCCTATTTAAATTAACTACTTAGCAAGAGAACTGGCTACACAAAATGGAAGCAGTACGTGACCATGCCAGCATCCAGGAGAAGCCCCACGCCTGCATTTCCAGCCCTCTCTCCTCCCAGGGCTTTGGGCAGGTGTGATGACAGACCCGTAAGAGCCGTGCTGCACATTCAGCCTCTCTGCAGCTTTCTGATGACCACCCTATTTCTTCAGCTGAACACTTGACCCTGCTGCTCACGGGCACTTCCAGATGATGGCTCACTGAAAACATTCATCTTCAGTAACCAACAGTAGTGATCTTGTCTGCTGTAGCTGTTACTGGACACTGATCTATTGCTTGCAACCTGTGGCAGCTCTGATTTCTGCTAGCTGCAGCCTGAGCTGCCCTTGCCCCAGTGGCAGTAAATCCCAGGAAGGGACAGGGTGAATGCCATCTCCTTCTGTTTGTTCTGTATTTACCAGCTGCCAGTTTCATAGAACAATTGCACTCAAGTTTTAGTTCCCCTGTGTCAGGGCTGACCATTTTTATGTCCTCTTTTGTAGATCCTAGTAACTCATCTTTGCTTGTCCTGCTTTTTCTCCATGCTGTTCTGTATTAAAAGCTCTCTTTTGCTTAGGATATGGGGATCTGAAGGGAGATGGGACAAGCCAGGAATGGTCCTTGGTGCAGGAGGGCTGGTGGGATGGATCTCCACCCTGGATGAACGATGTTCAGCTCAGGATTGGCAGGCAGACCAGTGGGGATGCTTGTGCACACACACTCTATGCATGCCGAGTTTGCATGTTGGACCATGAGGACCAACCTGCCTGTTGGGTAATTAAGAAATGAGATTGACATAAACGTCAGAAAGAGCTGCTGAGGAGATCTTTACTGCCCTCTGCTCTGCTGTCTGGAAGGCCTCAAAATTGCTGCTTGAACAAAATCCAAAGCTGATTGTATTTTTATCTGCTGTGTGTCCTTCCGTCTCTGCAGCACTTCTCTACCAAAGCAGACAGAAATCCTTGACTTGAAACAGTATCACATTTCCTACAGAGTGCCACATGACAAGTCAGGTTCTTCTCCAGAGGGCTGTCATCAATGGGACAAGCCATTAACCTCCTTCTTGTGCCCTCTTGCTCTCTTTGAGTCCTTTCTTATGGACTTCCTTTCAGATCCATGCATGTTGTGTTGCTTCCACACAGGGGTCTCCCTGAGTGAGGAAGGAAGAATCCCATCATTACAAAGTAGCTGTGATTTCTGCTCCTCCAGGAAACTTGTGCAGCCCAAGCAGTGCCTCTGTGACCATGGAAGGAGCCAAGCTGAGATCCAGCTTCCACCTTTCCAAGAACACAGTGCAACCTCAATGAATGGAAGGGCTCCAGCTATTTGTGTTGCACTACATTTCAATCCAGTGCTTGAATTAATATCTTTGCAGGCAGGGAAATGCTGACATGAAATAAAGGCTCTTTTACTTCAGCATGCTCTCTCCAGGATTAATTAAAGATGGACGCTTTCAGCATTTTCCATCAGCAAATCTCTTCCTTAAGTGTTTTAATTTTATTGATGAAGTGTAAAGACTTCTGAAATTTACTTTGCCGGACGTTTCATATGAAATAAAATTAGCAGCCAGTATATATATTTTGAGTGAGCCATTCAGAGAACCTTTCCCAAAGGGCAAATAGAAGGGTAAGAGGGAGGCATTAAACCTTCTTTGCTTGTAATGCTTGCTTGGAAGTTGAATGGTAAATTTTAATTAAGCTGGATAGAGAGCAGAAATTACTGTCAGCAGTTAATGAAAGCTTCTATTTTCCGTAGCAGAGTGGGCAGTGCAGCCAGCAGGTGTGGCTGGAGGTGGAAGTGCTCTGCTGCAGCTCGGGGTGCAGGGGAACTCGCCTCCTCCCACACTGTGCATGAGCAGCTGGGGAACACCTCCAACCCCTCTGAGTGCAGCAGGGCCTATGTCAGGCCAGCAAGCTGTTTGCTGTGCTGCTGGTTGCCCAGCCTGTGCTGAAGAGGCTGAAATGAAAGTCTCAGGCATGAGAGGTCTCCCTCCTGCAGTGAGAAGAGCACAGCAGTGCTGAGGTTGTACTGCAGCACTGCTCGCACGCTTCCTGGCTCACCTCCTTGCACCAGCAGCCCCATTTCACTCCTCCACACGCTGTCCTGAGCCCCTGCTACTTTTAGCAACGAGGTTACCTCCTTCCTGAGCTCTGTCCTACCAGACTTGTCCTTTTGCACAGCAGAGCATTGCACATTGGGTCACTTTTTTGAGGTACATCGGTTCACATCTCTTCAATACCATGTGCTTTTTCCAGTCCTTCGTTTTTATGTTGCTAATTCCAGAGGCTTCAGTGAAGCTGCTTTGGATTTACACCATCTTAGAGGAGAGGAAAACAATGACACTGAAGTCCAAAGTCAGTTAATGATTGCTTTCACAGCTCTTGCAGCATTGCTGCTGTGATTAGATGCTGAAGCTGCCTCTGGTTGAGGGCAGAAACAGGAACTTTTTATTTAAAGCTCCTTGGAGGTCTCAAAATGCAGTCAGAGATTAGCAGGGTTGTCAGGGTTTCACACTCCATAAATGCCAGATATACTCAGAAATATCGTCTCAGTGATATCAGACTGTCATTTTGCAACTGCAAAGATCAATTTGAGAACTTGAATACATATTATCCATGAAAGCCATGTATGCATGCAGATGTTTGTGTAAAACAGCATTTTTACCTTTATGCATTAATCTAATGTAAGAAGGATTATTAACCATATCTGCAAAGAGAAAAAACTACTTGTAAGGCAAATAAACATTGCTCAGCTGAAATTTGCAATGGGCTTTGAGCTCAATTTATTTTCTGGCCGACAGAAGTTGGCTTGTTTTCTGTACTCCAGGTGAGACAGAAACAAAAGCACTTTTTTTTTTTTTTTTTCCTTTCTAGAAACCTCAAGGCAAATATGATTTGGTGTTGGTGATATTTGCTTTTGACAGAGCTAATGCTTTGGTAGCCTTTTACTTGTCTCTTTTAGATGGCATAGTCAAAAATAGTTAAAAGCATGGTTTATGATGTGTTCTGTGCTGCTTTTCCAGATGTATCTCAGAGAGAGATTTGGAAAAAATATATTTCCTCACAAGTTTTTCAGCACTGTCTCCCCACTCAGCACCCTGAGCAGGTGCAGGACTTGTACTCATGCTGCTCCATACAGGATGCTTGTGTCCAGTGTGGAAAGGCAAGGGTTAAGGGTAGGGATAGGGATACAGTTAAGGATAAAGATAGGGATAGGGATATGGTTAAGGATAGGGATAGGATTAGGGTTAGAGTTAAGGTTGGGATAGGGATAGGGGTAGGGATAGGGATGGGGATGGGGATGGGGATGGGGATAGGGATAGGGATAGGGATAGGGTTAGGGATAGGGATGGGGATGGGGATGGGGATGGGGATAGGGATAGGGATAGGGATGGGGATGGGGATAGGGATAGGGATAGGGATAGGGATAGGGATAGGGATAGGGTTAGGGATAGGGATGGGGATGGGGATGGGGATGGGGATAGGGATAGGGATAGGGATGGGGATGGGGATGGGGATAGGGATAGGGATAGGGATAGGGTTGGGGATAGGGATGGGGATGGGGATGGGGATAGGGATGGGGATGGGGATAGGGATAGGGATGGGGATAGGGATGGGGATAAGGATGGGGATGGGGATGGGGATGGGGGTGGGGATGGGGACAGGGATAGGATAGTGCTGACTCATCAGAAGCTGCCAGCTGCTTTTCTTGTGCATTGTTTTTGGAAGGTTGTTTATGGGAAGACTGCTTATGTTTGGGTTGAAGCAACGGAGGAATGTTTTCAAAAGCACCTTGCTTTATTGCTTGCTGGACATATTATACCCAGCATCATGGCCTTAACTTGGAAACAGGCCATTATGTTTTATGGCAATAGGAAAAGAAAGCTGAGATATAAAATTTATTGCCATGAGATAATGAAGTGCAGGGACGAACGTTCTGTGTAACAGTTCTCTCTGCAGTGTGCAGCTCCTGCTTGATGGTTGTCCTGCCCACCTCTGTGCAGTTTGTTTGTATGATAAAGAAGCCCTGAGCCTCCCTGGTAATATACCAGCATTTTCATTTAATCAAAGCAATTTAATCCACTATAGAATGAAGCAAAGGCTGGCAGGGAAGAAATTGATCCATGGAGAACAGCAATGTCATGAAGAGGGAAAGCTTATCCAACCTCAGGGGAAATATAGGTGGTTGCTTATTCTTATATTGCCAGCTGAAAGGCTCTGCAGAGGCTGGCTTGGACAGGCAGCACTTCTCTCTGTACCTGGAAGGTGTCTGCAGCATCCAAAGTGGGAACAGGAGCAGTGCATGTGATGGAGATGCATGACAAGGGCCTGGAAGAGACCTTGGGAAGGCAAAGAGCTTGAAGAAGATGAGCCAGGCACTGAGAGTGCTTCCCTGTGGCTTTAATGAAGCTTCCAGCCTCCCAGCAAGGCCATGGAGACATCTTGCTGGGTTCCATCCCTACTGGGGCTGCTGAAGGAGGTGGCTGGAGAAGTCTGTTGCCTTGTCCAGGAGCCAACCTCGACCTCATTGAGTGAAGGAGATGGAAGCCCAGCAGCTTAGGTGGCCTTGTTCCCTCCTTGTTCCCTTCTCTTCCCTTTCCTGGACAGACATGAAGAGAATTCATTGTGTCTAATTCAGCCTTTGTATTTGAATTAAAGACCTGGTGATGTCTAAGATGAATGTGGGGAGGAGAGAGATTCCATGCATTTATTAGCGTGGGTGAGCACATATCCATCTCTTTGCAAAAAAATAAACCCACAAAGGAGCAAAGGATTGACCTCTCCAAGGGCAGCAGGAGGTAATTAGGTATTTCCAACAGATCTAGCAGCATCTGCTTTGAATAGGAATCTTGATTTTCTATGTACATTGCCCCCAGCTGTCTTTGTAGAGAGCTGTGTTTTACTTGTATTTACTTTGTATTGGTTTATTTTACTGGTTTTTTTTTTTTTCTGTCCAGTGCTTTGGAGTTGCAGACAGTTAACAAACATTCACGTGGAACTGATCCTTACCTTTCCTTCACCTGAGCCCAGCACCCCCCCGGAAATTTAATTCCCAGCGGATTCCCTCTGGCACAGCCAAGGCTCTGCAAGCCGAGTGCATTTCCCTCTTGCCAAGGACGCTTGTCCAGCAGCATTGCTGAAGGAAGCACTGCAGGCACGCGGCCAGGGATGCAGCACAGCCGATGACCTCGGCAGTGGTTTGCCTTTCTCAGGAATGGCAGGGCTTGCATCACAGCATCTTTTTTTCTCATTGCGGCTGCATGGAGATGAGCTGAGATTTTCCGTAATGGTTTACAAGCTTTCATTCATTTTTCAGTGAAGGCATCTTGAGAAACCTTTCCTTATATTACTACATTTTAAAGCCATTTCAGAGCTCCTGTAAGTATTTTAGAGGCATAGCTCCCCTTAACTTTGAAAGAAATGAATATTTTCACTCACTTAACAGAAAGCCAGACTGTAGGCCTGAGGGCCACAATGATAGTTGGAGTCTGGAGCATCTCCCTTATGGGGTAAGGCTGAGAGCCTGGGGCTGCCCAGCTTGGAGAAGGGAAAGCTGAGAGGGGATCTTATCAATGCTTATCAAGATCTAATGTGTGGAAGAAAAGTGAATGGGGTCAGCTCTTTTTGGTGGTCTACAGCATTCACAGCCCCTTCACCCTCTCTCCTCACCGGTAACCAGGGTAATTGTTCTCCTACAAAGCACTCAAAAGCTGGTAAGTGTTCTGTGTTCCTCTGACTAACAGCTCATCTCTTGTTAGTTTAACTGAAATTGTTGCACTTACTAGAGTGAACAAAGATCTCAAATCAGTGTTTTTGGAGAATATGTGCTGCCCAGCTCGCTGCTTGGAAATGGAAGTGGATATGTCTTCCCAGCCCCTCACTGTTGCCAAACAGAATAATCAAATCAGAAGGCTGGAAAAGACCACTAAGATCATCCAGTCCAACTATTCACCTACCACCAATATTTCACACTAAACCACTGTCCCTCAGTACAACATGTAAACATTTCTTGAACATCTCTAGGGACGGTGACTCCACCACCTCCCTGGACAGCCCATTCCAGTGCCTGACCGCTCTCTTGGAGAAGTATTTCCTAATATCCAACCTGATTCTCCAAGGAGCCACATTCCCACACCCAGGCATATGATCACTTCACTTATTCATCCCAGCCCACAGACTCACGTTGTGCCTGACCAGCCATGGGTACAGGAGGTCACCACAACACTTAAGCCTTTGAACAGCCTCTCAACAAGGGAAGGAGTTAACTGGAACTTAGTACAGAGAAGCATTCCCCATGGCTGGGGACAGGTTGCCATCAGTACAGAGGGGACCAGACCAGAGTAGGCCCTACCTCCTGCAGACTGGGAGCTAGAAGTCAGTGGATAATAATATGCAGCTGTATGCAAGCAGTAACGAGCTGCAAACTGGGCAGTTCAAGTCACTTCAAAACACAAATTTGACTCCATCTCTGCAGCAGAGGCAATAAACATCACCCCAGTTCACTGAGGGTGTCCTTTCATTGAGGGCCCACCTCTCAAAGGGAAAGAGCTTCTGTGCACTCTTTCTACCATTCCTCTCTTGAATCATTTTCAAAGTTTTGCACTAGCCCCATGAAAGTCCAGAGATAAGTCTGATGGCAAAATAGCCCTTTGGAAAGCAACACATTTTGTCTGTTTCCAAGGGAGCGGATTTGCTCTTTGATCTGGTGGCTCCGAGGGGAAGGGCCTCTCACATCTTGTTAAATGCTTTATTCACACACATGTAATTAAGATATCCCGTATCTACAACTCGGCATGCCTTTAATTAGAGACATTTCAACATTAGAAGCACTGACAGAAACAGATAATAGTGTTGCCTCTGCACACTGCCAGGAGACAAAACCGGCCATCGGAAAAGACAATTTCCCCATGAATTAACTGCACGCCCTGCCTTGCCATTTGCTTCTCTGTCCCCCATGAGGCTGATGGAAAGGAAGCAAAATGGGATCCCTGCTGTCCAGAAGTTCCTGCCAAGTTCACAGAACGTCGGAACATCTGTGAACACACGGGAGGAACAAAGACATGCACAGTCAGACACCCATTTAACACAGCTGATGGTAGAATGGGCAAAAGACCCCAGCTGAGGACATTCAGGGACCTGTCTAACTTCTGAGAAGGCTTGGCATAGAACAGAGGAAAGGCAGGCTTTGTCCTGAGCCACTCCACATTCACAGCCCCAGGACCAAGCCTGGTTTGTGCAGTGCAGGAGGAGAGAAAATTATTTGTTTTCTCATTCCATTTTGATCCCCTTGGGACTCAGTGACACCCAAATCTCTGATTTTGGAACATGGGCTAAGATGCTCATGGGAGGAGGATAAGGCCAAGAATACTGCACCAGCTCCTGCTTATGGACTCATCCAGCCTCTTAATCTCTCATGTTGCTCAGGATGCCTTCCCTGTATTTCCCCCATCACCAGCTGCTGACAGAAGCCCCAAGGGCTGACGGAAGTCGTTCAAGCCTAGAGCAAAACCTATACCTATACCTAGAGGTATTCAAGTGACACTGATCATTGGTGACCGAAGGGTGGGTGACACAAGAGGGAAGTGTAACTGCCCAAACCTGCTTCTCATGCCATGGTGCAGTGAAATCAAATGCACAGCTCCATCTAACCTGACCCGTAACGTCAGGGTGCTTCAATGCTTCCCAGAGGCTCTCATTGAAATTTTAGGATACATATCTACTTGTAGCCAGAGTTCATCACACTGTTCTGTGTGAAATGATCTGGGTCCTCTGTCAGAAAGAGTAACAAAGCAGAGAAAATTAATCTAAGACTGAGAGATATCTTGGAAGACAGCAAGGTGAAACAAATTTAAAGCCAAGAGTGAGGCAGACCATGACAACCAGTGTCGTACTGGGACTGGCAGAGCCAGTACAATTCTTGGATCTAGAAAATGAAAAAGAGCAAGCAAGAGTAGGATAGAGTCAGTGATACCTATTTATTTGGTGCCAGCAACATTTCTATAAGATTTCCTGTTCAGTGTCCTTAATGAGGAAAGGAACATCTGAAAGGAAAATCAGGAAGGTTTCAGAAGTGTCACAGGAAGCACTTAGATCTGGAAAACTCTGCTTAGAGAGAGATGGGAGGAGGATTTTGATTTTGGAGGATTTTGATTTTGGAAGCTCACTGGTCTCAGTCTAACAGTGGACAAAGGGAGCGATTTCCAGCAGCTGTGGGCACAGATGTTATTTCAGAAGCTGAAGGCCAACTGAGAAGCATGGCCAGCATGGCCACTAACCATGAGCTCTCTATGCAACTCCATGCAATATCCTTTGCAAGTTGATGACTGAAGATGCAACCTTCCTCAAAAGCCAGGCGTTTATCAACCATTTTCCAGTGTCTTACTGAAAACTCTCCCATACTTCCAATACAGGCTGTGACTTTGGTGAAGAAATCTCAGGAAAAAGTTTCCTAGTCTGTCTTACCAAAGCTCAGCATGGAAATAATGCTATAATGGTCCTTTCTCCACCAACACATCTAGGTTTATTCTTTCCACTCTGCTTTATTTCACAAGAGTTGCTTTGGTGCTGCAGGACTGTGATCCCAGAGGATTATAGAGGCATTTCATGAAGTAAGTACAGGGCACCAATGTTATCTGTGGGCTACACGCATTTCGAGTTAAGTGAAGCACTGTGCATTTCTCATAGCCAAGGACTGATATGGCAGAAAAATACTAAACTGAGCAATAAAGGAAGCTGCCACTTGAGAAATCTCATCTTCTTCTTTTTCAACCCTAATTTATGTTTACATAACACATGGTTCACAGCTCAAGAGGTTGTTTTTGTGTAAAAGGAAAGTGTGGACAGATCTGTTTCGTTTGTTGCCTTCTCGGAGTCTTGCTTCACAAGAGTTGGACTCATCTTACCCGACATCTGACATCAGCTCTGTTGATACCGTCATCTGCTCTGCTCATCCAGACTCCCTTTCAGCCAGCTGAGAAAACACAGCACTTCTGCTTTGCTGCTTAATGCCTCTGGTCTGCTGAAGAATGAGGTGAGCTGCTTCCTGAGAGCATTCCATTAAATGACTACAGGAGGGGCTCAAAGATTTAAATGGGAAGCTGTGACTTAAAACACATCCAGAACAAAAAGAGGTGGTAGATTTACCAGGACAAAGGAATTCCTTGTGGGCTACACATAGAGCAAGTATCAGTAGTTCTGCTGACAAAGACATTAAGCAGTCATAGCCAAAAATTGAGGAAATTAATATCAATTGATGGCATAGTTATAAACGAATGAAGAAGTAAATAAATAAAAAGTTTTCATGAGCTTTAACTCAGCAGAAGGAGAAGTATAGTATATTTTGATTTTGGGCTTATTACAAGCAACAAATTGGTTTGACAAATGGTGATAAATTTCCCCGAAGACCATACTTTAATTAATTTTAAATCATAAACCAATTAACATACTTAGCACTAAACATCCATACAATTAATTTTACTAAGCACCCATACAATTAACTTTTTACTCACTGATGATATATAGCATTTGAGGAAGGGAAAAGACAAGACCAATTTCTCATAGATAAGGAGAGAGCTGATTGACTATGACACAAGACTTACAGCCCAGTAGTTGCTGAATGCCCTTTCAGGTGCAAAAATCAGGTTCTTTTAAAAGCAGAGTCAGTGGCACCAGTGTGAAGTGTCCAAATATTTCAGTTTTAAGAGAGGCAAGAGGATCAATTCTCCTCCAGTCCCCTCAGGTCGCAGTCCTTGGATCCAGACCAGGTCTAGACTCTTCCAGGAAGATGTTCTTGCCAATGAGTTGAGTCATGCACAGCAGAGGCAATACAGCCTTCCTTCCCTGCTTGTTTTTGAGCTTTTGATGATTGGACTCAGTGGTCTTTCCAACCTTAATGATTCTATAATTCTATGATTTCTTTTCCTGAAGACCTCACAAAGAAGGAAGACGAGATGGACAGGCTGATATATCCATCAAAGAGGGCAAACAATTAGGCTGGAAAGCATCTTTTTGTGATGAAAATACTGGTTTAACTTTGTCATTTTAATCAAAATACCAATTTGAGGAGAATGCTCCGAATCAATACTACAAAATGAAACATTTTTTCAGAAATGACATTCAGAACAACATTGCCTTTGATGAGAAAAAAAAATATTGCATTTCTCTTTTGCTAAATAAAGCATATTCTCAAGGAACATTTCTTTGCCGAGTGCTTTCACATGTCTTCTTATTCCATGGTGATAAAACCACATGTCTTCTTATTCCGTGGTGATAAAGCCATTTAGACAATAAACTTTCCATCTGCTCCAGTATTTCCAATATGGACTGCCCAGAGAGGTGGTGGAGTCACCGACCCTGGAGGTGTTCAAGGCACGTTGGGATTTTGTGTTGAGGGACATGGTTTAGTGAGAACTATTGGTGATGGGGGGAGGTTGGACTGGGTGATCTTGTAGGTCTCTTCCAACCTTGGTGATTCTGTGATTCTGTGGTTCTCTATGTTCTCCAGTGTTGAGTTATGAGCCCAGCTCTGCCCTCACATGAATCTCACATCATTCCCATACTGAATCAAGCATCATGGAAGGCTTAGGGGTGCTATAGGTTTCCGTGGGAAGGTTTTGAAAATCATTGTAATCTTCTTCTCACCCATGGAACCCTCATGGAAATGGACTTCTGGCTGCTTCTGCCCAGCAGATGGTTACTGAGATCTCTGATATCTCCAGCAAATTCACTCCAGGTTCAGAGTTTGGAAAACTCAATTTCCCTCTGCAAATGCATCCCATACCATCACAGAAAGACAGCTCTGTTCTGGCTGTGTGAACGTGTTGTCCCTTCTACCTCAGCACGCTTTTGCTGGCTGCCTGCTGCTCCTGCTTTCACGAGGAGATAATTCTGTTTCCTTGTTTTCCTCAAAACTTCAGGGCTAGAAAAGAATGTCAGACTGCTTAAAATATGCTCTGTTTTCAAAGCAGAACTTCCATTCTGCAGCCAAATAACACTCTGAATGGTGCAACTAAACACGAGAGGCTCTGTTCTCCCTGGAGATCAAAGTTACACCAGCTCAGCTGTGCTGTTAGCATTGCTGCAGGGCTGGCTGGAGAATTATTTTGCTGGAAAGCTTTTTACCCAGGATTTGTTCCCAAATGTCTCAGTACACAAAGCTATCTGTGAGCTGATGAACCCTCCCTGAACAGGAAGGTGAAGAAAAAAGCACCCATGCAAGAGGATTCTTCTCTTTGGGTGTCACCTGGTGGGAGGTTTCAGCTGACCTTCCCAGGAGCCCCCATGGGTAATACACATGCATCTTTCTTTTCCTTCCTTTGATGGACTGTTTTCTATTTTCTTATTGTTTACCATGATCAAGGAGCATTGGAAGATGCTTGAAGCAACAGCTTGTGTCTGCCAGATCAACAGGAAACCAGTCAAAAAGAGGATGGAGCTTTGGGGGATGTTCTTCACTGACATCAGAGAGGAAGGGCATCATCTGCCTTATTGGAGCTGTTCATAGACGGGGAGGAGGACTAAGGACGAAAGCTGGGAGGGGGAAGGAAAAGGAGAAAAAAAAAAAAGATCAAGAAGATCAAATAAGCTTTAAAAAAGTAGATGTGTGTGATCTTGGATGCCTTTTGACAATATACTATTGCTCATCATTATTGCAAGACAGCATTAACATTGGTTCAGGACTTCAACTAGGTATTTCAGGACTGCAGTATACTTCTGCTTTTGTGTACAGCAAGAAATGGTGAATTTCTGGATTTATAATAATGGCTTGGAGAATGGTGAAATGGTCCCTGAGTTGCAGTTTACCTACAGTTCCTACTCTGAGCTCTCATAAGTCTAACCCCATCTAATCGCAGCCTTCATTTTGTGAACGCACCAGTTCACTTTGTGCTCTGGACTCAGCTCCGAAATTGCTATGAGCAATTTTAATGGGACTTCTTAGATGTTTGGAGCAAGCTGTAAGACAGTGAACACAAAAGAGAACATAAGGACGAATTTCTATTTGCAAAGCAAAATAAATGGGAGCTTTTCAGATAGTCTTGGTAACAGAAGCTGTGTCCTGTGTGTTCATGGGGTGCAGCACAGCTCCAGATCCCTGAGACAAAGCTGTTGCTGTGCAGAAGCCTCACACCGAGTCTGACCTGGCATGTTCCAAGTCTCCTGCATGGAGATACGTCACTGCCAGAAAGAAGGTGGAAATCTCCAGGTGTGGGACTGTGTGCTCACATTGTCCTTGGCTACAGAGGACACAGTGCATTGATTCAGATGGCAGTGGATGGTTGTGCAGATGGGATGGTGGCCAGATGGGAAAGGTGGGCAGGGAGAGCAATGGCAATGCTATATTTGTGCCTGGGTATTGGTGCGAGGTCCCCAGGAGGAGTGACAGTGGACAAGCCACTCTACCCCCCATCACTTCTCCACCCATGAGCATCCTTCCTACTGGTCATCCATACATCCATCCATACTCTGCCTGGGCTCCTCTCCCATGGTCTCAGCCCATCACTTTGCTGCAAACCACTACAGAAGTGTCCTTAGAGCCTTGTCTACAGGTTAAAGGATTGGGTTCTTTTGTAGGACAGCATGCAGGCATCCAAGCTCACCTCATCCAGCTGTGGGCATCACAGAAGGCATCCTTTAAGGGACGCCTTTGACCTCTCCTCTGACTGCACTGAGAGACTGGGACAAGTAACTCTCAGATGCCAGGAGGCAGCAGGGATGAATCCTGCTCTGCTGCTCTGCCGTTTGTGGCTTCTCACTGTTACTGTTTGTTTCTGCAGGAATTGCCTCACTTACTCTAAATAATTTAAAATTTTGTACACAAAAACTAATCAAGAATCCAAATTATCATCTTTTTAAGCGCAGGAAGATATGCAGAATCAGCCCGAAATCGTTTCGAAAATAATAAAGACAGATTCAGTGAGAGACCAAAAAGCAAAGCTGTACAGCAGTACAGCTGTGAGCTGGTCTAGGTTTATCTCAGCCAGTGAAAAGCAGACAAAAGGTGCTGGTCTATCCAGCATTTCGTTTTTTAAACAAACTTCTCGGTTGCATGCAGATTTTGGAAAAGAATGAATATTCTGCTTCAGCAGCTGAAGCGAAGAATTAGAAAAAAAAATGGCACGTGTCACACCGAAACAAAATTGGTGCTGTTGCTTTTTAAGCAGGACTTGAAAAAAGGCTATTTTTAGTCAACTCAGATTTACCATTGACAAGAAATGAAATGTTCGTCCTCTCTGCAGAGCCCAGCCCTCCCACCAGATCCTTTCCCTTCGGTGGGAGGTCAGCTTCCAGAACATTTCTTGCCGCTTTGAAATGCAGTTCTCCTCCACGAATTTCAGCTTTCTGAGGTGGTGTTTGTTGACGCAAAGTCTGAATGTGATTTTAGAGGTCTTGGGTCACTGCAACCCCAGTCCCCAAATGCCACCACCTCTGCACTCAGGCAGGATCAGCACAATGCAAGCCTTTCCCAGCTTGGCTTTTATTTAACGAGGATGGAGCCTACTGCTGCGATGTGACTGTTCTCAGATAAAGGTCCCATCCTGCTTTGAGGAGCAGAGCTGGGTTGCTGCAACCAGGCAGAGCACGGGCACAACCCCATCTCAGCCCTGTGCGAACAGACAAGGCAGGGAGGTGGAAACCAATGGAGTTATCTCTGACGTGCCAATGGTCTGAACTGCGCGTCCCTCCACCGTAATCACAGCAATTATACATGACAATCATTAATAATTGCATTTCACTTCAACCAATTTCAACTCGAATATAGCCTTTGTGCCAGGTTTCAGTTAATTCTTCCTATATGTGCGCCTCAGGCATTTGCAATATTCTTGTGTGAAGATCAATCAGGACAAATGACAGGATGACATGCTACATTTCTTGGGGGAGCCAATTTTTAATTAATTGTTATTCATAAACTAATTATTGGATTTACAAATGAGTTCTCAAAAAAAAAAAAAAATTAATTTAGCCCTTGGAAGCCGCACGTCAGCCATTTGCAGAAGAAAATGAGCCTGCTTTTCTTTGTAAGAGTGTGAATCCGCGTCTCAAGATGCAAAATGTCTTTTCCCCCGAGCTCTGTGGCGTTGGTCAAGGTCACCCACCACCCTTCCAGTGCTGGCTCTTGTCCTGCCTCACACTTGCCTTAAAAGCAGTTGTGAGAGACCATTTCCTTACAGATCCAAACAGAGAGGTGAGTGGATGTCTACAAGAGTGCGCTCAGGAGCATCTCCAGGAGAAAGCTGGCCTGCGATCCCTCTAAAAAAGTGGAGGAAAATGTACATTTGTTTGAGCTTTGATTTCTTTTCATTGCTGCACTCACAGGCAGCACAGAGCAGCCAAATCTCCTCTCCCTCTGAGCAGAGTTTCCTTATGGATGTGCCCACAGCATTCTCCAGGCAGCTGCTGCCTCGCATCCCTGTGTACCAGTAAGGTGCAAGTGTTTGAGCAAGAGCACGAAAACAAAAACTGAGCTTCCACTCTCTGCACAGAGCAGCATACTGGGATGAATGGTCACCAGCTCCTATTTCTCATCCTTGCTGGAAGGATTTGATTTACGTGGCCCTGAAGATGAATGCTCCTCTGTAGAGAACAAGGTGGGAGAGTGCTGTCAAGCAGCAGGAATGGCTTTGAAGCATGAAGGAGCTGTGCTCCACCTCTATCAGTTCTGCCACCCTCACGCCTGGACCTCCCCTGTCCCCTGCAGAAGTGGGAGCTCTCCCTGCGAGCTGCTCCAGCTGCTGCACAGAGACACGTTGCCCTTGAAGGCTGTGCAGAAGCTCCTGCTTTCTTCCCAGGTTGTCACGAAAAGTCAGTGGCCGGGGGGAGACACAGAGAGACATCTGCACAGCTCCCAGGCCAAGGGCAGAGCGCAGGGCCAGCAGCCACATGGCACAGCTTGGCTGTTCCTCCTTCTCCCTTCAGGAGAGCTCTGAGAAGTGCTGCTCACCATCTGCAGCAGCTCAGCTCCCTGGCCTGTTCCCAGGAGTGGTGATGGGGTTCAAGGGCAGCTTGGTGGTGTTCCATCCATCATGGTCTGGAACTGCAGACCCCAAGGTTTTCAATATTGGGTCTTACAAGGAGCAAGGTATCACCATGGTCCTTTGGGAGAGCTCAGCTGCAGCAGGCTGTGGCAGGGGAGGATGATGCCTGTGGCAGCAGAAGTGGCGAGTTAGCAGGGGCTGCGTGGAGGAGAACACTGAGCAGACTGTTACTCCAAAGAAATAACCTCCTGTAGGAGGGAAGTGCTGTCTCTGTGGTGCACTACACATTGTGACTATAATGAGGAGATTCAGGTGAAAATCAAAGCATTATTTGGATGGGGAAATTGATCAACATAAACTGAGGTCAGCCACCCTGGAGAGCAGAACTGATGTCCTTACTAACGAGGGTGGTTGTGCAGGAGCTGTGGTCTCACTCTTTAATCTGCTCTTGGTGCAAGAGCATTGCCTCACCGTAATAATGCTTGCTGCTCCATTTTGAGTGCAGGATTAGTGCAAACTGAGGTGAATCTGAAGTCCGGGATGTTGCTTCCACCACTGCAGATTGCCTGTGTTGCAGCAGCTCCCTTAGGATGTTCATAAATGAGTGCAAATGTGGGATCCAGCAGATCTCTCACAGAGAGCAAAAGGAAATTTGGGAGCAGAAAGAGACATCCAAGTTGTTTCCCAGGGACAGGCCATGCCGACCTTTCACCAGAAAAATGCTTGTCTGCCCACCAGGCACCAGGCTTAACTGTGAGCCTGCTCCTCACAGCCCTTCTCATCCCGTCATTCCAAACTTCAGCCCTCTGTTGTTATAGTGGTGTAAAAAACAAAACCACATGCACAGAGAGGAGCCAGGAACAGAAAGAAAGAAAAAGCCACATCCTCTCTCTAAATAGGATGTCCTGGTTATTATTATTATTATTATTATTATTATTATTATTATTATTATTATTATTATTATTATTATTTTCATCTGGGCTCTGGGTGCCAAGTGAAACCTCATGTGGGCAGAATGCTGCCCCAGTGCATCTCTTGTATGCTTTTCTGCTGAGCAGTCTGCATGCAGTGAAAGGCATTAATTGTTTTCAAACACGTAAGATGTTTGTTGCTCTTGCCAGAGGTGTTAGTCAATTTTATTAAATACTGTCAATGTCTGGCTGTGTGCTAATGCAGAGATGGCTCTGACCTGTTGTAACCGAGGGGGTTCAAAGGTGTGACTGTGCCTGAAAGCCTGAAAAAAAGGAGAATTTTTGAATGCTGTTATCTGATGGCCATTTCACCTTTTACCCCAGTGCTATATTTGAAAATACAAACGTGCCAGTATGGACAATCTGAAGAGAGTTTCAAAGTCCTTGCAGATGAAAATCGAGCTACGATGTCAGAGGTTCCATTATAAGGAAAGCTGTGGTTCAAGCTGAAATCAAACACTGCTACGAGTGCTCCTAAAATGAATGAAAAATGCTCTTCTGAAGTTTGCAAAAGCAGCAAACAGCTGTGAGCACTGGAAACCTCTGTTTGTCAGCTATCACAGAATCAAGCACTTCATGGATGGGGTGGGAGAGCATTTTTTAATCAGATCCATCCCTCAGGTGCTCAGAGGAGGGAAATGCTGATTTTGGTGCATAGCATGAATGTCTGTGGCATCACCTGAGAGCTGATGGTGGGAAGGATCCTGAGACCAGGCACGTGTCTCTGATGCTACAGGAGTGAGCTGCAGCATCTCATTGGAAAATCCATGAGCATTTTTGCTTCTCATAATATGATTCCTCTATGAACAAAGCTCCATTTCCAACAGACACATGGTTTAATTTCAGCCTCAACTTCTTGCACCTTAAGTAAAAGTTTTTTTTTCTCTCATGGTAAACTTTCTGAATTTTCTGAGGTGGAAAAGAAAGCAGCTGAACAGGAATGAGTATGACAGCAAAAATTCACAGAACCTCCAAGGACATCCAGCAGGCTGCCCATCACCAGCTCTGCGCACATGTTATCACACTCATTCCTCACCTTGATGCTCTCCTACCTCTTATCCATCAGAGGTTGTTTCCCACACAAATCCTGTCTCCTTGCAAGGACAGAACCAGCATTTTTTTTTTTTTTTTCATTTTTTGCATGTTTCATTGTTTCCAAGCTTCCTCTACAAACAGCTCACCATAAGGAGAAATACTCAGCTGTGCCTTTTGCATCCTTACCATCTATCCCTGAACCTCTCTTTCCATGGGTCTTCAGCTGGCAGTGCCTGCCTGACCCATAGAAGGTAAGCTGTCCAAATCCAGACAAAACTGTTTAGTTTATAAAGATCTGTGTCTCTGTCTCTCTGCAGGACAACTCTTTTTGTCTTGATCTCTAAGGACATGATTTCCAACATCTGATCTCTTAGACAACTGGATCACATGCACCTGAACTGTTTGAGGCTATAAGGGACCTCTGGGACAGTTCTTGATCATAAAAATCCTTCTTTGCTTCCCTATTTCCTTGGATTGGCTTTTCTGGTGACAGCTGCTTCCAAGTGCCTCCTTGCTCAACCTCTGAGTGATTTGTCCCCAAATTTTCTCCCCCCAAAAGACACGTTTCTCAATGTTTACTTCTCCACCAAATCTCTGCATCTCCAACACTCATCCTTTCGGTGGAAGCTAAGAATAGAGGAGGTAGCACCTAACCCCATTAATATTTGTAGTGCCCTTCAGGAGCTCCAGCACACAGAAAATCTCAGATAGCCCAGAAGCAATGGTAGCACATGCCAGGCATTGCACTTAGTGCTTGCTGGCTTCATCTCTGCTCTTTCTGATGAAAAGGGGGTGTTGGGGAGACATTCTCTGGTTTTCTGATGCTTTTCCAAATATCTGCAACACACTCAATCATTCCTGAAGCCTTTGGGGTTAAAGTCAAACTCAGACCCCACGCTGGAACTCGTACAGCTCTGTTGGTTCTTAGGCTTTATAACTGTGATTAGATTTAGACACTGAGATTGTATCGATTTTGGCTGTTAGCAGAGTTGTCATTAGGTTAAAAGTGGCTTGAGCAATAGAGGGGGGCAGAGGTGGCTGCTGTCTCCCAGCACAGCTCGAGTAACTGAATTTTGGAGAAGGGCATTAGCTGCCTACAAAAGGCTGGGCTGCACTGCACCAGCCTGGTTTCACAGAGAGGTACTGGTGCTGAATGCACAGATAACAAGTTGCTCCTCTCTGGTGTGGGAAACGCTTTGCTGCAGGCTGGGCGGTGATTGCCCTGACACAATCCTCTCCATCACACAGCTGGTGCAGGGCAGGTGGGTGAGAGGCAGGACAGAGGTACCACCATGTTCTACATCCTTCCAAGGGTGAGGGCTTTGCTTAGGCACAGGCAAAGCAACCTGTCGTCTTCATTCTGCCTTGAAGACCTTAGAAGCAGACATTCTGGACGAGGCACCAAGACAAGAGTTACTTCTGGTAGCTCAGAGGATGTAAATGACTTCCCTTCTTCTTCAACAAAGTCAAAGGATAAGCAGCAGCAGCAGGAAAGGAAAACAGAAACAAACAAGCAAACACACAATAAAAAAAACTCATCACAACTAACCTTGCACTTTTTATTCTTCCCTACAATGGTGATTTATAGCCAGATTTCAAAACAAAACCATGACTCTGGAAAAAGTTGGAGTGAAAGTATTTTCCTTTAACTTGGCTTGTTTCTTCTCTCTCATTTTTTTTTCCCCCAGCTGTAACTATTTACTGATTCAAAAAAGTTCTGAAACTGCATTTTTTAAGAACATAACTATTTGTCAGAAGGAAGAAAAGAAGATCAGAAAATCACCCAGCTGTCTGTCTCACAATCTTTTATACGCTCCTATGTGATCTTGTCCAGTCTTCAGAAGTTTTTTTCTTACCAAGTATCGTATGGTTAATATCACACAGGGTATCTGTGGTCATGTTCCTAATTCATCTCTTCACCCATGGGTCATAAATTTTGCTTCCCAGGTTCTGGGGACCGTTTTGAAGCAGCAGTGCAGGAGACAACCAGAGTCATCCCACTGTGCAAGTCTTCCCCCACCCAATGGAACATTTTCTGTACTTCTGAAACCTACCATCAATTCTCACCCTTTCCTCGTGCACCTTATGCGAAATCTGCCCCTAAAAATTCATTTCTGCCTCTACAGCTTTGAGGAGACTTGTGATGAATGCTGAAATATTCTGGTCCTTCGTAACCTACTGCTGCTCTTCAGTGGAGAAATCACTGATAAGCAGAAAGAAGGCCAGGAGGGAAGCAATCTTGCATTCTGGTGGTGCCTTTCAGGCATTACGGAATGGGATTGTTGTCCCCTGCTGCATAATGCCATCCCAGCATTTATTTTACATACCTAATCTGAATATCACCAGCACCAATGGAACAAATCCTCTGATACTGTTCTGTTCGGTTGTTCTAGGAACCCAAGAAAGCTGCAATGCTAGGTAGGGTACAGGGCCTGGGATGATGACAACATGGTGTGAAGGTCTCTCCTTTTGCTGTGAGCAGCTCTGCTCCAAAAGGACAGACAGACCTGAAATCTCACTGTGATGTTTTTTATTGGCACCTGTCTCAGTGTCACCACTGTGGTTAGGAAGGTATGCACAGAAGCATAAGGAGTCAGAACACACTGCAGATGAAAGTGAGCAGAATTGCAAAAGATGGATGGAAATACTTATGCAAATGAAGATCTTGGCCTTGTCAGGAAACTCACCACAGCACTCATTTATTACTTTCTTAAGACAGCAGATGGCAAACTGCTAATGATTGTGAAACAAACAGAGATGCTAGAGAAGAACAGAAGAAGGGAAGAAGAGCTGGATTTAGAAGCAGAGTTGTGCAGCCTCTCAGGTAAACCCACTGTGAAAGAAAGGCTCCAGGGAGACCTCATTGCAGCCCTTCTATACACAAATACAGCCTACAGAAAAGCTGAGACTCTTCATTAGGGAGTGCAGAGACAGGACAAAGGGTAATGGCCTTAATATAAAAAGTGGGAGATTAGAATAAACATTAAGGAGAAATTCTTCACCATGAGTGTGGTGTGGCAAAGGAATAGGCTTCCTAGAGAAGATGCGAATGTCCCATCCCTGGAGGTGTTCAAGGCCAGAGTGGATGGAGCCTCAAGCCTGGTCTAAGTGGGAGCTGTGCCTATCCAAAGCACAGGGGTTGTAACTGTATGGTTTTAAGAACCTTTTCAACCCAAACTGTTCTATGATGCTACGATCCCATGTTGCTGACACTGAGAAGCAAACCTTAGCCAGGAGGGATCAGGTATGGCAGCTTGGGAGCTGGTGTAGCACAGAGATAACAGTGCTGAGCTGGTTTGTGTGCTCTCGGGTCCACTGTGCACAATGAAAAATAAAAAGCAATTCCATAACCACTCATTGAGTTACTGAGGAAGATAGAGAGGCAAGCAGGATGAGAATTAGGTCTTTCATGCACTGTAATAAGCTGATCTGAAGTCTCATTGCTGGAGTTGACACTTATTACTGGAAAACTCAGCTTGTTTTTTGCCATCACCGAGCCTTCTCTCATAATTTCCTCAGATTTCCTCCTGTCAGGTCACTTCAGTATTTCTTTGAAATAAAGACAGCCTCGTAAATAAAGGATAGCCAAGATGCTTCTCAGGGAGATAAGACAAGCCCCGTCAGGAGAAGAAATGAGGTTTTGGTGCAGACTCAACAAGAAGCACGTCTTTTGTTGCAATCACTAACTAAGTGTAATTAACTTCCTGATGAGGTGCAGGATCTCAGGAACTGATTGGAGTTATAGGCTAATAATTATTCATGAGAAATTAAAAGACACTAGTTACGGGAACTGAATGTATTAATTTTTTTTTACGAAGCTCACTGGAGGAAACACTTCCATGAGCCAAGGCTGCAGATGAATTCCCAGACTGCTGCTGTGCAGGACTGTGGTGGGGAGTGGAAGGGAAACATCCACCCTATTTTCTCCCTGAATGAGGTCCACAGCTTCGAGGAACTCTCCAGGGAAAATGATGCAGCTCAGCAAGGTCAGAATCATCCTCTGAGTATTCTGCTCAATGGGAGGGATCCCACAGAAGTTAGGAGGTGAATGCCAGGAGTGTTTAAGGGTTCTCCATGCTCTTCAGAGCCTGCTCTATCCCAAAGCTGTGTTGACTACCTACAAGCACAGGGAGTTGATGGGAGTTGAGGTGGGGAGGTACTCCTTCCCTTCTCTGAGAAACTCCATCAGAATGCCACTGTGCACAGAGGTTGGAAACAATGAGTGGAGCCAACAGCAAGCTCAACTTTAGTGGGATCATTAGACGCATACTCTGCAGACACACAGCAGCTTGGGAAAGCTGTTCCCAGCAATGCTGTCTGCCTCCAGTGAATGCAGATGATCAACACTTGCTCTGCTTTCCAGACAAGCAGCCTTAAGGGTAAACATGCTGAAGTGCTGCATCAGTGACTTGCTTTACCTGAACCATGCAAGCCATGTGCCACACTTAGCGAGCAATGCTGGCTCAGAACTTGCAGCCACCTCGGCACATGCAAGGCTCACAGGAGGCAGCAGCAGCACTGCTCTAGCCAAAACCTTCAGCACCGGTTGCTTTTGGTCCAGAACCAGTAAGTCTGGACGGCCACTAAACTGGGAAATTATTGCCCTGGCACTAGGAGAGATTTTTGGTTTACTCACATCTCTTGATTTTAGAGGATTACAGTATCGTTGGGAATTCCCTACACTTGTCCTTAATTACAACATAGCAAATTAAAGGCTAATCATCATCAGCATGCCAAATTCTCCAGGACTCCTACAGTTCTGAACAGATCCAGGCACATCTGAACTGTCTGTACTTGTTCCTTGCACAAGGGTCTGCCTGATGGTTATTCAGCTGTTGCCAGTGAAACCCAGGCCAACGACAGCCTTTTGGGCAGGAGTCTAGCAGAAGCCCAGGTGAGAGCAGCGGCTGCATTCCCTGGCAGCTTTGAGGTACCTGCTGCACATAGCCCCATATCATTGTCAGTTCCAGCAGCTCCTACTGTTCACCTGAAGTGTCAGATGTAAAAGGAAAACATTTGTTTGGAAGGTATTGACCTAAAAATGCTGTCAGGGTATTGCTGGTACTCATGCCACTCACCCAGGGAAATGGGCCAGTGGAGAAGAAGAAATTGCCAGTAGACAATGGATCAGAGCTGAGTCTCTTGGGGACAAGGTGGTCGGGTAGGCAACTGTCGGAAGGAACCCTTACAGGTCAACTCACCTGCAACAAACAGGGACACCCACAGCTCTACCAGGTGCTGGTAGAGCAGTCCAGTCTGATGTCTCCAAAGATGGGTCACCCAGCACCTCTCTGGGCAACCTGTGCCAGTCCCTCACCACCCCTACTGTAAAGAACTTCTTCCTTATATCCAGTCCAGGTGTTCTTCCACTGGTGAGAACCTGCCTTGATGCTCTGTGTGAAACACATGCACTCCTTAGTGCTCACAGGACAGGCTTTTAGTCATGCCCAGTAGAAATGAGTCAGTCCCACTGGTGCAACCTGCTTTTGGGTGTACAGAGTTTTCTCTGTGATAGCTGGCTCCATTCAGATTCCCAGAAAACACTATGGGGTAACTGTTTGCTGCAGTATCTCCTGTCCTGCCAATGATAACAGTGGTGCTTGCAACACTTGTGCCAGCTTGCTGTGTGTGGTATTCCCTCCTCTATCCCTTTGAGTGCAGGTAAGGATGTTTAATTCATACCCCAAAACCTATCTGGCTACCTGAAGTTCAGGTAAGCACACACAGAAAGGCTGAGTCCACGTGGGAAATAATAGTAAATAGAAGATACAAAATATATAAATTTTATATATATATATCTGTACAGTATTATCTTTCTCAATTTCCAAGGCAGAAGGTGAATGGAGATGTGGTGACACAGTATATAAAGTAAAAGTAGTTATTTTTGCCAGATTGCTCGATATAGAAATACTAATAAAAAAACGAACAAGCAGGAAATTCAATTCCAGTCTCATCATATTCTACAGAGATGTATTGAACCGGCATTTCTATAAATTGAAAAATATTTCCGTCACCTGAAAAGTAAATCTATGTAACAAGAACAAAGTGTTGGAAATGTGAAATTTATGAAAAACGGAATGAAAAAAGAGAAGAAACTGGTGTGCTCTTTCATCTTACCCGAATCATATCGGAGAGCACGGCGTGCACGTCCCTCAGAGCCAGGCAGCTATTACAGCAGGATCAGTTACGAGCAGAGTATGCAACTGCCAAGGCTGTTGGCAGAGTTAAGGTAAAACCTACTTGGAACAATTTATTTAAAACCCAACAAATGCTTTTAGCCCAGGTAGGAGTGTCAAGCAGTTCCTTATTTGCAGGACACAGGACCGAAGGCTCTATGGCAGATGTGCACATTCCTGACATTCCTTGTCAGCCAGCTCCCAGTGGGCTGAGTGAAAGGTGCTCAGACAGCAAGGACAGGAGATGCCTTTTAGCGTGACCCAGACACCTTTCCAGGGATGCAGACGTGACACTGGAGGTCAGAGGAGCCCCATATTTCTATGAGAGAACTGCAAAGGCACCTGAATCTCATGCCTGTCCCATCTTTGGTTCTGGATGAGCTTTGGCTGTGCATGGAGAGACTGCAAAGTCGGAGAATGATGCCCTTATCAGTGACCTTTATGCTCCACAACCTCCATCATCCGTGGTTGATGTCTCTGACACAAGAAGTCTTTGCACCACACGATGTTTTTTCTGAGAACTCAGCTTCCATTTTCTTGGCAGCTATCAGCCTCTGGGCATAGAAATCTCATATCTTGCTGGGAATTAGAGGCGGAGTGGTGTTCCTTCAGCTGTCCCTGTAGTTTGCAGCTAAGTGTTCCAAATACCATGAGTTCATCCACCAGTCCATTTGCAGGCAGGGTGCTTGTCCAAGCCCTCCACTCTCCCTTTCAATCTGTTCCTTGCACATTAGCCCTTGTCATGTCTTCAGTTTCTACTTCATGGATGATTTGGATTCACTGTCAGAAGCTTTCAAGGAAGAAGACAGATTCTTATCCACCATTCATTTTCTCTGCTAGCACTAGCTATGCTTCCCCAGTATGTGTTTGCCCTTGGAGAGATCATTCTAATAATAGATTCATAGAATCATAAAATGTCCCAAATTGCAAGGGATCCAGAAAGTCCAACTCCTTCATCAAGCCCAACTTGTAAGGGCTTTTACATTCCCACTGGAGTCCTTCACTGAGCATCCAATCCCTTTCTGAAGGAACTGCCACATCCCACTGGAGAAGACAGATCAAGAGGTGTGTTACAGATAAAGTTTCACTCCCTACTCACATACATCCCCTTTTTTGGGTTTCTGGATGGTTCTGAACACGCCCAGATCTGTTCATTTCTTATATCCACTGAATTCCATTACTTCAGTGAGGTTATTTTGGTGTCTCAGAAATGAGAGTATAGTTGGGTCTATCGCAGACATTCCCTGTGTCATGATTGACTCAGACATAACATGGTAGAAAACTCTAGAGACTGCCTATGCAACCCAAGCACAGAATGGTTGCATTGAATGGACTTTCAGATTTCTACAGGAGTTTCTCAGCACCTTTGTATAGGAATCTTCTTCCAGAACTTCTGGCACCACACAACTTTAGTTAATGAATGAAACAAATGGATTTTTTTTTGCCTAGCTTGACGTGCTTTGATCTTGACCTTGAAAACCAACTGTGAATTAGTGGCTGATGTACAATGAAACTAGAGGAATCCCATACTTAGTTTCCTATTTGGATTCTGTTTCCATTTCCTTCTGCTTAATCCTGACATATCAACTGAAACAACCGTGCAAACTCCTTGGCACAAGGGAAAAATGTAATGTCCTGCCCAGTCATTAAGATGAGGCTGGGAGATGAAACTTCACAGCTAAATTAAATCTGATCTTTATGGTAGAAACAAACAAGATCTAATGAGAACCTCAGAAGTCTTGTCACACAGTCCCGTCCCTTGGATTTGTGTTGACAAAGGCTGCTGATGCCAGTGTCAGAAACCTGAGAAAAGTCATTCAGACGTGAGCACAGCATCTAAACAAAATTGTCTTTCTCCTTCACAAACTAATTCCTTTAAGGCTTATGCATGAAATATAAAGTTAAATTTGAGTTAACAGGGCATTATGGGAGTAGCAACAAGGGGACTGGTCCTTTGCAAAGAATACCTAAACCAGATCACTGATTGGATTCTGCCCTGGGGTCTCCACATGTTCTTTTAATTTCTGTCCAGAATCAATTCTTTTGGAGAGGAGAGATGCCTTTCCAAAATTCACTATTAATTAACTGATATATCCCAAAGCATTTTCTATGGTGCCACAAGTTTTAAATCAATGTAGCATCAAGGACTGCAGCATTCATCCTGGGTCTTTTAGATAACGGATAAAAGCAGCATAAAAGATTACCTATTTCTCTAACTCCTTTTAAATATTTGGGTAGGTTAAGGACATGGTCTGGATATACTTTAACTATTAATTTCATGACTCTTCACCTCATGTATTCCAGGAAACATTACTAGTGCCATCTGACCCGATGTAATTTTGGGTGGCAGTCCTCAGAAGAATCCATGAGCACTTGTTAGGAGATAACCATAACTTTGCTGGAAGAATTAGGAGTGTGACCCTTCTTTGGCAAGATCTCATAGCCCTTTTTTGGGATAGGGGTTATGAATTCTTCTCCAGAGTGTCCTAATTCACATCCTGGTGCTTACCTTTGGGCTCTGAGTCATCCTGTTGTGCCAAGGGGCTTGGGTGGGGCATGGAGACCTTTGCAAGAGGATCACCTGGGTCAGTTCTTTGCCTGAACCTCCTGCTTTAATCTTCATTTGAACATCAGCTTGGATAGCATCATCTTAGTGCTGACTCCTTTGCACTGCATTCATCCAAAAAATCTGGCCAAAGGCATGGGAAAGGATATATTTGTCCTTCCCATTCTCCTGAAGAGCAGCTCCAGGTAGGTTTTTGTTGGTTTCTTTTTGGTTGGTTGGTTTTGTTGGTTGTTTCTTTATTCTTTGTTTCCCACTTCAACCAACTCAGAGAAACATTAGAAATATTAAATCCAGATCTAATTGTGTCTTTAGCAGCTTCTAAAAGGGAGCTTTTCAGAACTGTTTCATTCTTCCTGAATGCTTCCACTGTAAGGGCTGGATCCACATAGGGAAAAGCATCAGGGAATACTGAGTGCAGAATACGGCTCTTTGCTCCAAAATAGATTTTCTAGTTGATTCCAATACCCAGCACAAACAACACCCTCAACTTCTGCTAACACCCTCGCCCAGATTTGCACATGCATTTACTGGTAGCTGTTGCTTCTTGATTGGTGAGGGTCCACTAAATGGATCTTGCAGCCTTTCAGTAGCCCCCAGTGTTGACCATCTGTCTTAGACTCATTGGGACTGGCAGGTTTGCTGACGAGCAGGTCTGACACATGCCCCTCAGCTCTGCTGTCATTGGTATCTGGTGCTTGCAGAACCTCTTGCCCAAAGGAGCCCCATTTCATGACACTCTCTCCAAGCTGGAGTTTAAATCCCGCACCAGACTTTTCCTGCAGGATTGATCTCTGTTTGTCCTTGCAGAGATCACATTCTTCCCAGAAACATTTTGTCTTCTTTAACAATCTTGCTATCAGCAGCAACGTATTCCATTCTGGGGGACTGGATAAAACCGCCCTTAAAGCAGGTGATAAATCAGTAGGATGGGATAGGGCAAAGGAAGGAATAAAAGTAATTGGACAATCATAAGGCTGGAAGTGAGAGAGGCAGATTTCCCAGAGGAGCTAGCCAAGAGTAATACATGTGTAGGCTTACAAAAGAGCTCCTGTAAATGGAAATAACAGATGTGGTGGCGAATATAGCCTTTGTCAGTGCAGTATAATTGGAATGTTCAATGGCTTCATGAAAATACGTTGACTCCTAATTGCTATTGCTCCTGCGTTCCTCAGCTAGCACAAAGCTCTAGACCTTCAAGGAAATCACAAAAGGGCTGAAAGTTTCCTGGCTTGCAGGCAGCTGCTTTTTTCAGCTCCTCTGGCAAACTGTACAAGTGCCAGCTTGGACCAGACCCAGCAAGTCCACTTGGCAACTGCTCCCTATTTTGTTGGGGGGGGAAACAGGAGATGACACAGGCTCCAGCAAAATGAGAAGAGAGGATGACTGTTAATTCTTCCTGTGTGTCAAGCTGGTAGTTCCTGAGGCTCTTCCTATAGTGTGAAATGGTCTCGCTCACCCAATAGTCCGTGTCTCTGTGGGCTTCTTCAGTCAGCAGGGAGTGACAACTTCCCTCCTGTATCACCTCCTTTGCTCCTCCAGCAGCTCCAAACGTGTCTTGCAGTCACTCATTGTCAACACAGGTGTGATTCACAGAGAGCTCCTGGCACGTGCCTCGAGATCAATCAGGCCAAAGATCTTGTTATTCCTTAGCTCATCTCTGAAAGTGAAGTTCCAAAACAAGAGGTTTCACACCAAGTACCTCAGAGTTAACCTCAATCTGTGGCTCATGGTTTCAACCAAATGCTGGTTTGTAGCCAGAGAATCCCATCAAGGTCATAACCTCTCAGCTGGGCTCGGGCTGAAAGCTGCTGATGTGGAAGGCTGTGTGACACTTACATTCCCTCACCCTGTGCCACCAACCATGCTGGCATCTTATGGCTAGGACCATGTCACAGGGCTTCCCATTCCAACCCTTACACCTCAGGGCTGAGCGATTTGGTGCCTTTTTATCCTGTAGGCTGCCCTGAAACCCCAGCTCCTGAAGCACCATCTCAATCCTTTCCATTTACACACACTTTATGGACTTTGATCCCTGTTCTCTTTTTCTTCCTTGATCTTCCCTTATTTCCAGCAGATGCTTTAAGACCCTTACAACAGAGAACTTTCCAAGGAGACCTTTCATTTCCCAGTATCTGTGTATCTCTATCTACTTCAGCCGTCTGTTTTTCTGCCTTCATCTCTGGGCTGTCCTCTGCCGCCCTTCACACTCGCTGTTTTCTCCAGACATCGGTGACACTCATTATTTCTTGCTGCAAAAAATATGAAAGTTGAAAAAGTTCTTTCAAGTTGCACAGGCTGGGCTGCCTTTTCATTAATCTGAGGGGGGAAGAAAGCAGCAATCACTAAAAGCCTCTCCTCTCTGAGCAGTTTGAAAGGGACAGGACTCCTCTGTGATGTTGGCAATACCGTGCAGCTGTGAGGCGAAACACAGCTATCTATAGTGGGGGGTTTGTAGAGGTGCAAGCTGCAAACAAAAATGATCTCACTTTAATGAATTACCTTAAACTCCTTAAACTTCATGAGCTCTAATCAGCTCTAATGAGTTATTTCTCCTTCTCAGAGTGAGAGTTACAGATTTTGTTTCAGCTCCTGGTTCATTGCATAAGCAAAATAAAATATGTGAGTTTATAGGGATGTGCAATAAAGATCTCCTTTTCAATAGCAGAAGTTCTGGTTTCCAGAGCACTAATCCCACCAGGACACTGAGGTCCCATTGGGAGACCACTTTAGGAAGGGCTCTCTCTGTCCACACCCTTCTCCCTGCTGCTCAAGGTCATTGATGGGGTAGTGGCAGAGGATGCTGCTGAAGATGTGATCACAAAGTCCTGTGCTGGGGGCACCAGCATGTGCTAGCTGCTTTGGAGCATGCCCAGTGACTGCTTCTACAGCCAAAAGCCCTTGTGCTGATGCTGTGATGACTTGATAGGAAAGGGCTTTCATCAGCACCCTTACTGTGGCCTAAGCCATATGGGCTGCCAGGCTGAGACTCTTCCCCACAGAAATGTACATTTAGAGTTAACACTTGTGCCAAGTCTTAGCAGGACTACATCTTCTTTTCAGCCTTGAAAGCATAGAGATAAATTAGACGTATCCTGGATTCAGCATCCCGTGAATGTCTAGCTGGAAGAGATTTACTGAGTCTTTAAGGCTCTCCATAAGCCTTTTCTCTTATAACGGCTTTCACGATCCAAAGTATTTGCCAGGCATGCTGTGCATAACCCCCTCCCCACACCCACACACAGACTGGCATTTCATTTCAAGCTATGCTAATCCATAGCTCTTCCTGCACTCATGCAGTTTCAGTTATATTTTATTTATTATAGGATTTCACTTCAAAATTTAACCTTTTAATATCTTACAAGATGTCTCCTTGACAGGGTAATGCCACACAGACATGGCTGCCTACATGCTCAACAGAAATACTCTTGCAAACATAGAATTATTAAGGTTGGAAAAGACCTCCCAGATCATCAAGTTCAGCCATCAACCCATCACTGCCATGCTGACACACACAATCACTGAGGCTGGAAAAGACATCCAAGACCATCAAGTGCAACCATCAACCCACCACCAGCACAGCCATCAAACCACATTGGCTTCTATTTCTTGTAATCCTCAGTCAGAACACTGAGATATGCCTGGTGGCTTCTTCTTTTTGTTCTTATTGATTGCTGCCTAGAAGCCATCCAATAACCACTGAGCTTCTCACTCACCTTGGTGTCCAAAGGAAATCAGACTTGCAGCTCACAGACAATGAATGTGAGCATCTGTCTACCAGGAGGACCTCTGTACCTGCTACTCAGTGGCTGCTATATTCATATGGCTATGAATTCTTCTCCATGCAGGAGCTGGGGATCTCTGTCACTGCTGCTTTTCTTGGTAGAGTGGCTCCATCTCAACCTCCAGAAAATCCTTTATTTTCAGTAGAAGAGATGATTTTGCCCAAAACTGCTCCAGGGCTTGACCATAATCAACTTCTTGGAACAGAGAGAGATGAATCTACGGAGTCATGGCAGAGAGACCAGACATGGGGCACCCCAGGAACTGCCAAGGCTTCATGTGGTACTCAGCCTGCACCCTTCTGAGAACTGCAATGGTCTACTCCATCCCCCAAGTCTTCATGACAGGTCATCATGTTCTCTATATACAAGGCAAAGGGCTTTCTTTCAGAGCTCCTGTAAGCTCAGGAGCGTAGCCAAATATGTTGGCACCCTTTATGTGTGCTTCTCATCCTCAGCTCAGGCCTCAGAGGGGTTAATGCCCCACTTCAGTTCAGGAAGCCACTTTCTGCATGCTTTTGCCATTGGATTCATTCCTCTAACACTATCAGGTCTCCTTGGCACCTGCATCATTTATAATATTCCTGCCTGCCTCCAGGGTGGAGATACTGAGGATCTGAAGGGTTATCCCACCCTCCCACTCAGCCCCTGTAAAAAATTCTGAGAGCCCTTGAAATTTAGTGCCATGTTTTGCTCTTGAATGACTCTCCAGTGTCAAGGTAGGGCATGTGTGCTTACAGAAATGGCTTTTGTCTGCTCTCATTGCTCCCAGCCCTCTGTAAAGCTGTCTGGAGGTTCCTATAGGTACAGTTTTTCTTCTCAAACATTTTAAACCAGAATGATATTTAGCAAAGCCAAAGCTTTGGGAGCTTCCTCACATCTCTCCAGCATTCCTTTCTCTTCTGATTTGGTGGAGCTTCTTGGTGTGCTTCCATGGGCTAAAAGCCAATGGCAACAGCCCATCATCACAGAATCACAGAATCACAGAACTGTAGGGGTTGGAAGGGACCTCCAGAGCTCATCGAGTCCAACCCCCCTGCCAAAGCAGGTTCCCTACAGTAGGTCGCACAGGTCGGCATCCAGGCAGGTCTTGAACATCTCCAGAGAAGGAGACTCCACCACCTCCCTGGGCAGCCTGTTCCAGTGCTCCGTCACCTCACTGTACAGAAGTTCTTGCGCATCATGGAGAGCTTGTGTCTGCATCCAGACTAAGAAGCAAACTCAGGGCAGGGCAGCCCATACTGTCTGATCAGTGCATGTCTCATGGCACAGCTCTGAGCTCTGTTAACCAGGAATGGCTCAGATGTTAGATGGACCAGGGAGCATTTCCATCCAGTTTTTTTTTAATTCCACTGGTCGTTTTTTTTTGTTTTTTGTTTTTCTTTTTCTCATGGAGTTCAGCAGTACAACTACTAGTCATCTTTCACCAAAGTCAGGATTGGAAACAATCCTGAGGCTGCTCAATCTCCAAAGCGCTCATGCTATGAAAGTAACAGCTCTGAAAAGTGCAGTAGCTCGTCATTAGTGGTCCCCCAGTAGTGTGCACAGGGACCTAGGAAATCCATTGTTACAAATAGACAGGGACAACACGTTTCAACATGAGATCATCTTAATTCCCAAAAGGTGGGAATTCAACAGTGCAATGCAGAACAAAGTCAGCAGGGATGTTGTTTCATAGCTGTGTGCAGTACGTCGCTTCTGAAGGAGTAATAGTCAAACGTTTTGGCATTGTAATAGTCAAATTATATGCAAAAGCATACATAGTCATTACTCATTAATTAATTTAAATAATTGACTACTTCAGAAGTATGTATGATCTGTCTCTTCTGCAGCTGTTTCATTTGGCTGATCTATTGTTCTGTGGGCACACATTAGGAATGTTTGTGAAATGCACAAAATATTTAGTCTGTGAGTGTTGCATAAGTAAATACGCTTTTTATCCAAGTACTCCAGAAGCAATTAATTAACACCATAGCCTGAAAGAAGAGAGCTGTTCATAAATCATTGTCACAAAAAAAAAACAACAACCCAACAACACCCTTGGTTTCACTGCTGGGACAGAAGTTTGATTTGCATGGCCATAGATGAGCCTAAAGCACGGGAAGCTCAATGAACCCAAACAGTGCTCATTGGAAGGGAGAGGTGGCCACAGCCTTGATGAGCCATGCCCCCAGGCTGGTAATGTCACAGGGATATGTGAGACACAAACATGCTGTGTCTCACTTCACTCAGGGCTTCCCACCTCCAGATGGCTCCTGCATTGAGCACACAGTGTTATTTTCTGTGCAGATGGAGCTAGAGAGCAGCGTTGTTATTGAAATAACAATGGTGATAATAAAAGTTTGTTTTCCTTTTCTTTTCATTGACCTTTGTCTGGTGGGAGGGACAGCCAATGCCAACAGCTTTCCAGCAGATGCAATTTCACATCCATCATGGAATTTGGGGTTATGCCTTGCCAAGCTCCACCACGAGAGCTTGTTCACCTCCCTTGGAAACACATTTTCAGCCAGGCCCTCACTGTGATGCAAAAAAATTCAGAAGAGTTTCTACCTTCCCATAGGGTTCTCTCTCCTTCTTGCTTTTCTGTGACTTTACACGTCTTATTGCTGGTCACCATCAAAAATACTTAAACATCCTTGTTTTCTCCCTGAATTGATCAGAAATGGTTTTAGCCTGTCTATTGGCAAGAGTCACTTCTGGGCTGGCAGAACCCACACAAGGGAGGTGGGACTTTGCAGCATGGATGTCTTTCCCTACCTTAACTTCCCTACCTTAACACAGGTTTATACTGTGTGTTAGAAACTTCTTTCACCTTTTTTTTTTGTGACAAAACGAAGACTTTCAGTCACTGGTAATTTCTCTTCTCCTGACCCATGTGGAGTATTTTCAGAGGAGTGACACCAACATGGAGAAAAATTAAATTATTGTAACTAAGATTGCCATGTTACGGTTCTGTTTTTCTCACTTCCCTTTTATCATCATGACTACCATGGTTTTCATTCTGGCATTGCAGGTGGAGGCCAGAGGATAGCTTGGATGAGCTTTATGGTTATGGCTATTTGGTAATATCAGAGCCCTTATTATCTGCAGAAAGAATCTGTTTATTGTATACCCAATAACACTCAGGACAAGTCTTCCAAACATCCTGGGCAGAGACAACAAGCAAGGAAATGATCATAGCTGTCGTGCACTTTGTACTGAGAAGAGGTTACCAGTTGTGGTTATTGAAACCATAAGAATGGAAGAATGTATTTTCCAAGTGAATAGCAACCTCCAAAAAAGGAAAGTGCAATTTCTGAGGAGACTCAAAGTGTATTTTAAAATCAGATTTGGGAATTCAGCCATCTGTCCAAATATTGAAATTCATCAGCCATTTCAAGTGGGCGTTCGTCAAGCAGAAACATCCGAAGGAGCTCCCACGCCTGCTGTGTTACTGGGTTTGGGATACAGCCAAACACCATTGACACAGTTTTCTTGCTCTTGCGTCTTAACTTTTTTTTTGGCTGCAAATCATCTTTGAGTGTGAGCAAAATATAGCTGCCAGTTTGGCAAAATTGCCTGTGGTGTGAAACGATGACAGGTGCTAGTAGGGTTTGCCATGTGTGGATGGAGAGAGAAGGAGGAAATCCTCCCAGATGACGTGGAGAGTCATTGCTCCCTTACGCATTGCTCCTAAGGAGGAACTCAGAGGTGTCCTGCTCTGCTCTGCTCTGCACTGTGGTGCTTTCTTTCAGCCCTTCACTAGCAAAGCATTTTTTTCCCATTCTGCAATTATTGCCACTCATGTGACAGACCAGGGAAGCTTCTTTTGCAGAGCTATGGTAAAGAAGTGTAGGAGTTTCTGCAGGCAAGTAAGGCAGGAATTGGTATCTGCATATCAAACATCATGCAATTAGTAGGAATGTATGTTATTACTCTGAACAAATAACTGCCACGTCAGCTGCCACCTGTAGCTTTTGAATTGCATCTCTTGCATCCAAGAGAGATAACTCTGCATCTAGGTTTAATTCCTGCAGGTTAATTTGTATGGATAAACTCAGCCTCGCCATGAAAACCGTGTCTCTAACCATGACCCAGGGATGTCCTGCTGTACTGAAACATCATGCTGCTCTTAGCTTCCCAACTTCTTGGCTGCAATTGGTCTGAAGACTGATAGATCCTGGTGAATATCTTCTCTCCATGGATAAATCCACACAAAGAAATTTGTCTTTGCTCATGAACTCAAAATAAAGGTGTTCTGTTTTTGGTTTGGTTTTTTTTCTTTTCTTTTTGTCCCTCTGAGGATTTGGGAAGTTTATAACACATTAAATCTCTCTGCAATCTCATAAATATAAATGACAATGTTATAAAGAGTCAAAAGGTGCAGAGAAATCAAAATAATTAAATCTAGGACATCAAATGCACAATGAGTTCCTTCATCTCACACTCAGATTAGGAAGCCATCCTATGCTGCATTTGCTCTGATGGAGAACTAGGGATGAGAATAATGATATGCCCTCCAGGGCAGCTTTGTGCAGTACAGTGCAGTACCAAACACCCGGAGGAACAGCATAGTTTGAAGGTTTGGGTAAAGTCTGACTGGGGCACCCTTAGCAAATGAGCTTCTAGTTTCACAGCTATGGGGAACATCTGGCAACAGATAAACAACATCAGGATTGGGCAAATGATTTTGTCTACTGATTTAATCAACATCTACAACCCCTCTGTATACCAATACTTCTCCCCTGTGTCTTCTCTCTTTTTAATATGGAAAATCTTCAGTGTTGCACAGCCCTGAAACAGGTCACTCAGGGAGGGCATGGAGCATCCTCAGAGTGTTTGGGATCTGCTTGACCAAGGTGATCTGATCTTGGAGGCTGTCCTGCTCTGCAAGAGGACTGGAGTGTTCCAGGGGTCCCTTTCCAAATGCTCTTCTACAGTTCTGTCAGAGCAACCCAGAAAACTACACAATCACGTTTTCTTATCCATGCACACTTTGAGAGCAGGAGTTAAAGCAGCTGGAGATGTGCTGCCTGTAGCATCACACCTTTCCATTGAGATAGACCCTGTGAGGTGCTGTGCACTTCCACTGCTCTGAATCAGTGAGCTGCAGCACACAGGAGGCATCCATAGCCTGATTCTGCCCTCTCTGTTTCTTGCTCTTATGTAAAGCATTATTAAGTTCTTTTTCTGGATTTGTCCTTCTCACTCTGGAATTTTGCACAGCACTGGAGCAGAAAGCCAGACATACCTCTATCTCTTAGCACAAGGCAGGATCAGAGCTTTCCATGGCAAACATGGAGAAACATTCATGAAGCAGAAAACAGACAGAAAACATTTTCTTCATTCTCCGTTCTCCTGGCAAGTCTCAGTTCTCTCCACCAGCAGCTGTTTACAGGAACAAGGCTCCAGGTGCAACCACCAGCCTGGCTCCAGCTGAAAATCACAAAGGATCTTGCTTTTGGAAATGAGCCTTTTATCAGAGCCAAACTGAAGGTGGAGTCACCCACTGCGTGCAGGTGAGAGCCCCTGCCCAGGTAGAAGTCAGCTTTTCCTCAGCAGCCTGACCTGCCCCTCTCCTGCTCCCCCAAAGCAGAGCAGCTGCTGAGCCTTCTGGGACTTCTCAAGGTGCACCATGAGATAGTGCAAAACCTGACCCGGCTGACTGGATCTCTGCTGGCACACCGTCAGACAAACCAGCCTTCCTCTGATGATTTGGTGAACTTCTGAAGGCCAATTGATCAATACTACGCCAGCAAGGGTGAAGGAAGCACACACAGTGTTAAGCATTTAGGGTGGAAGACCTGGACTGCCCCAGATGCTTCACCAATGTTTGTGAAATGAAATCTTGGCAATGAGCTGCATTTCGTGCTCAGAAGTATTTATTTCATGGGACAATTTATAGAATAAATTGCTAGGATACTTACCCATCTTATTACAACCCAAAACACCTTGGGATGCTTTGGCTAATCGTGATCAAATACCACCAAGCTGTCTTATAGCATTAAAGAAAATATTTGATTGCCAGAAATCCATTACTGAGTAGACATCTGTGCACTGAACTCAAACCATGAGAGTATTATTCACTGCTTTTTTTTTTTTTAATTGCCAAAGATGGTTCTTTGTAATATGTCTTCTCATACTACTGTACAAACACAAGATTTGCATTGGCTTATGAAGTCCTAAGCCTTTGATACAGTGCATTAATTAAAAATGTTTCATTCACAAGAGAGGAAGGAGAAAGTTTTACATGAATTTCCACAGAGCTTTCTGCAATTTCAGGAAGAGATGCAGGGCTCTGCATAGTGTGATCTGGGGAATCTATAGGCACTGTGAGCCCACTGCAGTGCTGCCTGTGATGGGCAGGGGAGCACCAACACAACAGCTTTAAGGGGCATGGTTTAATGGGGAAATATTGGTGGTAGGAGCATGGCGGAGCTGGATGATCTTGGAGGTGTTTTCCAACCTTGGTGATTCTGTGATTATCTGCTAAGCAGTGCTACACGTAGCAGGCTGATTCTGTGCTCCAATGGCATGAAAAGCTTCTTAAAAAGTCTGGTTTTGAACACAAAATAATTGTGCCTGTTGCCCATTGACATCTCATAGCAGAGATGCTCCCCTGGTTTTGGGAGAAGCCCTGGTCTGTTCTCTGTTCCTCTTTGGAGCGACAGATTTCCCTACAGTTTGGTGAAGGATTAAATAATCTGCCCTTTGTCATGGTGATGGACTGTCAAATCCGGGACTCAGAACAGGAACTGCAATCTAACAAAATCTCTACTTGAATGCATCCAAGCAGAGGCTCAGAGGAGTTTCTGGAGAAATGATTGCTCATTTTCCCCTTTTGAGAACCTTGGTTGGAAATGCAAGTCTCCATTTGTATGAGCCTCAAAGGGAGTCTGTTTCTTGTGGTACCAGCCTGAAGTAGTGCGGAGGGGAGCTAAGGGGTCCTACCAGGAAAGAAAAGGATACTGGAAAATGAATAGAATAGAATAGAATAGAATAGAATAGAATAGAATAGAATAGAATAGAATAGAATAGAATAGAATAGAATAGAATCACTAAGGTTGGAAAAGACCTAAAAGATCACCCAGTCCAACCATTCACCTATTCCCAATAGCTCCTACTAAACCATGTCCCTCAACACAACATCCAGTATGAAGATAATGATGAGTCCAAGGAGGTGTGTTCTCAGCAGAAGGCAGCTCCAGTAATACCTGACTGCGTGAACACCAGGGCCAGGGGAAGAAATTCAGGAATGTTCAGAAAGAAGTCAGCTTCCAGGCTCTGTTGTCACATCTGATTAAATCCTTTGTTCCCAGCAGCTCAGAATTAAATCTGCAATCAGCAGGACTTAGGAGTCTGCCACTAAAAGGACAGTTCACCTGCTCCAAAATCTAGAGGTTAGATCTTCCTGAGACAGCATCTGCAATCCCTGTGGTTGTCTCTGTAAGCCAACAACCCCAAAACTGTTTTACACCTAAAAAGGGGGAAATAAAAGTTTGTTTAAAAGCACCATGGTCCTATGAAAACGTAAGATGTCAACATGGTCAGGAATAAACACAGAGCTGAAGGCTCAAGTTAGGTCCCAAGTGTCTCTCTCTTCTTGCTAAACCAAGGCATCATACTTGATCTTCTGCCTGAGCAGAGGGACAGAAGAGGCCCAGCAGTCACAGTCCAAACCATGTGAGTAGAGGGAAAGAGAGAGGCTGCTGTTAATGTAGGTAACCCACAGGATTCCATGCAACGATTTATAACGATCCATTTTGTGATGGGTGCTTCTGCAAATAACCTTGACTCCACAGAGTCTCATTTATTCTCGAAAATGTAGTTCTTGTTACTTATTCCACGCTATTTCCCTCTTAAGAGATCCCCTCACCTGTTACATCACATGTCCAGTTTCTCAGCAGGAATTACCAGCACAGGAAACCCACCACACCAGCCTCCCCTGTTGAACAGGGCACATTGAAGGTGGGCAGTGGGTGGGAGAAGGATGGACCCCACGTCAGAGGAACCTTTTCCTACCACACCTTCCCTCTTCAGACCTCTCTTGGAACAGCTTCTCCAGCTCTTGCTCTGGCCATGTCTTTAAAGAGAGCTGGATTAGCATGTTGCAGGCTGCTGAGTTGTAGCAAAGACTGGAAATTCAAAGAAAGCCAAAGATAGAGGACATGGAGATGAGAGCAGCACTGCCAACCACTCCTGCACCCATTGCTGCGCTGGAGCCTCCCATGGCCTCACCACAGGCTTCATGGAGGGGAGACAGCCAGCATTAAGCCCTGCAGAGGCAGGGACATGCACACTGAGCCCACAGCCCTGGATGAAGGACCTCACATAAGGCAGATGCCATCCTGAGAACCCTCCTGCACCTTGCCGAGGCTGTGTGCTGTTAGGTAACCCCAAATGCTCAGTTTCCTGCCCATGGCAGTAGCGAGCAGGCTGTCAGTTGTGCTCAACACCACCAATGTTAAGCAGGGTGGGGGTCGGGCTGAGCTGCTCACCAGCCCTGAACAGATCCAGCGAGCAAATACATTAATTTAAAAAATAATGCAAGCAGCATGCAGTGATTTGTGGAGCTCATTAATGCTGGAAAACAGCTTTGACATCTGCACATTGTTCAGCCGAGCCTTCACCATTCAGGGCTTTTGGATGTTCCCAGAGAGCCCATGCAGCAGCAGCAGCGTCCCTGCCTTGTAAAAACCCTGCAACTTCCTCCTGCAATTCTGACAAATGCCTCTAAATACAGTCGTTAATAGCATGTCCTTGTGAGGCAGTGTGAAACTGTATTTGATGTTACTGAGCAGCTTGGAGAGTAATTACCTTTAACACAATGGGTCTGACTCAGGTTTTGTGATGAAAATATAGTTTCAGTGACAGAAATATTTGTTTAATTACTCCATATGCACATAGGTGATGCTATTCATGTTTGTCTGAGCCTACATCACTAGCAATTAGCATCTGCTGCTGAAATCCTCAACAATAGCTATTTTGTGATCATAAAAGGGACAAACTCCCTCCCTCTTCACAAACAACTGTGTGTTTTGCTTCTTGCTGATAGCAACTGGGATACTGAATTCTTGTAAATATCTGAGTAGGTCATGTCAAGAGCACGAGCTATTGTCTGTGTGGAGGAGAGCTTATTACAGGTTTATATTTACCCATCTAAAAGCAGATCCTCATTAGGCTACAGACATCATAGCATCCTGCCATCAGCTGCTAGTACAATCTGTGTGGTTTAATTAGACAAGTCCTGAGGAAGAAACAAAAAATGCTGAAGGAAAGTGCCCAAATCACTAGATTTCAGCTTGTGGCCCAGCTGAAATCCTGAACTTGAGTCTCTGCTGTTCTCATGTTCTCGTGTACCATCCTCTCACTTCCCAAAGGCAATGGTGCGAGCCAAGTACCATTGGGAAGTCCTCCATGGGGAAGACACTGATCCCAGAAGGTGACTATAGATACAATTTTCTGTCTGTGTATCATTTAGAGGTGCCTTAATTCTATAGGAGGAAAGGTCCCACTATCTCTTCATAGAACAAACCACTCCAAAATATTTCAGTTGAACAGCCACAGCTCATTGCACCTCGTGGTTTGCAGTCAGTAGGAAACACTTTCAGACTCCCAGGGCAGAAAGGACTGCTTTACCTTGTCACCCTGATCAAATCCCTTATTCCAAATCTGACCTGGGATTAATTTACCATTTTGGCTAAATATTTTCTGGGATCTGCGCTTTGAATATGTGAGGCACAGGCCATTCTATGCGGTCAGATCCATCACTGGGTGGGTCACAACACTCCAACAGCCTTGTGAGTCCTGTGATGCCCAGAGTCTTCGCTTTAGTGCAAAATGATTGCATCTTGGGAATTGCAATGTAATTAAACTGCCAACTTCAGAGGAGAGAATGGGAGACACCAGCAAAAGTATCCCTTTAGCAATCTCTCACTCCAGGCAAGCACTACTTAATCTGGACTGAGTCATGTCAAAGCTCTCCAAACCCCTCCCCCTCCAAAGAAAGGGAAACATATGATTTTAACAAGAGAAAACCAAAGTACACTGCAGCCTATGGAAACATTTTCTTCCAGCACCGTTGTGGGGACTGCAGTCTCCCCAGAGTTACTGCTGGGGTCAACACAAGGCCAGTTCCATTTGTGATAGATCTTAATGATGGCACTTGATGTGTTAATGGATGGCACAGAGATGCTGTAGGGATGAGAAAGTGTCAAGCACTGGAATAAGAGACAGAGAAAACCTGTTACAGTGACTGAAAGTGAGCAAAGGGTGCTGCTGAGTGAAACCCCTAATTTGTCATAACCTTATTTCCAGAATTTCATCACTGGGAGCTGTCAAACTTCCCCTACACAGTTTCAAGTGAGGCTTGCTTATATTGTTGATAGAGAAGAGGGTAGCTCTCCTGTGTATCTTCACTTCTGTCACTGTGTGAAGGAAAATCTCACACTGCAAGGGGAAAACAGAGTAAATGATATGTGAGAAAATGCATTTCCACACGAGGATTATTTCCCTGCAAATAAGATCTTGCTAAGCATCATGGGCCCTGCAGAACATGTCAGCCTGTGCCTTCGGAGATGCTAATAATTTCTTGCATAACAGGGAGAGCTTTTGCCTTCCACTGATGAGGGCCTGAGTGCACTTGGCAAAGGCTGGTCTTTGCTGGCCTTGAGGCCTCTACAGCACACAAACTGACAGATCTGAAGTCACAACATGGTAGAGAACAGACTGAGAAGCTGTATGCAGCATGTGCAGCACGAGTGTGCCATGGGACATTCTCATCCAGCATCCATCCATGAAAATCAAAACAGCCCTACTCAAATCTCCCTGTTCAGGAAGGCTGGATTTTTGTCCCAGGATTTTGAGCCACCTTTTGTTACCTTTCTGATGCATTTTATTTCCCACAGGTGATGATCACTATCTCTGCTACCTCTGGAGTTACAGTTCTGGTGACACTCACACCTACCTTTACTCTTCCAACCATCCCAGCTCTCACCTCACTCTCATTGAGCTGCTCATCAAGTGCCCAATCCTACAGACAGAGACTTGTGTTTCTGCAGAGCACCATTCCATTCTCACACATTGGACTGGGCTTTTCCAAGGAGCACCTCTGGGGGCTTCTCCTGCTGTGCTCTCGGTCACCATCCTCTGAACCAATATGAGAACCAGAGACAGTTTTCTGACTCTGGTGATGGATTCTTTACTCTGTGGTTATAGTTTGACTTTCCATGCTAAACATGCACAAAATTGAGTAGAAACATTCATGGTGTTGGAAGAACTGAATTTGCACTTGTTGCTGTTTTCTGCTCAGAGTTCTGTTTCTGTGATCACATCCAGAAATTACTCATCCCAAACCAAGACAGGCATGTTAGGCTGGGTGAATGGATCTTTCTGTTGTAGAGAGAAGAGCTACATTATTTTAGGACAAGCCATCTCCTTTGTATGAATCTATGCTTATGGTTAGAAACAGTGGTGCTTTAGCAAGAGAAGGTCTTCAATATGGGTCTTCTACATTAAGAAGGAAGTTTTGTGTGCTGTGTAGGATGAGGATGGAGGCAGCCACTATCTGAAAAGCTTTGGAGCACCAACAACTGAGCGTGATGCCAATGGGAGGAAGAGTTGGACCGAACTGTGCACATGGTGGGCCATAGGGACATACCCATGGGGCTGTGCCATGTGGGCAGAATCCTGCTACCCACTCTGCTGAGTGTTGAACGGTTCCACTTCCAGCTTCAGTCAGTCTTTGCTGAAATTGTTTTGGCATTGTCTCCTGACAGTTGGTTTCATGTTTGCTGCCACTCATGGCAACCAAAATCCCCTCTGTCAGAGAGCTTCTGCTCTGTGTACTCATAGCACTGCCAGAGATGGTGAGACCAGAGATGTACCCCCAGCATCACATCTGGGCAACTGCCCTGGAGACCCTTTGTAGGCAACGGGGAGAAACAGCTTCCCAGGGAGCAACTGCCTGCATGGAAGAAATCACACCCTAGGAGGGTAATTTGTCTTTACCGACTTTAAAGTCCACTTCAAGAGGGGTTAATGCTGAATTTTATTTCTGCCTTCAAACAATATTCATTTTTAGACTAACTCATTTCCTGTTGCCAGGCTTTGTAGTGTGGGTTCTGTCTCTTTGTTAAAAAATGCAGGAGAATTGGCAGCTGTCTGCTTAGCACTGAGGGTTGGGATGCTTCATCTGTGCAAGGTGCAGGTCTTGAGGTCTCTGTGAACAGACTTGACCACAGGCTGTGTGAACTTTACTACTAGTCCAAAGCACACGTGCAAAGAAAACAAGCTCTGCCTAAATCAGAACACAAAGAAAAATAAAAAGCTGTGGCAGAGGGCTTAACAAAACACTTCTTTCTGATGGGCTCTATCCACCAGCCGTGTCCACATTCAAATTCTCAGTGTTGCATGCATTCCTGGACATCCTTCAACCACTTAAATATTTGCAATAAACAGATTGCTGCTTCATTCACTGATGAAACAGGTTTGCTTTGTAACGACTGAGTCCCTCTTCCAGAAGGTGAAAGTTCTGCAGAGCTCAGCTCATCCATCCAAGTAGGTGCAAAAAGAAGACCAGTGCTTCTTGCTTGGGCTTTAGTTATTGGAGAGACACAGAAATGTGAGGGGTACATGTGCCAGTATGGGCAAGTCATTGGTCAAAGCATAAAAATTTTGGAAGAAGAAACAGAAGGTACATTGCTTATGGACAGGCTGCTCTGTGAATTCTGAGCAAGAGTAATAATAACAATTAATAACAGAATGCTTGAATTATTGATAGTAGTAATTCATAATTGAATAACTGATTTCTAAGCACTATTATGGGGACCCTTGTCACATTAACTCAAAGTATTTTGCAAGCCTCAGTGAATTAATGTCAGGATTATTTTTTTCACAGCCAAAACTGAAATGAAACAGAATCTCTTCAGACAACTCCATCTCTGTATAAACCCCATGCACATTTCCCTTAGAGAGATCTGTCATGAAAACCACCAGGGTATGGTGATGGCTCCTCAGATCTCCCATCAGCATGAGGCTTCCACGCACATGTGTGGACTGGTGGCACTGGTGGAACTGGAGGTGGGCCCTGCTGGGGTGGTTGGGACAAGATGGGAGTCACAGGTGAATTTGGTGTAGAATAATAGCCTTAAATAAAACCTGTCTTCTGGACTCTTTCTTTTTCTCATGGACCAGGAAATAGCCTTTAATTTCACCAACCTGTGAATTTCTCTTTTCAATAATTATTTTATTTTCAATACAAATGCTTTTTGACTCAAGTGGAGAAGGAGAATCTGCCACATCAATGGACATTCTGGCTACTTACAAGATTGCAGTAGGTCAAGCCCCATCCTCTTCATCTAAGATTAAATGATGAAACTTCCCATTCAATGCAATCAGTTCAAATTTTCGCTCTCTTTCAGACCTCTGCTCTTTCCCCATTCCTGTTGGTGTCCTTTTGGATTAAGGCTGCAGAAAATCTCTTAGGCAGTGCCTTTCTCATACCGTGCCAGTTATAATCATTTTCAGTTTCTCTATAAATAATGCCTCGGCTCCAAAGCATCTCAAAGTGTCTTTCTGCCATCTGTAGCAACTTGCTGTTCCTATCAGCCATGCAATGGTTTTATCATTCTTCCTCCACAAGGCTTTGACTGCTTCTTTTGTGATTTCCAAGGATTAGAATATAAATAAGAATATTTATTTTCCACCACAGATAGGCTTGTTTTGAGTAGTAAAAATCATACAGATGGACAGTGGCTGTTAAAGCCATTCTATTTTCTTTCTGTATATCAGAAGGTTCCCATTCACCTTGAGCTCTGACACTCCAGAACGTACTGCTCTTTAGAATTAACCTCACGTTACCAGCAAAGAATCAAAAGGCTAAAGAAAAGATTTCCAACTGTTGATGGAAGCACACTTCATTTCTTCACCTCTGAACTTTAGAAAGTATTGCAGATAATTCTTACTGTAGCACACATATTTATATTGCCCTTGGTCAGTCCCTATTGCTCTGCAGAGATCTCAGGAAGGATTTGCTCCATTACCTTCCCAGGTACCAAGGTGAGGTCGAAAGACCTGTAGTTCCCTGGGTCCTTCTGGAAGATGCATGTGATGCTGGCTGAACAACACAGTTCCTGTCATTCCTAATCATTGGCACCCACTTGTGTACATGCTGATGTGAGCATGGACAGGGCATCTTTTGAAATCAGTCTGCATCCAATTCAGAGGCATGAAATGAGGTTGGGAAATGCTGCAAATTGTATTTGATTAGTAAGAAAGAACAATGACTTTAGAAATATGTTTCCCACTACCTCCAAGTCTCTTCTTCTGCTTCCATTTTGACTCACTGCAAAACATGGAATTAATTGGTTGCTAGAACAACAGACATTTGGCCAGCTGCTGATTATCACTGCTGTGTCTTTTGGGCAGCAGACAGGGGAACTGGTGGATCTGCACTGCTGCTTGGGCTGAAGGCAGCCTCAGGATTAAATCAGAGTTACAACACAAACTCTCTTGGAGTCCAGCCTCACCTTGAAATATGTGTTCTTCAAAGTGCAGTGCAACTTTGCGTCTGTATCCATCAGTTTGGAGCTTCCAGAAAGTCTCCAGATCTGACTGGGAAGATAAAACTGCGAAAGGCTGCTAGGAAGGGACCTTGGCCTGAAACAGGACAATTGCATGGATCAGGTCACTCTGGATTTATCTGAAACTTTAAAACTTCCACAGTCAGACCTTACAGACTCTTTGCATGACCTCTTGCAGTGCTGCTCGACACTCCTGATGTTCCTGATCTGAATTTTCCTAGCCTGAATCTCCTCAGCTGTAAGTGGCTTCTGTCCTTTTCCATGCAGTAGGAAGTTTGATTTAATTGCAGGCTGCCACAGAGATGGAAGACCCCATCTTCAACACCACTAGGAGCCTTTGGCAGCTACCCAAGTCCATACATGGGCTTCAATCACAAGGCATAGGCTATTCCCCTGAGATGCCTCAGAGAGAAGAGCTCCATGCATGCAAACCTGGCCAGCCCTCCAGAGCAGTAGATTGTTATTTAACTTCTACTTGGGATCCCTCTGGCACTACACCGACTCAAAGCAAGTTGTGGTTATCATCAAATCAGTGATTCAGTGTTGAAGTCATAGAATCATAGAATGCCTTGGGTTGAAAGGGACCTTAAAAATCATCTTAAAAATCATTCCAACCCCCTGTCATGGGCACATTGATCTCCTCCAGCTCTGGCTGCCCAGGGCCCATCCATGGCCTCGAGCACCTTCAGAGATGGGCCACCCCCAGTTCTATGGGCAGTCGTGCCATGGCCTCACTGCTCAGACATCAAATCTAATCTCCCACCTTTTTATTTTAAAACCATACCCCTTGTCCTTGCCCACTCCATGCACAAACATACATCCATCCTGTTTGTCTGCTCTTGTTACTCCCTGCATTTCCACAGCCTTTGTAGACACAACAAAAAAAAAGAAAGAAAGAAAGAAAGCAGCAGAGACAGCTGCTCAGTGTAATCCAGGAGATCAACAGCAAAGCAAATACTTGAACCCCAATCATGGTGCTCATCATTTTCACCTTAATAGACTGGTAAAACCAAGGTGAACTGGCCTTCCCACAAGTTAGACTGATCCTTCAGTCCCACATCACAGCTGCCTGCCCTGTGCTCACATAGAAAACACTTAATTCTCTGGGCTAGACTAGCTTCTGCCTTCCACTCTCTTCCTTTCATCTTTAGGTTCACTGACCTGGTTAACATCTTGTCTGCTTTTCCTGGCAAGCAGAAAACTTGTGGATTACTCTAGTGCAACACATACCTGCTCAGCAGAGCTGTTCTGGAAGGCATCTGACTTCAAAGAGCTCCTTGTTATGGAGCTCCTTCAGGTCTACAGGATGGATGTTAAATCACATTGTTACATTCAAAACATTAAATATTGAGAAATGAGTTTATTGTTAGTAAATCTGATGTCTTAATAATAGTCCAAACTATCCAGTGTTTACAGAAAAGTCTCCCAGGTGAAATAATGAACTTGTTTTGCAAAATCTCCCTAGCATCTACCCTTGTTCTCTGCACTTACACTCACCCTCCCTGTGACCTTCAAGGTCCTCAAAGGAACCCTAGGGGAGATGATGACAAGAATCCTCCACCAAGACAAGCACGATGCTCATCTTGAGCTTTTCTTCTTCTTCATTCTTGGCCTTCTTGAGCCTATTTACACCCAATTGCAGATCGTTCTGGAGTCCCTCCTGCTGTTAGCAAGGCCATCTACCAGGGAGCATGACTGATGGAGTGGCACATCTGGTCCCACACTGATTGTACTCGGTGAAGTTCATCAGTAACTTTGGCCGGCTAAAAGCTGGGCTTTCCCAGGACCAAATGGTGATCTAGGTTTGCTCTGCAGGCTGTGGAGAGTATTGCAGTCATTGAGTGCTCAGAAGCCCAGGTTTTCCTTGATGTTGGCAAATCCAATTTCACATGCAGTGAGCAGGACAAACAGCCCATCTTTGTGGGTGCTTCTTAGTGACAGGACACACACAGGTATCATCAGATCAGATCAGGTGTATGGTCCTCCTAGCAGTACCTTGTGCAACCTGCATGGACTGCCAGCAGAGGCTTTCTGCTCCCTCCAAAATAGGCATTTCTTACACTTTTTCTGCCATGCTTCCAGATTCAGTCCAATCCACAAAACAAAATCTCTGAAAGGCACAGGTGGAGGAGGATTTGCACTAAGCTTTTTTCCCCGTGCCCAATTCCTACTTTACTCATGCATTGCTCGTAGTCAGAACACTGTTTTCTCATTTATGAAGTAACTCAGTGCAGAGTTTATGTGAATGCTTTCCTTGCTGCAGGTGCTCAACAGTCTGCTGTTAGAGGAGAACATCCCTTGTTCAAAACTAAAACCACTTCTGTTGGATGCTGATCACGAAGCATGTTTATGTATCTAGAGAGCACAGCCTTGAAGTACATAGGGGCTTTCTTGCTGCAAGGAAGTAGTGAATAATGCATCCCTCAAAAACCTCCTTTGAAAGTGCTTGGTGAGTGTTCCCATCAGAAATCCCATCTCCCAGTCTTCCTGTTAAACAGACAGGAGAAATGATGCTTTGAGGTGTCTCTGACCCAGCATCTACCACAGAAGGGCTTAAGCTCCTGGACAACACAGACACAGTACTGAAATATAATTAGCAGCAACAAAATCACTAACAGTGTGCTGGAGTGAGATTCTTTTCTGCAGAAGGTAAGAAGGAGCTTGGGATGCTCAGATCCTGCACCCATGCAGCCCTGCATCTGCAATGTGAACTTTACAGGAGCTTCTGCTGTTTTGTACATAATGGTCTAAGGGAGATAATAGGTCATGTAATGAGGACCAGAATTCACATTTAAGCCAAGCTTTGATGCAAATCTGGCTTTTGCCTCTATTTACAGCTGATAAATGGGATTTACATGCTGTTGTATCTGTGGGACCAGATAATAGGTAACTTGCTTTAGTGCTATGGCAAGTGCAGATAAAGTATGAAGAAAGAAAGTAATAATCTCTCTGAAAAGGAGTTACAAAGTTAAGAACACTTTTAAGCCTCTCTTCTTGAATGCCTGTGTCCCTCGTAATCTTCATGCTCATAAGATGTGTTATTGCCAAAACTAAACAGGAGTGCACAAGTTAATACCATAAACACACACAGGGCGCACACTAAAGGATCCATGATTTCCTTCAGCTGGCAGAGAGCATTCAGTAAGGAAACACAAAGCCAGTCATTATCTGGAAGCTCCAGGTAACACAGGTGTGTGTTGCTCCCTGGAGCATCTCATCTTGGTGGCCACAAAAAGGAGACAAGGGTGAATGATGGAGATGCAAAGGCTGGAAGTCCTGGTGAGTTTCCAGAGAAGTAATGAGGCTTGGATACACGGTGTTTTCAGTACAACATCCCAAGCAGTTGTGTTAGCACTGACAAGGAGCAGCGATGGCAGGGATGGAGATGTCAGTGCTGTACTGTTAAGCCATGGCCATAGTGAATAAGGGCCAGGAATCAAAGCCATGGGGTTTCTCATGCACATTTGATTCCTGTTGGTGTCACAGACCAGGAAAAATGAGTATTTGCATTCCAGGGGCAGAGACAGGGAACAAACTGCCAGATCCTGCTCTTCTAGACAGGAGGTTGATTTAGGAGATCAAGTTGGACCCCCATGTCTCCTAGATAATGCAACCAGAACTAATTACAACTCTTTGCCAAGGAAAAAGAAAGGGAAAGACGTCCAGACTGGGAATTGGAGCAGCTCTGTCTTGGAAGACAAAGCTAAGAAGTCTGTGTGGATATAGGCTGTAGGTCATTACCTGAAACTCTGACCACTGGTGACTAAAGGTCGTTTGCATCCCACTGACATTCAGGAATTCATTCGATGCTCCCTCAGGAAGTGGTTTGATTTCTCTTGCAGATAGATCTTCATGGTGCAGGGAGCTTCCATTGCCTTCAGGTAACCTTCTGCGTGCAGCCCACAAGGTCTTCCCACTGTTTTGCCTTGCTACACCTCTGTGCACAGTCCAGGTTTCCCTCCCATACACTGTGCTTGTTTTCTAACACTGGAGAACAGATGAAGTCCCCTTTGGAAGCTTCTGGCCTTCTGGCATTTTGTTTTTCTAAATAACCATGGTATTTCTGCAATCTGTCTGAAAGCAATTAGTAAACAGGAAAGAAAAGGGAAAACCATCAAATAAATTAATCAAAAAAGAAAAAAAAAGTAGTTGATGCAAGTAATTACTGTGAGAAGTCAGGTCTGCTTCAGCTGGGTGTATTTTTTGAGATGTGCTGGCCTGCTTTGACACAGCCATTTGTAGATCTGCCTCTGCATGTCTTGGGGGACTTTGCATCGGTTCCAGGGAGAAGGAATGAGCTGCTCTGAATTCTTCCAGAGCTGTAACCTGCTACAGAGCTTTATCTATTATCAGGGAGAGTAGAAGTGAAAGCACTGAATGACATCTCTAATGGGTCCTGTTGTTAGTGTCTCATTTCTGGCTTCAAGAAAGGCAATTGGATTCTGGAGTCTCTTGGAGTGATGGATAAATGACAAGCAATTTCATGAGCTAGAACTGAATTGATGTGAAAGCAAGAAGCTAATTGGATTATATGCTTGTCAGGAGTCTTTTTTTTCCTGTGCTGTCAGAGATATGGGTTGCTTTGCACAGAGGCAAGTCAGAGCTGCACAGTGACCAGCACTCCTCTCCCAATGAGAACAGGACCAGTGGTGACAGCACCTCATATGCCCTCAGGTCTCAATTCCCCAACTTTAGCAGTGCTCCTCCAGATCACCACAAAAAGAAGAAAAGCAGTGGGTTAACAGGCCTTCCAAACAAATCTGCCCTCATTTTTGTCAAGTACCCGCGTGTTCCAATCTGCGTGGTGCTCCCACCATTTGGGGCAGTGCAAGAAGAGCAATATTCCTCAAAGTCATACGCTGCAGGAGAATGAGAAGCTGCTGATAAAGACATTGAGAACAAACATAATGAAAACTCTTCCACCCTAAGGACATTAAGAGGAGGGAGAGTGGCAGCCCAGGGAGTTTGTGCAGTTTCCCTCCTTAGAGGATTTGGGGACCAGAGCAGGAGAAGTCCTGAGCAAACTGTGCTGTTCTTAGAGCAGACATTGCTCTGAAGATGATATCAGACTACAGATCTCCCACGATCCCTTTCCTCCGAATTACCTGATGATGTCACAGCTTAGGAACTGGATCTGTCTTCAGAGTGACCAATACAAACAATCTTCTCTGATCTTTTAATGCAGAAGCTATTTATGTGAAATGAATATTCCAAAATATCCAAAATGATTTAAATTCATGGCACTGTTCCATGCCACGAGGAAGCTTTGGGACAAGAAGTCCATGAAAATTCTGCTATTGAGTCAACCTTGTCCCTACACTTAGAAAATAGTGACTCTTAGCAGAGTCACATTGCATTTATGCACATGGGTAGGGGATTTTGGCACCAGCCTGGTTATCACTGACTACCCTATGATATTTAAGAGGAACGTGCTTGGCATCAGCTTTGTCTGTAACTGATGTCATCCCATTTTGTCAGAGACATGAAATACAGTGTTTGCTGTTTACTTCAAAATGCAAGATAAAATGATCCCTAAATGAGATGGAGAGTTGACACCCTGTCCTAGGTAGATTTGGCCAGAGGGTGTCTTATGCATTGCCACAGTCATCTCCTGTGGCAGACTTAGAGGAATTCTAACCATCTCTCAGCACTGTTCCTCACCCAGGGTGGTCGATGACAGATCCCTGAAGGCACAGCGAGCAAGGACCTGATGGCAATTATGCTCTAGATGTCTTTGGAGCCTGGCCTGTTAGATTTGTTTCTCTGCTAGGAAAGGAAGATAGGAAATGTACAGTCAGTGCATTGGAGAGGGTACAGTCCTTGTTTATCTGGATCGTGGCCTGGCGTGTCCCAGGGAAGAGTGCATCGTGTAACAGCAGCTGCCAGAGGATGGCAGCAGAACCGGCATAGTGAAGGAGAAGCTCCGAGTCCTCTGAAGTCCACAGAGCTCCTCTGTGCAGCTACTGACTACGAGACACTGATCAGCCCTGCAAGCTCCCCTGGCCCCAGAACACTGCAGGACTCTGGTGTTCAGGGTGCTGCAGTTTGAGGCTGGAGAGGACGCAATCCCCTGTGTCCCAGGAAGCAGGAGGTCACTGCCTGGAGACAGGTCACACTGACAGCAGCCTCACAGCTGCTTTGTGTCCCAGGTGATACATCAGGACACAGCAGGAGACAAGTCCCTCCTGGAGATGCTCCTATCAGTAGGTTATCTCTGCCCAGCAGTAAGTTGGTGCCTCTCCTATCTTCTCTCCCGTGACAGACGTGCAGAACACTCAGGCCGTGGGTACACAAAGGCCCACACAATATGACAGTCATGGTGCATTCGGCAAGAGGAAGGTCAAATGAAACCCTTGGTGAAGATATCCAGCCAGGTTGGATGCAGGTGCAGCCAATAATTCCCATGCTCCAAAGTCTGGTGAGGTGGAAGCTGAAAGCCAGAAGAAAGGTACCCAGCACAGCAGTGTTTGTGTATTGACTCAAACAAAAGGTGATTGCTGCCATGGAGCTCAGAGGCCAGAGACATGAAGAGATCTTGGTGGCCAGAGGGCATTTGGGTCCATCCAGGTGTTAAATCTGCTGAATCAGATCTTTATTCTTTGTCTGTGTGCTTGGAGGAGACGTCAGAGAAGGGATTGGGCCAATGTCAGAAGGAGAAAAGAGAGCTCCATCAGTGCGAGGGTCGTTACTGATTGAAGGAACTGATTCTGACTTTTTAAATGTTTATTTTTCCCTGTTGTCATCAATTTTAATTACCTTCTCTTTGTGGATTTCTCGTCAGGTGGTTCTGTCATTTGGGTTTCAGGATGCTTTGTAATCTCTGATATTTAATCATTTCTGTTCACAGGCATTTTTCCCTTTAAGACTGCCTTCACAATGGGCTGTGCTGTTCAGAAAACTACAAGTTTATTAAACAAACAGGGATCTCAGGGGACAAAAGAAACACTGCAGCTGCTGGCTATCATGTTCAGAGTATACATTTCCTATTGCGGCTCATTGGAAATGCAGCATGGGCTGAAACTCATCACTATCATTTGAGGAATACAATATGCAGCAGAGCAATTGAAGCCACCAGCGCTGACAGGCTCAGCAAAAAGGGAGCATTGAATTCCCTGAGGCTCTGGAGCTCTCCTCACAGGTTTGATTTCCAGCTCTGCACTGGGACACCAGCAAGCAATTTCCCAGTTCTCTGGACTCTGCTAGAGGACAAAACCAATGGACTTTGATGGCGGTTCCATCATCATGTCTGAAAGACTCCTTAGTCTAGAAATCAGTTCAACCCATCCCCAAAACAATGCCATGCTTACAAAGCACAGAAATGCTCGGAGAACTTCCATCACTGGTTCCCTTGTTTTGGAGGTGGAGGGAGACTCTGAGCTCTGCTAATGCGACTTTTTCTGCACTCTCTGGAGTATTAAATTGCCAGTCCTGACCCTGCTTGCTTGCTTTTTTTTTTTTTTTTTTTTTTTTTTTCATTCAGTCCCATTACGGTGAAATCAGATTGCACAGCTTCATTTTAAATCCATTCCTGACCCAGCAGCTCAGCACAACCATTGATTACACCAGTGCTTTTTTATTTTTTGCTTTTTTTTTTTTAATAGGATGAAAACCTTTTCTATTCATAAAACATATGGGCTTTGTTTGGCTTTGTTTAACAAAGCTTAAATTTGAAGCTGCAGACTACCCAGTGCCTTCCCACAGCATACGCAGGCTGCACGTGTCCCTTGCTGGCAACTCATTCAGATCAGACATTGTTTGCCAAGAGATTATTCATCCAATATGCCCATTATTCACAGCATAATTTTCCTATTATTCATCAAATTCTGCCAGCCAAATTCCCAAACCTAGCAACACTTTCTGCTCTTCAGCATCAGAGTAAACTAGTCCATCTCCATGCATCACCCAAAGCGTCTCAGTCACTGATAGCTGCACCAAGGCCACCGGAGACCTTCCTTGCAGGTTCAAGAGGGCAAAGTCCATTGAAACAGCCCCATCCTTTGCCATTTGCTCACATCCTCACCCCAGTGGTGGCAGCGTGCTGTTGATGACCACAAGCTCAGAAATGCCATATGATGCCCCATTGTTCCCATCACTGAGACCCAGTTCAGGTGTGGCCCAGTGCTACAGAAGGGATCCTTCGTGTTGGGACCCTCAGTACATGGTGAGGAGAGCTGAGAGCTCTTCACCGCTTGACTTGGACAAACTGTGTTACATCCCAGGTGCTTCCTGTCATTTCTTTCATAAGATACTAGCTAGTATTAAACCTAACCCGATTTCCTACATTAAAGCAGTTGCTGGCAGAGGTTATTTTATTAACACTTTATTTTTACATCTTAATTCTCAGATTTATTTCTTGATTCATTTAGGAGCACAATTGTCATGCAGCTAATGAAATAAGTAATATTTTCTCATTCCAAGAAATCTCATTAAGCTAATTAGCATGCTCCACCGGCAGGCGAGTTTGATTATACTCTTTTAAATGTGTATGTTATTTATTTCTTTGCTCTCTAGGCCCTGCCTCCTCCCTCCCCATCTGAAACTAAAGAAGGGCTGAGGCAATGATCTGTGTCACCCTGAAGAAGTGCCACCACTGCCTGGCACAGGCTGGCCAATGTTCACCTAGGGTAGGGGAACCTCCTGCATCAGCAGGTGAGCATCTCTGCTTCTGTGATAAGGCACTGCTGGAGCCCATCTCAGAAGCTCCCCTGTTAAACATGAGAGACAGAAGGGACACAGTTCAGTGTCACTTCTTCAGCTCCATGCCATCTTTCTTGCACACACTGTTGGTGCTGTAGCAGTCTGTGCTTGGGGTGAGGTGCTCACTCCTTGGGGGTTCTGTAATGTGAGGACAGCTGGTCCAGTGCCATTTCTGATAGAACGAACTGCTTGTGCCTGTCCTTCCTTGTGGGTCCAGGCACAAACCAGGACCAAATGAAGTGCGAGCATGTTGTTAAACCATGCAAAACTCTGTCTAGACATCCTCATTTCTGTTTGATTGTAATTCAACCAAGATCAGCTACTGATAGACTGACACTAAATCAAACAAACAAAAAAAAACCTGGATGCTGCTTCCTCCACCTGTAAATTGAAGTCAGTGAATCAATCATGACAGTCACTCATGGAGAGCTCAGAACGTCCTGGAATTTCATTCCAAGCTTCAGGGTCCTCCAAGGACCAATTTGCAAAAGGGGTTGCAGGAGCTGGGCAGCATTTTGATTCATTTATTCCAGCAAGATGCAACTGTGTCAAATGCATGAGAAAAACTGATAGGTGACTGTATGGGAACTGCTGAGTCATGGCCTGAACCTCTGATTAATCACCTGAGGCGAGCCATGAGTCAGCCAGAGGAGCACAGGTGAAGGCAATTCACCTGTGCTGCTGGAAGACCTATTTAAGAGCTGGCTACCAAAGGGGAGGGATTTCTTCTGGAGATCACCCCTCTTGGTGTTTTCTGGTGAGCTTAGCTGAAGGGTAAGCTCTTCCACTTATTCTCTTTTGTGATCCTTGTTTGCTTTGCCTTACTCTCTTGATTATATTGCGATTATAACATCTTGATATCTATTGATTATACACAATTATATTGTGATTATAACATCTTGGTTATACAGGTGACACAAGCACTATGTTACCCAAGCTGTGGTTTGACCAGTCAAATTCAGAGATTAGAACTAGTGCTAACAAAAAGAACCAAACAGACTGGGTAGACTGGGGTTCACACCTGTGTGTGGCATAGGGAGGTGCAGAAATGGCTCTGTGCTTGGAGCAGAACTGGATCCCAAGCCATAAATGTGCTATGAAATAGACAGACCCAAAGCAGAGGGGCTGTGTGGAAACAGTTCTTTTGGCTTTGGAACCAACCACTCAATTCCCATTGGGTAACCTAAGAGTTTGGCATTCAGTACCACAGCCAGGACACGGGCAAGGCCTCGAGCAATCCAAGCACTGTTCTTACCATAGAATCACAGAATCTTTTGAGTTGGAATGGACTCCAAAGGCCATCTGGTCCAACTTCCCTGCAACGAGCAGGGATACTTACAGCTCCATCAGGTGCTCAGAGTGCTGTCCAGACTGACCTTCAACGTCTCCAAATCCTTTACATTTCTACCCTGAGAGCTTCCTTAAGGTCTTTTACACCCCGCATTGGGACAGATTACAGCTTCAGTTCCTTTCCTAAGGCAATCTGAAATTTCCTGTTTTTCGATAAACCTGATCAGGACATCCTGAACAGCAGCAGACCAGGATATTCTTTCTGCTTTCCTCTAGTTTTCACCATCTCGGTGCCCTTCTGAGTAGAACATCCTTTTACAGTGCTTTAAGTTGTGGGATTGCAGCAGTTTTGCCATTCCTGGAGTTGCAAAATTTCCTTCTTGGAAATGATCAGCCCCTTGGCTTCACATCAGTTCATATAACATTGTTTAATGGGAGCTAATTACCAGTTTCTGCTGTATTCTGCCCATCATCCTGACTGCAGCTTCTGGATATATGTCACATAAACCCTTTGGTCCCTGTACAGCACAGACCACATCATGTTCAAGGGGAGGAGATGTTTCTAGAAGCCCAGTCCACCAGAGGAGGTGAAGATTTGATAGAGAGCAGCTCCTGCCAGCCAGCAACCAGCAGAGAAATGCTGTTTGACAGGATTCTGAGCTGGTTTGATACTAACCAGCCCCAGCCCCATGTGAATAAAGAAATGAAACAATCTGACATAGGTCAAATATTCTATTCCCAGCCCAAGGGAAAATTGAATGTCTTTTCAGAAAAAAAAATGAAAATAGCTATTGGAATAATGGGAATGGCATCTCTCAAAGGAAAAATAATTGACAACATTCCTGAATGTGTCCTGCAAGAGGCTTGGTAGAGTCCAGCCAGGGAAATGGAACATAGCTCCAAAGTCACAGGAAGGGCGAGCTCCCACCTGTGGGCAGCAGCATCCAGCTCTGCTCTGCTAAGTGCTTTGCTGCTGGCCATTTCCATTGGAAGCCTTGCCAGCACCCACTGCTGGATCTTGCATAAAAGATCGTAATGGCCTTTGTGCTTTCTTATCAGGAGAAAAATAAGTGATAACATAAAGAGCATTCCATCATTTGTCAAAGAAGATGCAGGTTCCCCATCAAACCCTCTGATGGATACGCTGGAGGAGCAGGGGATGAGTGTCCCTTCATTTCATGCTAGGAAGAAATGATGCTTGCCAAGGGGCTTCATAATTAACTTGTTTCTCTGTGCAGGTGGTGAATGCACTGTGCAGCTCACTCATGAGGCCAGATGGAAACCACATGTGTTTTGCTCCCAAGCAGAACACATTCCTCCCTTTGGGTTTCATTAAAAGGTGAGTGATGTTCTTGTAGGAGATCAGTGTGGAGAGTAATGAGGCCCCAAGGAACACATTTCCTGCAGGGCATTTTTTTTTAAGCTGAAGCTTAAGGTTTTCCATTTATCATGATTCTAAAAAGAGCTCTTGATTCCTGGTGACTTGCTCTAACAGGGGTGGTGGTATTGAAGCACAGATACCTGTACAAGGTGATTCAAAGGCAGAGGATTGCTTCAGCAGATATAACCACAAAAGGGCACTGGAGGGGGCTTCTAAGGGATATATTAATGTTTGCACTTACAGAACTGCATGTCATCTGCTACAAAACATAACAGAAGGACTTTGTCCTAAGAGAAGCACATCTATTCCTTACTGATCAGCAAGGAGAGGTGTTTTGTAAACACATGCTCTCTATCTAGAGACAGGACATCCATCCTCCAGTTACCTTCAGATGCATTAAGCTCTGCTGTGACAATATAAGGAAGGATGGCTTATTGCGTGCTCAAGAATAAGACACAGCAGTGAGGCTAAATCACATGCAAGGAGTCAAAGATAGATTTACCATTCCATTATAAGATATATATTTGCACTTTCTCTCTTGAACATGCCACTATGATCAGTCCTTGCAGAGCTGTTACACCACTGCCTGTGCTTGGGAAGACCAAAGCCAGAATGAATGATTTCCTTTCAGTCCCCGGTTGCTCACACTTTAGGAACCAACCACTGATGTTTAAGCACAGATTCTTTAGAACAAATTTACTGCTTTGCTCTGCCCAGGACAGCAAGTTTAGGTTGGCTGCCACAATGAAAAAAATAAAAATTGTGGAGTTACAAAATCATTTTAGTTGGAAAAGACCTTTAAGATCATCAACCTGACCTAACAAGTCCCTTCTCTAAATCATGTTCCTCAGTGCCATGGCCATGTGTGTCTTGAATACATCCCAGGATGGGAACTGCCTCCTGGACAGCCCTGTTTCAATGCTTGGCGCCACCCTCTTCATGAAAAATGTTCCTGATATCCCATCTAAACTTCTCCTAGTGCAACTTGAGACCATTTCCTTATACACTGCGTCCCCACACTCGGTTTCACCAATGCTTTCACCAGCAATAATTTGATCTGCAAGGCCCACACTTCTGATGGCTCTTGGTAAAGACAAGACACTAAAAGTAAGTCAGGGTGCTGGAGGAAGGATCTGTCAATATTCCTGTTTCCAGATTGAAATAAAAGATGGAGTAGAATATGCAAAGTGGAAGTAATAAGAAGAAACAAAAGTTTTCAGCTTGGATTGGGATCTGAGATCAGTATTTCTAGGAGAGCTCATGGAAAGGTGGCCCTCCAAATGCAAGGCTCATCCATCAGTCCTGCTGTGGAGACATTCAGGATTAGTATAAGAACAACATGTAAAAGCTTAGCCAAAATTCTCCTTGTCCATTTTAATAATGAAGGAAAAGATGAGACAGGTCTGACTGAAGGTGATAGGATGGTTCACTTGGAGCATGTGTGATTGTCAGTCCGGCATGGCATTTGATATGAGTCCTCCAGACAGAGGAGCAAGTTCTGTAACGCTGGGGAGATTAGACCCTGGTTTGTGAAATAGAAAGAGCACGGGCAGCCTGTGTCCCACTGAGTCACTGATGCTGAGCCAACCTGGGCAGGGCAGCTGAAGAAGACATTGGTCACAGTAGGTGCCTTGCATGTCCTGGTCAGGAGGATATGCATACAGAACAATGTGTTATTTTTTACATAAGGTCTTGTATAAATCAACGATCTTTTGCCAACCAAGCTCCTTTTCTGCTCTTTATAAATGTGTTATTATACTGGAGCTATAGTGAGGGCAGCAGTAATGAGGGAGTGTGCCTGTTTTCTGACACAGGGCACTGAGATGCTTCCTGTTACAAACCTGACCACAGTGAGTCCTTATAAGGCTGAGGTGGAAGCTCTGTTTACTCTGGTACACACTCCATCATCATCTGTCATTAATTAATCTAGCGTTTCTGCAAAGTGTTAGTGATCCTTGCCCTGCCAAAATGCATTTCTCCCTCAGCTACTCTTTAGCCAGTGTAAGCAGAATCATATTGGCATGGTGATTAAGGATTATGAAGAGGAGACATTATCATCTCTGAATAATTTAATGAATGCACACTTAACATGAATTGTAGCTGTAAAATCAGACTGGCTGCATGTCAGGAAAGAATTCTTTGTTAACACATTTATGGCTTCTTTACTGCTTTCTGATAGCTCCAGGTAGGGCTATCGTAAAGGCTTAAGAATATTATCATAATTCACCACCAAAAAGTGTCATTAATGCAGATTTAGTGACACTCCTCCTGTGCTGCTCTGCCTCTTCAGGCACAGACTGCAAACAGAAGCAATGCACCCCAGCCCCCTCCTCTCACACCTCCCTGCTCCTGGGACAGAGATGCAGCTGGAGCTGCAGGTAGAGCTGTAGCTCTGTGAGGCATTCATTTTATGATTCATTGATCAAACAGAGACCAATTGCACTCGCTAATAAATAATTATTCCTAGCCCAGCCAAAGCAAGACAAATCCAAACTTTTTTTCTACTGTGTAAGAGATGGAAAAAAAGAGGAAAAGAGGAATCTCTGTGGCTTAGCTAATATTTTTTTGTCTCCTCTGGCTATGAAATAATGCATTTAGGTTTTGCTTTTAAAATCTCAGAACAAAGTCTGTTTTACAGAGTAGTTTGGCTCAAAATCCCAATGGTCTCTTGTTTCTGGGAGCATCTGTAGGTGGTGGAGTCCAGTATGATCTGGAGAGAGGCACTGGGATGTACACAAATGATATGGAGCATACAGAGGTCCTGTGCCTTGTGCAGAGTGAAATACTGGGCTAGATTCTATTGCCAGTAAACGGTCTCAAAGAGCACGTATTTCTTTCAAAGGATGTGTCCCCTTTGAACATCAGAACTGCTAAGAACAAGTTCTTGAAATCCAGCTCAGGTTGCATCTGTACAAGCCTCAAAGAGCTCTCAAATGTTGCAGCATGCTGTGTGTCCTGGCATATTGGTCATCTCTTCTAATTCCTCAGTTCCAATGCTCACCAGCACACAGGAACCTCTTCCTGACACTCCACATGGTGTCATGTGGTATAAAAGGAAATGAGAGCTCAGATTCCCAGCAGGAATGCATCCTTATTTAGCCGTCTTCATCATGTTTGCTCCCAAAGCTAAATTCATACATCTGACAATTCCACCAGCCCCTCTTCCCTGTCCTCCCCTGCTTTACAGACAACCTATACAGCTGACTTTACTGCCAGTTTTCCCACACTGCTGATTTATTTTTCATTTTATTCTGCCTATTTCTATTTTTGTATGCTCTAACAACTGTTTTCCTCTTGTCCACTTCTTCAAAGCAAAACCCCCAATGCAAAGCTCATCTCCTTCAAAGCCTTCTCCCCATGGATGGCCACAGATGGTGTCTGACAATGAACAACAGCTTTCCTCCATCCATATTACCTGTGTGAATCCCTGAAGGTGACTGGGAAAATCAGGAGCTGCTGCCAGCAGGCACTTCCCATGCATAATAAAGCACTGGAGACTTTTTTCTGTAAGCATCATCACAGAGTCCTCAGCACTGCTTGTGTGCAGCGGGCAGGAAAGCTGGCAGCTCGGAGGCTCTGGAAATGTTTGTCTTGATTATCAATGTGGGCAGACACATGGGGCTTTTAGCAATAGGATGCTACCTGTCACATGGATCAACTTAAGGCAAATAAAGACGTACGAAGATAAGAGTTAAAAGCTCTTCCCTTCTTACGTGCTTCCTTGGAATGTCTGCCTGCTCGCACTGCAATTAGAGCCACACTAGTTGGCCTTGGGATGTGATTTTTCCATTTGGGCTGTCAGTGTCCTGGTTATTCTCTGTGGCCCCTGCTCGCTCTGGTGTCACTCCATGGAAGATGACAGTGGCACCTTGTCCAGCTGGCACGCAGGGCTGGGAGCACATCCACTGCCAGCTCACACAGAGGTGTCACTGCTCACACAGAAAAATGAATGAACTCATGAGGAAAATTAGCAATTACCCCATGATGTCTTCCTTATGTCTCTGCTTCAGAATTCTCTCCGTGTGACACATGGCTTGCTAGGTTCATCAGGAATAAGAGGCTGTCGTAGTGCTCCAACCAGCCACTGCAGCAACTCAAACACACAGGGGCACCAGCTCTGTGAAAATCCTGCCTGGACCCCAGAGAAAGCAGCAGTGGACACAACAGCCTCAGGTTCGTACAACTCCCCAAGAGCTGGATTTGTTTCTTACCTGACAACTCCATTTATTAAAGTCTCTTTTCGGGGAAGGCTGCAGCAGGTTGCTCTGTGATGAGCATGAGCTAAAGGACAGGTCTGCAGTGACTGCAGTACAGTATATGCAGGAGTTTCGTCGTGGTGTGAAAGCCTACGGCATTCAAGCTATGCTGCTGCAGCCCAAAAGAAACGTATTGGAGGAAAATCTCATGAGAGGAAACCCCCAGGCAAAATGACAGCAGGACTGGGTAGCCCAGCGAAAGAGCTGCATGCATTCATTTGGTTATCAGTATCTTTACTGTGGCCTATATAAGGAGTACTTTCCTGAAAACCTTGATATAATGATTGATAAATGTAAGAGCTTCATGTAATTCTTTGTTTTATCAGAGAAATCAACCAGGACTGATTCCAGCCAAAGCTTCTCCTGTCAAGGGCAGTCCAATCCTTGAGAACCTCCCAATCGTCATTGCACTGAGCAATAATCACATTTATGAAGGTCTTTTTCCATGGCTAGACTAGAAATACTCAAAAGCCTATAAGATACAGATAGTCCAGACCACAGAAATGAACTCTTCTGGGAGCTTAGGGAGGTTTGCATGTAGGATCAGCAGATGATCCTAAGACAGGGTCAAATGGAAACATGGTTTCGTATTTTGCAGACATTTAAGGAACCTGAGTCCATAATTTTTATTTGGATTTCTTCCAAGTATTTACTGGAACAAGAAAACCTTTAGAGATTCTTCCATCACTAATAGGTTTTCAACTGAATTGACATGAACTCAAGGAGCAAAGATACTGTATTCATAAAATTTAATAGCCCTTGTAATTAAAAATACAGAAAATATGCTTTTTTTTTTAAAAGAAAAGAGGATAAGATCGCCCCTATAAATAAAGGTGTTGCTCTAAATCGTTAGCCTGAATCAAGGGCTGATGCCCAGCCGTTCAGCTGCACTGCCTTTAGTGCACTCACTTAACACTCTGCCCTCAGGTGCCCCACAGAGCAGCTGCAGAACCTCAGTAATGGCCAGAGAGATGCAGACTAAAGCCAGCTCCATCCTCTGCAGCCAGCAGCCCTCAGGGCATCGCTGTCAGCCTGCATTTCTGAAGCATGCTTTAATGAATTTAGTATTTAGCATTTAGTGCAGCCACTTGACACCCAGACTTTCATATCCCCAGCTAACAGGGAAGGAGCTCAGGACATCTATGCTACGACTGTACTGCTCCGCCTACCACATAAATTTTGTGAGAAGGGAATTTTTATCTAGTAAATGTTGTCATTACAGCTTATTATTATCATCCATCAATATCTTTCCTCCATAAATAACCTTCACAAACTTCTCCCTTCCATTCTTCAGAGCCTGAGAAGTTATGCAACTTCTGTGAGCCTCTGATAGGTAATTATACAGTGCCTTCATATTTATTGCAATAGGAAAGAAACAATCAGATCTGTCGTTCTTGAGGCTTTTGTGCAGAATGTAGCTCCAGAGAGAGCCAATTCCTTAAAGCTGCTGTAGTGTGGAGCAGCTGTGCCATTCCCTTCAGTGCTGATCATGGAGCTCCCATCTCTCTTTGCAGAGGGGTGGAGGTAGAACCTTGGTACCAAGGCATACCCACCTGAATGAATGTATTTGTGTCTCTTTCCAGCAGCCCCATCTCCACAGTGGATAGAAAGGCTTCAGCCACTTCCTTTCTTCCTTGAAGCATGTAACAATGCTAAGTTTAAGAAGCAGAGACACACAGTTCTCTTGCTCTGTTGCCATCAGCAGAGCAGAGCAGAGCCACTCACGGCTGTGGCAGCAAGACTGTCCATCACAGACTCACCGTTGTGTCAAAGGGAAACGTTTGTGGCAACATCCCCATTCCAGTGACATTTGATAGGAAGAGACTTTCTGATTTCATTGCAACACTGATGAAATACTCGTTCTTAATGATTTCTTTGGGTTGTCTTTTTTTTTATTTATTTATTTAGAGCCTTTCTGCTTAAATATGAGTTATCAATATATTCTCTCCCCTACACTGTTGAAAGAAAACGTTTATGTCTTGATAGAGGAAGAAATTTTAATTACAACTGGTGGAAACATTTAACAAAACACGTTTCCACAAAACCATACTGCCAGCCTGCTCTGTGGGAACATATTGGCTTGAGCATAGTTTTGGCAGAGGGTTTCTGAGTTTCAAGGTTCCTTTAGTGAAGAAACTCAGACTGAAACCCCTTCACTTCCCCTTCGCAGATGAATATTCAAGCAAATGCCATCAGCATGAAAATGCTGAAAGGTTTGGAGGTATTTTGTTTTTGTTGCCCCTTCATTACAACGTAAACAAAAATTTTGAAGCACAGAACACAATACCCATGTTCTATTGGTAAACTCTCCGTTATTGAAACACGGCAATTTGGCCGTTTCACTTCAGTGCAATCTTTTCTTTTAAAAGCCAGAAGACAAGAGAAGCAATGTCAGGGCACTGGTGAGCTGCCCAAGATGCATAGGCATCCTATGAGAATGGGAAGCTTTCAGGGCTAATGCCCTGGTTGGAGAGTCCCAGCCATTCCCAGTTTTGCATGATCTGGTGCTGGCCCAGGGAAAGCTACTTCAATCTGCAAGACTGAGAAAGGATGCAATGAATGGGTTTAGACAGATCCCCAAAGGCTCTTCAAAGCTGAGCAAGAAACCAAGCCCTTATATTCCATTTAGACAACTTACAGAATGGAAAAAGACCAACGTGCACAGAGGAGGAAGGTCTGCACTTGGCTCAGTAGGAATTACGTAAAGGTTGATGGCTGCAAGCCAAGCTCACCTGTGAACCTTCATGTGTGTGGCTGCCATCCCAGGCTGAGGGCAGTCGTGCACTTCTCAGAGCCCATGGAGAGGCAGTGGGAAGTGGGAAGAGGCAAAGGAAGCAATGAAATCTGTCTGACTGTACCCCCGAAGCAGGATATGAAACTGAATGAGCACAGTATGGGACCAGCAGAAACTAGATAGAGAAGAAACATCTCTTGTCTTCAATTTCTGGTTCCATTTCTGATTCAAAATATTCCTCTTAGAAACTATTCCAGAGCAGTGAAACTATTCCAGAGCAGTGATGGCAGTATTTTTGAGTTTTTCAGTATTTTTCAGTATCTTTGTAGGAGCAAAAGAGCCAGCAAAGTCCACTTTACAGTGTAAACACTGTATTTCAAAGAGGAAAGCTACATAGAAACAAGGAAATTTGTTTAGAGGAAACTAAAAGGAACAGCTTAAGGACAAAAATATGCAGAATGAAATATAGCAGATTGAAAAGTGCTTAAAGACACTGGGTGAAAGGCCCAGAGGAAACATATATCACTTACCATGTACACCAACAACTGCAATATGGACAAAGAGCGTTGAAGTTTTCAAAAGCCAGGAAATAGTAGGGCTCTTGCAAGAGCCAAGAATAGCCTTTGAGGAACAACTTGCTAAAGGCATCATAAACTGCTAATAAATCCCTTTTAAATTCATAAAGAACTGAAAGCCAGCCAGGAAATGTAGCAGCAATAGCAGACCCAAGTATTAACGCATCAAGGAAGAGAAAGGAACAGCAGAAAAACTAAATGAAGGTGCTTAGAGATGTGCTCATCCATCTTCATGGTGGATGAAGAAGAGGAGCTTTTTTGGACTTTTGGATCGGTAGAAGAGGCTTTGAACAATTCAGTAAGATAAACGGCCATAGATCAGGAGAAACGGGAACAATTTGCCCAGCAAACTGCTGAATTACTAACCATGGAGTGGAGCATCCTGCAAAAAGTTTCCTTGGTACAAGAAGCAAAGTCAGTCATAAATGCTCTATCATTTCTTTGAAAATGATACGTCTCAGATGTGGGAAGCTGCAGATCAGTATGTTTGATCTCCATAGAGCAGAATTAGCAGAGAAGTGATAAACATGATATGATGAAAAAGAGCTTCATTGCAGAGAAATCCACCGGAGGATTTGGGAGGAATCAATGAATAATCGAACAAGAACAGGGATTTTCGAGAAACTTTTAACAAGCTGCTTCACTGAAGCATTGGGATAAGAAGGAAATCCCTTGCATGAACTAAGAACTCATTAAAAGGGGAAGCAGCGGGCCGGAAAAAATGAAAGGCAGTCCCAGGGCTCTGTGCAGTGACTTGTACTCTTCAGCATATTCATAACTGATTTGGAGAAGGGACTGCATAATAAGGGACCATAGCCTGCAGATATTTCATTATTCATGGGAGTAGAAAGGAAAATTGTCTAAAAGCAGTTGTAGAAGGACCTCATTGTAGTGAATGACTGTGCAGTAAGGTAGCATGTGAAGCTCAAACAGTTGCACAGAAGGACGTGCAAGGGGGGAAAAGAAAAGTGGTGGGCTTTGAACCCATCACCAAGAACAGACAGCTGGGAGTCAAACATCTCAGAGAGCTACTGTGGGCCAAAAAAAAAAATACTGAATGTGAATAATTATCCAGAAAGAGAGAAAGAAGCAGAAAATACTGACCTGTTTCTACATATATCGAGAGTGCTCCCCATTCCAGTGTACACTTCTGACTGCCTGGCCACAAAAAGGCATGGCAGAAGTGGAAATTGTTCAGAACAAGGCTGAGCAGAAGGGATCCACATTGGTAGTTTAAGTCAAAGAGACTAAAATCTTCACAGTCATGGAATCATAGAACGACTTGTGTTGGAAGGGACTCAAAGATCATCTGGTTCCAACCCCCTGCCATGGGTAGGGTTGCCATAAATGTATGGGCAGAGATTACACAAAGTGAGAAGGCATATGGAGAGGAAGGACTCATTGAGCATTTCTCAGCAAGAAGGTGTACTGGGGGAAGGTGATTTCTGTTTGTTTTTAGTTTCTCACTGTTCTGGTCTGTTAGTAACAGGCTGATAGTTCATCACATTGATCCTCCCTATGCTGACTCTGTTTTGCCTGTGATGATAACTGGTGAGTGATCTGCCCGCCCTTATCTCAACCCTTGAGCCCTTCTCCACCATATTTTCTCCCCGTTTCTTTGAGAAGGGGCAATGTGAGAGAGGTGTGGTGGAGCTGAGCTGCCCATCAGGGTGAAACCAGCACAGATTCATGGGAGGAAAAGGTTTCAGGAACTTAATCACAAAGACCAGCTACTGAAGTTTCTGAATCCCAGTTCACTGGAACTGGAACATAAGAAAGAAGCATGGCTGGCTACTTTCTTTGTTTTTCCACTTCTCAGTAATATTATCTATCCAACGTGTTTGGTATAGGATGGATTTCTTTCTGATTCACTGCAGCCAGTCCTATCTTCAGAGAGCAAGGCACAGGTGTGAGATGATCCTCGAGGTTCTGTGCTGCCCTGCAGCAAGGTCCTGTGTACATCCTCTGCAGCACTGACCCTGAGTCTAGCTACCAACAGAGGATTCAGGCAGTAGGGCTGTGCCCTACCTGCATCCACCCAAACTCCGTACCCAACCCTTTACCATATGCCCACTGTGTTGCCATTCAAGTGCCAGCTACATGATGTCTGAAGTTGAAACATCCCTTGTCCTCCTTGGTGTTGCTTTTTCTTTAAGTATAGTTCCAATACAACGATCCTAGCATGAAACACAGCTGCTGTCTGGGCTGACTGTGCATGTGTGTGTGGAAAAACAGAAGATCTGATAGAATAAGGCCAGAGCATCTGTGACTTAGTGCAGAGTAGATCTGATTCAGCAGGGCTAATCTTAAATTTAGTGGGCGCTGGAGCCAGCTCAATACTCCATCTATCTCATTTATCTGGGAAGGTTCTCTTCTTAATAGGTCATTTGCCCATTTTAGCAAGAAAAGCATCAAATTTATGCTGTGGTGTGCTGTTTCTTCTGGGTGACCGCCACACTGTAGTGAGAATCTCAGTAAATCACTTTTCCATTTCATTGGGCAAGGCAGCTTTTCGGATATGATAATCACTTTGTTCCTCCCACACAGCACGTTTAGAGGGCTGGGAAGAGCTCTGGGGGACACACAGCAATGTAACCTTGAGGCATGCTGTGGAGTCAATGCCCAGCACTCTGCTTGCTGAGCGCGATGACGTTCACATCATGCTTTCACCTAAGAAGAGACAAAAATCCCACACAGGGCATTGCATGGAGCAGGACCTGGATGTGTGACAGTAGCAAAAAGCAGGGTGAGATGTGGAAGCTGGAAGCCAAGTCCTAACAGAGTTTAGAAACAAGTTCTAGAGAAGCTACTTTACCAGCCAGTCATGGAATAGGCAGGCAATAAATCATGGATTATTTGAAATCCCTTTAATACAAGATGTTAAAAGCTCTAATCTTCATGAAGAAATACTCTTAAGGCTTTCTGGTCACGTGTGAAGGTCAGATGAGATAACACAACCTGCCATCACTGTTCCTGTGCTATGGAGTTGTCTGTATGTTCAGGAGTCTGTGAGCAGAGCAAGTACAGAGCTGTCTTACTCAGTGAGAATCATCCTTTCTGCTGTTCTGCAGTTCACATGCTGACTGCATGAGGTGTTTTGTTTCCATTTGCTAAGTTGTTGTTCTACAAACCCAAACGGATGCACACTTGAATATCTCTTTTTATTTCAGTCTTTGTTGCTCCGTGGGCCTGTGACTTCCAGACCCCTTCTCCATGCCTGAGCCAGTCTGACTGCTGTTTTATTCTTGACCCTCCATAACCCAACTGCAGGACTCTCTCGTTGAGACCACTAACAGCTCGTCACACTCCCAGCTCCATGGGTGGCTCCACGCATTGCAGACAACAGCAGGCAGAATAGGAAAAGCAAGAAGCCAAGCTGATATCCTAATAAGCTTCAAATGGAGGGGCCACAGAGTCACGATAATGGGCAGAGGGCTGGAGTGCAATCCTCTCCATATTCGCAGGGTCATTCTTCCAATTGGCACCACACCAACAGGAGAAAACCATTCCCTCTTCAGTGCCTCTGTTTTCAAATAACTGCAATAACTAAGAATGCAGGAACAGGACCACTGCATCACAGCCAAGTAGTAAAGCACTGAGTAACTGAATTCACCTGCTGGCCATCGGAGCCACAGCCTGGGAATGTGGGGCTGGACCTCCACCTTTTGTCTGCCAAGGAGCAAGGGAGCACTGTTGTGGATCTGAACACCACTAATAACTACACTTTGTGCGGCTCTTTCTTACAGAAGTTCTGCATTAGCTCCCAGGGCAGTTCTCTGGCATGAAGTAATGAGATGTTTGCATATGGAAATGGGGGCAAAGGAGCAGAAAGGGCATTTCCTCTCTCTGGAGCAGCAGTGGTGCTGACTGTACTGTTCTCATCTATATCTGGCACTTACTGTTCAGGAGGGAAGATGAAAACACAGAAAGAGTGCCCACAGAGCCATAACAGGATGTGACTGCTGGACAAAAAGTGCTGGAGTGATGTGAAGCACTCAGTCTGACTTGCTTTTAGAAAACAGACTGAAAGCTGTCTTAATGAAGGATAAAGTTACCTTATGGAGAGAAAACTCTGAGTGCTAATGGAATTTTTGGTCTTGAAATGAAAGGCAAAGCCTAAATACATGTCTGGAAGCTAAAGCTAGCAAATTCAAACTGAAAGCCAGGCACAGGGCCTCACAGCAAGAGGGACAAGATAAGGAACAAACCACAGATGGAGTAAGATATTCTTTTTGCTGGTATCTTCAAATCCTGATGGACCTTCATCTGGTTAGATATTCCCAGGGCTGCAGAGTCCCTTTGGTCCAATCTCTGAGTGCTACCCAGAAGGATTTCCCATGCTGAGTGTTCTGTTGTGTTAATGAGGATTTTGGCACTAGACTGGTAGGAAGACAGGATATCCAGATGATGAGAGCCCTGTGCTGGGATCCAGGACTACTGAGTGGTAGCTCTGAATCCCGTTGATGACCAGTGCCCCTGCAGTACAGTTTTATGTCCAGCTCCAGTCCTCAGGCTTACTCTGTAGTCAAAGGGACAGATTTACCCCGATCTTTGATATATTTTTATATATCTAACATTTCCTCCTTTAAGAGTTTCTACGTTCTACTGGTTGGTGTTGGACCTGAAACACTTCTCTGTTTAGGCAGAAGTTCACAGTAACCCCCATCCATGTGTCTCCTCTGTCTCTTTGGGTGCAGCCTCTGTGAAAGCCCAACCCTGCTTGCTTTGCAAATGCACTTCAGCTCTTCTCACTGCCACCTTCCATGCTCCCTCTTTCCTCTGAGCAGACCTCCTTTCTCCAGGACTCTCACTTCCTATGTGTTATCCAGGCCAGGGACTGATGGAGTCCAGCACTCCTAGAGGTGGGAGCTGCTTATCCAGTGGCCTCCAGGCTAAAAAGGTGGGTGAAATCCACGAGGATGATCTTGAGAGTGAAGTCTGAACAAGCCAGGAATGTTGGCATGAAGATGAAAGTCTCCTGCACAGAAAGGCAGAAGGTCTTTCTGGCTTTCCTTGGAAGAAGAAGACAGGCAGAAAGGCAGTTCCAGGCTGAATGTGAAGGCACTATCCTGTGGTGAGGTCAGGCTGTGTGGTAGTTATGTGCCTGTCACCAGAGACCTGCAGGTCAGGCTAGACAAGCATCTGTCAAGGGTGGCCCTGAGAGGCTGGTCTCATCCTACCCTTCTGACCTGCAGAACTTTCAAACTGGCAATTAGCAATCACCATCAGCCAGCCCCTGCACAGAGCAATACATCTGATGGCAGCTGTCACCAGGCATAGCATTGTAGAAAATAATACAAAACATCAAAAAAAAAAGGCAGAGCTTTCAGGGGAAGCTCCGGGACCCCATTAAACATCAGCAGCAGTGGGGGTGGAGGGAGATGTGTCCTTCAGCACAAAAATTAGAAGCCTCCTAAAATGCTTTCATGTGCCAAACATTTTGTTCAGACAAACCCATGGGTGCTGCTGCCGGGGACTCTCAGCTCGCTTTGGGTGGTTGAGTCAGCAGAGGTGAACCAGGTCGTAACATCCTGACCTGGTACCAGCAAAGTGCATCATGAAAACTTCATTATCAGTGAGCTTGTGCCAACTGCAAGGCCTCTCCCAGCCTGCTGCAATACAGCTGGCTCTGATCTGAGTGCAGGGGATGGGCAGAGCCCAGCATGCAGCTCTCATCTCCAAGAGGCAGAATGCTGGGGTCAGGTCAGTGCCTGGCTGCCCACTTCTGCTCTGCCAGGAGCCCATAAGTCCATGCACAGGATTTTACCTGTCCCAGGCAGTTTGTGCCCTATGGGATCAGAGTTAAAGCACAATGAGATGATGCCATTCTAGTGCATCATTGGATAGCCCTGGACAGTGATCCTCCTCTCACTTGCTGCTCCGACCATGGCCCAGAACTGGCACTCAGTTACTGACTGGGCAGTGCAACTGCTCTATCCAACCCTTGCATATCTCAGCAAGCAAAGGATCCTGCACATCTGCTCTGAAACTGGCAGGTACATGGCACATGTTACATGGCTCTCCTCTCTGCCTGAAAAGACAGGATTCAGAGGAAGGTCTCTCCTTAGGGACACTCTGCTGTCTTGGAGCCCCCAGTGCAGGGCTGAGACCTTGTAGGTACTCTTTGGTCTGCTGCACTGAATTTGAAAGAAATCTGCAAGACAGATTCCCAGTCATTCCTATGTAGAAGGCAGTTTTAGACTATAGGAATCCAGAGGACAAGAGGAAAAGACAAGCTAGGAGACAACTGTGCTTCAGATCCTCCTTTCTGCAGGACTGCAGGCTGTGCATCACCAGACCCAGCCAGATCTTTACCCTCCTTTGGGATTCTGCAGCTCTGAAGCAGCCAGAGAGCATTCAATGCCTGGGCTGCAAAAGGTTAAGAGAAAACTGGGGCTCTATCACTCTACATATAAACCACAGGGGAGTTCTTTGTCCTCCACCCTCTGCTCTTTTTACCTCAAACTTGCTTATTTTTCCATTGCTGGCCAGTAGAAATTAAGCACCGCTGTACAGAAAGGTCTGAACTTCTACAGCAAGTGCTGACCAACCTGCTGTGTGCTTTGAGACTGACAGTATAGACTGTCTGTGCTTTTGTGCTGGAGTGTCCTGGAAAGGCTGTACCTAAGTTCGTTTGCATCTCTGTCTCCAATCCTTCCACAGCATCCATCTTTACCTCCTAAAGCACTCTCCCACAAGGTTTTTGTCAGCTCAGGATGAAGTTGAAAACATAACAAGAAGGAGCGTGCATGAGACAGAGTGCAGTTTTCTGCAGCCCCAGTGAGGCTCAGCGCTGGGACGAGAAAAGACTTTGGGCTCTGTCCAAGGCAGAAATGTGTTTTGATGTGACCATGAAAATATGGTGTTTCTTGTATTGGATGTTTTTGTTTGGATGTGGTACTGACATCCTGCACTGCTCTGTCTTTGTCTGTCAGTGTCCTGGTCAATACCTTCTGGGCCTTGTTCACAGCAACACAGTTATAGACATTTCTCCCCTAAAGAGCTATTAGAAACTGATTTTTCTTTCCCACTGGATCTGCATTAACAGCCCTACACCAGCCTATAGGAACAACTACATCAAGCCTTGCATGAGACCATCTGTTCTAGCACGGCATCCTGCTATTCACTCTTCATTGCAAAGGTGGCACTAGGTGCTCATGTTCTTGCTATCCTCTTCTAGCTCAACATAGACTGAATTTTATTTCCCCCCCTTATTTTACCCAGTAAGAAAGTCAGGAGCAGTTTTCAGTTGTGCTTGTTAGGGATGGGAAGCAATCCTTTCATCCTCCAGCAAGACCATGTGTGTTAATGATTCCCTAGCTAGTTCAAGGCACGTTCTGCATAATGAAATCAAGTTGCTGGGATGCTCTGCATACACATGCTCATACAATTTCATTAGCTTTTGGGCATAAAATGACAACATGCCCTCAAAAATACAAAACTCAGAACCTTAAAAACATGAGAATCCTTCAGTTGCACATTACAAAATACGTTTGAATCATGCTTTCTTGCTAGGAGATGCTCTGCATCCTATGTTCCATGACTTCTGACCCTTGAGATCTTTCTGGGACCATGAACAAATCATAGAATCAGAGAAGCATTTGAGTTGGAAGGGACCCTTAAAGGTCATGGAGTGCAACTCCCCTGAAATGAACAGCTCGATTGGGATGCTCAGAGCCCATCCAGCCTGGCGCTGAGTGTCTCCAAGTATGAGGCTTTTGCTCTGAGCAACTTTTTCCAGTGTCTCAACACTCATACTGTAAAAAAACCTTCTATTTGTATCCATTATAAATCTCTTTTAGTTTTAAACTACTCCCCTTTGCCCTATCACACCAGACTCTACTAAAGAGTCTGCCACTTTCTCTCTTACATCCTTTTAGATACTGACAAGCTGCTCTCAGGTCTTTTCCAGGCTGAAATGCTCTCAGCCTGTCCTCATAGGGGAGGTGCTCCCCTATGAAGATAAGGATGAACTGTGATGTCAAGAACTCCAGCAAGTTGGTACTGCACCTTTGCATAGATAGACAGCACTCATGTTATCACCTGCATCTCCTGGGACCTTCATTTAAGCTTGCCTGTGGCTCATGCCTGCACTGTGTTGATGGATGCCCCGCTAATCCCCAGCCTGCCTCAAGGCTGACTCTGGGCCTGCCTTATCACCAGGGGCTTGTCCAGCAGTCCCTGGGCTCTTGACTGGCCCTGATCCCTGTCCCAGCTGGTCACCTATTTTGGACACTACAGGACTGCCATACAAGGACACAGTCCTGCCTACTTGCTGTCCTGATAGCAGCCCTTCCCCAGAGGAACCCACTCTGTGCACAGATGGCACAGAGGAGGCAGAGGAGCTCTGTGCTTACACCCAGCTGGCAGGGCAGGAGGAGGGGAGGATGCAGATTTTCCACAGCTTTGCCCCAGATTGCAGCTCACCCCAACTCAGGCAGCTGCAAAGGAGACTGGGCAGAAATGTGCCCCCTCCCATCTGCTTGCATGTCACAGTTGGGGGAGGCTCTTGCAGATGGGCTCTGTGCTGTGCAGTCCTCTGCACAGCTTTCTCATGGGAAAGCCTACTGCGTGCCGAAGGAGGCAGAGGGACCTGGGGAGAAATGGGTTATTGCCATGATGTGAAAAGCTGGAAAGACCCTTGCCAGGCTGCAGGCCAACACAGCGCTCAGCCCGCTCCTGCTTGTATGTGAGAGGGGATTTTGTAGGCATCTTTGACTCTTCTAATACAACTTGCACTGTGCATAATAACAAATAGCACAAAGGGACTGAGGTAAACTTTCACTTGGTTACAGTATTTATGGCCATTATTTACGGCAGCTCTGCACAGCCACAAGGAGACAGCGTGTGTGACAGATGCACAGTGCTTTCTGCTGTGCTTTGTCAATAGTAAACTGACTTTTGAACTATGTGTTTTTCCTGCAGGAGGCTGAGTGATTCATATTTGTTTCAGCCCATGTTAACCTTCAGTGGCCTCTGCGCAGACTGCACGCAGGAGGCTGCAGCTGGCAATCATGTCCTTTTCCTGCAGCAAAGCTGTGGTTAATTAGTCCAGAGCTACCTCCCTGCCCTACTTTGGAAGTGACATTTACTCCTCGAGTCTCTTTGGCTGCTGATCTTTAGCTCTAATTAATTTCCACGCCGCTCACAATGACCTGAGCTCTGTGCAGTGGTTGCTGCCTGCCATTGCTGGGGGAGCCTTCACCACCCACTGTGCCCTTCCTGGGTGGTAAAGGCACAGCCATCCTCTTGCCCTTCCCATAATAGATGTGCTGTTAATTGGCCTGGCTCCCTTTGTCACTTCCAGAAGATTTTTTCTTCCTCATCTGCAAAGCTTTAAGCAATAGGAAATGTTAATGGCTGAGTGATGAAGCAATGGGAGTTTCCTCCAGGATGCTGCTTAGACACCAACTGCTGCTGACTAATAGAGTCAGGCACTGCCCTTCCAGTGCAGGGCACTCACTGACACTTCCCAATCTGCCAGAGAGATGCTGAACGCTCATCATTCATGAATGCTTTTAATTGCTGAAGGTATCAGATCAAGGCACTAATGACCATCTTGTTTCTGCACATCTCAGGGCAGCTCTGATTTGGGAGAACTGAGAGGCTGGCAAGAAAAATCCCCTGTAGTAGAGGGTGTACCCTGGAGAGAATCCCAGACCTTCAAAAGCGAAAGCCAGTGTGATTCATCCAGCGGCGTGTGCTGCTTGGCTTTAAAGCTCTCCACAGTGTTTGGTGCTGTTATCATGTCCCGAAGATAAAAAGCGGGGAAATCAAATCTCCAGCAAAGGGAAATGAATGGTCCTCCTCCAGAAGAACCTGAGCTGCTTGCATCAAAGCCATCAGCACTTATTTTACTGGCTTTGAATGTACCTCTGCCACTCACACTTGGTCCTCGATTCAGCTGCCTTCAGCAGGTGTGCTGCTTTACATCTTATCGATGACCAATGGTATTTTATGGGGAAGGAGAGGGAACCTCCCACAGATTTTGAGCAGTGGATGAACCAAAGGCTCCACTCAATCACCCATAAAGCAGAAGGAAAGTGTGCAGGGAATGCTGTCACAGATCTCTGGGGCTGCCATGTTCCACTGCACTGAATGCATTGCGTTTAATTAACAGCTATGCTTTTGTTTCAGTGGGCTGCATCTTTAAATCTTCACCATCTCTCTGAGACACTCCTGGATGAGACAGGGATCTCTTGGAAAGAGTCCAGCGGAGGGCCACAAAGATGGTGAAGGGCCTGGAGCATCTCTTATGAAGAAAGGCTGAGTGAACTGGGTCTGTTCAGCCTTGAGAAAAGGAGACTGAGAGGGGACCTGATCCAGGTCTGTCAGTATCTGAGGTGTGGGGGGCAGAATGGTGAGGCCGGACTCTTTTCAGTGGTGAGTGGAGACAGGACGAGGGGAAACGGCTGGAAACTGCAGCATAGGAAGTTCTGCACCAATGTGCGAAGGAACTGCTGTACAGTGAGGTGACGGAGCACTGGAACAGGCTGCCCAGGGAGGTGGTGGAGTCTCCTGCTCTGGAGATGTTCAAGACCTGCCTGGATGCCGACCTGTGTGACCTGGTGTAGGGAACCTGCTTTGGCAGGGGGTTGGACTCGATGATCTCTGGAGGTCCCTTCCAACCCCTACTATTCTGTGATTCTGTGATTTCCAGCTGTTTTGAGCCACAGAAATGAGGAGGTGCAGGTCCTGCACAAGGAGATAGGCTCTTGCTGGAGGGAGTTCTGGCTGCCTCTTCCTGCTGTCTGTGTGAGCCTTCATTCATAGCCCGTTGAACTTGTGTGCAACCAACTCAGAAACCCCCTGAATGGCAGAGGAATGCACAGGTAGCAAAGGAGCAGGGCTCATCTCCTGCAGCACAACCTGGCAGAGCTCCAGCAGGTCGTGGTTTTGGTGTCAGCATCCCAAATTCATGATTTCACTACCTTAAAGGCTCAGGGAAGGGTTCTGCATGGAGGAGATTCCCCGTCTTCCTGCAGGCTTCATATGGTGACATGTCTGTGAAGCAGCCACCCAGCCCCGTGGTCTCAGCTCTGCCTGTGTCCCCTCAGGGCCTTGAATCTTAGCAGCTTCCAGATAAAAATGGACAATTGTTCAGGGAAGATTTTTTTCTCTACCTCTAGGGTTTCAGAATACTTGAAATCACTTGGATATGGAGGTCAGGTTTGTCAAACAACTGGGTCAATGAAAAAAATATATATATTTTATTATTTTTTTGCCAAAGGCTGTATGTTTCTCTTCTTGAAATGTTCCTAAATCAATTCTTTAAAGTTGATTAAAAAATCCAACTGGAAAACTTCAAGAACGGTATTCTGAGATTTCAGAATACAAATGGTCTGAAATTTGGGCATGGGGATAGGAGATTAATTTTCTACAGCCAGAAGAATGAAACCCAGCACTTAAAGCTGTACTGCCAACTAAATCCCATCCTACCCTCTGCATTCCCTCCTGGAGCTGCATCTTGCAGTACAGACCTGGGTCACAGGATGGGCAGCAGGAGGATGAGCAGCAAAACCTCCCCCATGGAAAAACCCTCCACACAAAGGGATGTGGTGCAGTTGATACAACAGAAGGAAGGGATGCCATCCAGAGGGATCAGGACAGGCTTCAGAAGTGGGCCCTCGTGAACCTAATGAGGTTCAACGAGGCCAAGTGTTGCAGTCGGGTCAGGGCAATCCTAGACATGAATACAAACTGGGAGAACTTGAGAGCAGCCCTGCAGAGAAGGTTCTGGTGGATGAAAAGCTGTACCTGAGTCAGTATTGTGTGCTTGTGGCCCAGAAGACCAATGGTATCCTGGGCTGCATCAACAGAGGGCTGGCAGTGGGCAGGGAGGGGATTGTTCCTCTCCGCCCTGCTTTTGTGAGGCCCCATCTGGCCATCAGCAGAGAGACGTGGAGCTGTTGGAGCTGGTCTGGAGGAGGATCACTAAATGTTCAAAGGGCTGGAGCAGCTCTGCTGTAGAGAAATGTTGAGGGAACTCAGAGTGTTCAGCCTGGAGAAGAGAAGGCTCCAGAGAGACCTCACTGCAGCCATCCAGTACTTGAAGGAAGCTTATAAAGAAGCTATGGGTGCCCCAACCCTGGAGCTGCCCAAGGCCAGGCTGGATGGGGCTCTGGGCAGCCTGAGCTGGAGGGCGCAACCAGCCCACGACAAGGGTCAGAATGAGAGAAGTTCAAAGATCCTTTCCAACTCAATCCATGCTGAGATTCTATGATTCTATGAAAGGTGGCATCTCCTCTCCTCACTTCTCCTTCACCATCTCCTGCCTTTGCAGCAAACCAGCTCCCTCCAGCAGCACCAGATCTGTCACTGCAGGTACCAGCATGAAGCAGGGCTGGAGCAGGGCCAGGCTGCCTGCTAGCAGTGAGTTGGAGCTCCCTGAGCTTTGTGTGGGTTTCTCCCAGCACACGCTCCTGCAGCGAGGAGCAGACAGGAAGGCTCCTTTGTGCTGACTCCCGCACCGCCAAGCCAGCCTGCAGTCATTCTTTTTACTGCTGATGCTGCTTCCTATGGAAACAATTTAGTGCTAATAAGCTCCATTTATAATAGTAAGAAATGGTTCGGTGGAATAATTGTCACTAAATACCATTCAAGGCTTTGTTGCTTTTCCTGCATGTTGCTAATTATTCCGCATCTGAAATAGCACCCAGAGAAACCACTGAATGCCAGTGAATAGGGTTCTCAGCACTGAAAGAGGCTGAGGCAGGGTATGATTAGAAATATCAAGGCCCTAATCCACCAGACAATGCCTTCCTTACTGTATGTGTTTCTGCAAAATCATAGCCTTTGCAAAAGCTGGGGGAATGCAATGTCCTCCACTGAACCTCAGGGCCCAGCAAGCTCCTGTCCAAAGGAGCTGTGCTGCAGGATGGAAAAATGTGGACAAAGCAGCAGTAGGAGCAAGGAAGTTGGGCCTTTCTGAGGGTCTCACAGGACCTCTAAGATCACCTAGTCCAACTGTCCACCAGTATTGCCCACTGTCTATGTCCCTAAGTACTACATCCACCCCCTGAATACCTCCAGGGACTGTGACTCCACCACCTCCCTGTGCAGCCTGTGCCAATGCATGACCACTCTTTCTGAGAAGTTCTTCCTAACATCCAACCTGAACCACCTGGTGCAACTTGAAGGCATTCCCCCCTCTCCTGTCATGTTAAGGCTGGCGTTCCACTTTGCTTAATGCATTTATCAGTAGGCCACAGTCAATATGTGTGTCATGTGTGTAAATGAATCCACAATCTCTACTGTGCTGACAAAGGCAGCTGTGCTGTCATCATGGGGCTCTGAAACCTAGGTGACTCCTGTTTATCCTTTCATTGGCTCCAGACTTAAAAAGCAGCAAAGGAAGTATTAGGAAATACTGTGCTAAAATAATGTCCATCTCCATGGTTTGGCACTTGGCCATGACTGGCATCAAGCCCTGGTTAGGTGCTGGTTTTAGGGCAAGACACTGAGAGATGAGGGAAAGGGAGAAGCCCCAGTGTTGAACACAAAGGCAGCATTTACAGGTTTAGCTGTCTGCACCCATGGGTAGCTCACTGATAGCTATTTGAGAAACTTTATCAGCTTTGGACCTCTTCAGGAAAACAACTGGCTCAACTGAAACCTCATCAGGGCCTCCTCCTCCTCGTGGGAGCTGCTTCTACACCTCGGTTCTCATAGGATCACAGCATGGTTGGCTTGGAACGGACCACAAAGCCCATCCAGTTCCAACCCCTGCTGTGAACTGGTTGCCCCCCACCTGATCATGTTGCCCAGGGCCCCATCCAGACTGAGTTTTCACTGGGCTGCATTACGCACCATCAGAACAGTCCCTCCATATCGGCCATCTGCAATAAAGTCTTCTCCAGCAGTGAAATCACTGCATGGCAGCCTGAGCACCTCTGGTACCAGTCCAGGACTGACATGCACTGGGTGAGAGCCCCATTCAGTCAGAGGGGCCCATCACAGGCTGTCAGATCATAACAAACACCCTGCAAGCTGGGGAGCTCTGCAGAGCTACAACACACCCCAGTGATGAAATGTCCCTCATGGGCTGCTCCCTTCTTGAACCAGACAAACTTGAGCTCTGGAAATTGAAATCTGAGCCTTCTTCATCCCACGCATGGTCAAGTTTATCTCATCCGACCCTCAGGCACAGTTGATTTGTGCAGACTTTAAGGTTTAATTCTCAAATAGGCTGTCAAAGGTATTTGCCATTTGACTTGCAGGCTCTTATCAGCGTAAGGAGCTGGGAAACCAGGTCCAGGACTGGCTCCAGCATGCACTTACTGGTGAGGAAACAGATCTCTTCGAAGTTGTATCCATGTATCACTATGGTAACTTCATAATTGACATTTCTGGGGTATTAAAGAGCCTGAAAGTCATAAACTTAATGAAAGTATGTTTTTATTGCACTTCAGCTTCATCTCTGATTAAATCAAATTTGCATAATGGAAAGTTATTACATTTCCATGTTTCTAATTTCCCTTTTTTTTTTTTCCCCCTCCTTTTCACTCCTTTTGCTAAGGATGCGTAAGGCTTTGTTTATGGTGGAGGCTGCTGAAGGAGGCCGTGCTTTTTTATCTGAGAAATGTTTTTAATAATTTGTGTCAGAGGAGCCCAGGAAGCGAACCCCCGAGAGCGGGTTACGCTGTGGTTCTTTGAAACATCTCTCTTTCTTCCCTGTAATGAGAGAACTGCAGTGCCCGGACCTTATTAAGTGGTTGTTGCAAGAGAGAGGTGCTGGAAGCACTGTGAAAGGTAATTTATCAAGGAGAGATGAAGCGTTCCGCTCTTCCCCAGCCTTGCCCTCATGCCACCTTTGCCAAGCATTTTAAGCAGCGTGTATGTTTTTATTTTCAATAAACAAAAGCTCTGCCAGCACGCTAGTGATAACGTGTTCCTTGCAGGACTGAGTGACGGCTGTTCCTAAACACCAGTTAATCAGAACAGCCCTGGAAGGTTTGGTCTCCTTGTGTTCTCCAGCACTGTGCAGCAAACAGCTCTCCATGCAGGAAAGACACTACAGGGTCCCGGTGTCACGGGGCTGGGCTCAGTGAGGTCTTACTTCTGCTTTGTTCACCAGTGGTATCACAATGGCTTTACCTCACTACTGCAAGTCTTAAGGTGGGCTCAGGCAGACTGTGAGAGTTTGAGGGCAAATGTAGTCTCTCCAAGTGAAGTTGCAGAGTTTAGGTCCATCCTGGGCTGGCAGTCATTGCTCATCCTTCATGGCTGTTTCAACAGGATGAGATGGAGGGCAGCCATCCGAGGTGTTCGTGTGAAATCAGATCTCCACCATGAAACCCCTGATCCTCCAGCTGCTTTCTTCCCAAATGATATCTCATGATGTTCAACAGGTCACCCTCTGAGCAAGATGGAACATCTTCAAGCAACCTGAGCTGCTCTGCTCTATAGGAAGGCACTGGAGGGGAAAAAGATTTCATCTACAAGAACAGAAAGATCTGCTAATGATCCAGCACTGCCCGGTGTGACAAGCAACAGATCTCTGGCCCATCACCTGAGGATCAGACATCCTGCTACCCACCAGCACACTCCCAGTAATCACAGAATCAGAGAATGGCTTGGGTTGGAAGGGACCTCAAGGACAATCAAGTTCCAATCCTCCTGCCACAAGAAGGGTTGCCAGCTGCAACATTATGTACTATATCAGGTTGCCTAGAGCCCCATCCAAACTGGCCATGAACACCTCCAGGGATGGGGCATCCACAGCTTACCTCTCTGGGCAGGCTGTTCCAGAACCTCACCACTCTCTCAGTGAAAATCTTCCCCTGACATCTAATCTAAATCTCCCTTCTTTTAGTTTAAAACCATGTCCCCTTGTCCCATCACTACCTACCTATGTAAGAAATTGATTTTCTGCTTGTTTATTATCTCCTTTTAAATACTGGAAGGCCATAATGAAGTCTCCCCACAGCCTTCTCTTATGTCTTATCACATATTTTATGTTTTATCACATTTTTTTTTTATATTGACAGTATCATTCTGAATTGAGCCTACAGTTCCCCATTGTGCCTCAGGAGGACACAAGAAGTGGCAGAAGAGACTTTTATCCCCTTGGAACCTTCAATTATAGCCATGTTTTCCTTCCCAACCCCGAGCTGTTGCTTCAAAGGCAAGAAGAAATGCCTGGAATAGGTGAGATCGAAGAAGAATTAACATAGCTATTGGCCAAACAGATGCAGCTCCCTCATTCTCACTTGTGTGTTATGCCACAGGAGAGTCCTGTTTCAGGGTTGCTCTGAAGGGCTGTGAGTTCAAGATTCATAGAACCATAGGATGTATTGGATTGGAAGGGCCCTTAAAACCCACCCAGCCCCAACCCATGCCATGGGCTGGCTGCCCCCCACCAGCTCAGGCTGCCCAGGGCCCATCCATGGCCTTGGGCACCTCCAGTGTTGGGGCACCTCAGCTTCTCTGAGCAGCAGTCCCAGTGTCTCTCCACCCTCCGAGTAAAGAATTTCCTCCTACTATCTACTATCTAAAGCTTGGGACACATCATTCAGGGCTCCACCGCTTGTCCTGCTGAGCCCTATAGTTTTGTTGCCCCAGCGTGCCATGCAGCACAGAGCACAGTCAGTGCCTTCCCTCTAACATCTCCACTGTGGCACAACTTCTCTCAGGTTTTTCTGTAGAAAACTTCACCTCTAGAGAATTTAACTGGGCCATTTGCTCTAGGGTTGAGTGCAATTACAGGTCAAATGCCTAGGAGGTAGCAAGAAAAGCATGTCCACAGATGTCCAAGTCAATGAGTTGCACCCAATCAGGGCTACTTGGCCCCAAGTGATGTCCAAGCCTAAGTAGGTAAGCTGGGGTCCTGAGCTCTGACACGTGGCCTGGCAAATGCTGGCATTGCTTGTAGAGCCCAGTGCTTTCTGACAGGTCTTTATTTGCTGTCACCATAGGTGAGGCCCTTTTAATGACCTCTTGGAGATAACTTCACTTCCATGAAGAGGAAAACTGCAGAAGATCCCCTGGGTATCCCAGAGTTTGTCAGTGCTGCTGTTTCATTAACCCAGGGCACATTGATTTCTGCATACACAAATGTATTCGGACTTTGTGCAGGCATCAGGCTTCCAGGAGCTCAGAGAGCATTGCTGTCCAGGATGGAGCAAGCCATGCATTCATCACACCTGTCTCAACTTCTCTGTCTGTGCAGCTCTGTGTCTTTCCAAGCACACCTGGCTGTTATGGGATGGCCTGACACATTAATGCTGCCTCAGTGATGTTTGATCCCTTTCTCAAGCACAACAGGCTGACAGGTACGAAGTCCAGGAGATGCACGAGCACCATGTTTTAGCAGAAGGAAGACTCATAACTGGTTCATCTTGACCACTGTCTTGGAAGGTGGCCCTTGGCCAACCCATGGACTCCTGGTGGCCCTGGACCCCACATAGATCTCCACACATGTGAAAGTCACAGGTGATCCTCCCAAGAAGGCCCTACATATGTTGAGATCTTCTGGAAATTCCAGGCCAAATGCAACAAAAAAGGCATGAAGAGAGTGAGGGAATTGCAAAGAAGGGAAGAACAAAGCCAGTGTCTGGGCCAAGAAATACAATTATTGGAACAATTTTGGACCTCTGTGGAGATCATGCCCAGCCCTCACCATTGCAGGATGCCATGGTGCCTGTTCTTGTGTTTCTGTGCTTTGGATAGCAGTGTACTGACTCTGGGTAGCCTGGCGTTAGATGCATTCCCCTGCATCCCTTCATGGGCATAGCGCATGCAGAATGCAGCACAGCCTTGATAAGGGTGTGGTGGGAATAGCAGATGAGACCTGCCTGCTGGCATCCCTTTTCCTGACCATTAACAGCCTCATTTCTCCCTCAACGAGGCAGCACCTGGAGCACAGAGCCACTATCTCTCAGAGGGACCGTGTGCTTGATCCCAGCCTTGCCCCAGCTTAATGAGGAGCATTTACTGAAGCAGCAGTAAATGATGTGCTGTGGGGTCACGGTGTGGGGAAGGCTGCCACTTGCTCACAGCAGAGCATGACAGCACTTGCCTTGGTCATAAAAATGAAAATCAATAAAACTGGAGCAGTGAAAAACCAAGGCTCATGCTTGACAGAGCAGGGCAAATCAGGCATTGGGCTGACACCATGGGGGGAGAAGGCAGCTTTACTGGGCAGAAGCTAATGATCCAATTGAGCCCCACAGAGGACAAGGGCTGGGGTTATTGTTCCATTGCTGGTGTCTGCAGGCTAGGATAGCACTGGAGAGAGCAGCAGCACCAGTAAGGAAACATTCTGAACACAACCAAGCAACAAACACAGCCTGGGCTCCTGCTCTCAGTATGAAGAGATGAGAGCCTTTGTCCCGTGGCTGGGAGGATAGGTCCTTTGGAAAGAGTTTGAGCAGAGCCCAGTACCAAGAGCATTCAGCAAACAGCACTGCATCTGGCTCTGGGGCAGGAGGAGGGATGAGAACTGCTTGGGCCATTTCTCAGCCAGTCCTAGCAAGGGGCTGGGCTGTGCTCACTGTTGCTGAATCTAAAATGAAAAGTGCATGAAAGTGATATTTCTTCATCCGTTGTGATCTGCTAATGGTCAGAGAGATCTATCACTTATAATTGAAAATACAAACAGTAATTGCCCTGCATGTCCCAGTCCATTTCTAACGCTGCTAGGCAGATGAGCTCAATTTCTTAAAAGGCATTTTTAATAACAATGATAAGAGTCAGAAACTGTCCATCACAAAGCTGGTGCAACTTCTGTAAGTGATATTGCTCAGGTGGAGGACTGAGGTGAGGGTCAACACTTTTTTGTTGAAGTCTGTGTTGCCATTTGGTTCTATCCAGGATGCTTTGACCTCCAATGGGGACATGGAGCAAATGTGCAGCTGGAACCAAGCAATGTGATGCTGCTGACACAGCACCTTGCAAATGCCACAGTCTTAGAAGCAGCACATGGCAGGTTCAAGCTTCAGCGATTTGAACCCTAGCAGAAGCGTGACATGAAAATACAAGGTCAGGAGGAGGATTCAGATACCAAAACAGGTGCAGCTGAGATGCCTGTGCAGCTGAGATGCCATGCAGTGTTCCTTTTGGTACCCTGCTGCCATGCCAGGAAAATGCGGGCCTCCTGCAGGCCTCCCTTCATATCTGACATCACTGTGGAAAGACCCTTGCACACCCTGGGTATCTCAGATAGTGCCAGATACTGGTCTGGGTGACTGAATTCAGCCCTATGTGTCATATTTTGGTTTCTTCCTGCCACACCTGAATGGTGTTACAAGCTCAGCATCTCCCACAGAGCCTCTCAGTAACATGCACCATGGGAAGAAACCAAACCAGAAATGTCAAATTTGAAGGCATTCCATTTCTTGTAATTCCAAACCCATTCCTGGAGCCCATGCAAAGCTCAGCATCACCAAACCCATTGTGCTAAAGCACTTTTGTGCCAGTGACCTGGAAATCACCCCTTGCACTAATAAAAGAGAGCTGTGCTTATATTTCCTCATCTCACAGATCAGTTCCCAGAAGTTTCTTTCTACTCTGTCTGGCTGTGAGGGTGCTTACACAGCCAGGATCCAGCACTTGCAGTGAACCTGCCTCTCTAGTGCTGCTTTTGTCTATGATGGTAATTTGGATGTGAGTATGCCTGGGTATCATAGACTCTGCTTTGATTCTCATCCTGTGGCCATAGAGGAGTCAGGCAGCCCAGTTCTTCCTAAGAATCAATTGAATTCTTCCATCTATCTTTAGATATTGCCTATTGGGTAAGAAAGGGAGAGTTATCTCCCGTCTAGACATTAAAAAGAATCTGGTAAAAGGACCCCTGATACTTAACTGCAAGCATATCAGCAGCCCATGAGAGGGAAATGGTGGAAGGTAGAGGTCCATAGAGGAAGAGTTGTACAAATAGTAGACATAGAACACAAAGATATCCCAACAGTCTGGGGGTGATGGCAGTTTGGGTAATGCACTGACAACTCGGGGCGCCAGAGAATGATCACAATCCAGAATAAGCCTTTTAGGGGCAGTCATCTCTTCATATCTGAAGAAACAAGGGCTGGTGTGTTGCCCTCCGTGAGTGATCTGGTGTACCATAAAATAGCTTAGCTGTTCTCCTGTGACCTCAAGGAAGGTTTGTGGTGTTTGTGTGAAGAATGATGACACGTTGGACTAGACTGTCTGTGCTGGGCATGGTTCTGTGACAGCCCCTGACCTTGCATGCTCTGTTGTCAGCTAGGAATTGTCCCTTTTCAGTGTCCCCAGCTTGGGTGTTTGTGCACAGATACAGCAGACAATATGAGAAGGAACCAAAAGACTTATCTGTTCTTTACTCCCGCTAACATTGCTCACAGTTCCCATTTTCAGTCATTTCCCATCCCCAACACTGTTTGCCCATGGTTTTCACCTATGCATTCTTCAGATCATCAACCAAGTGGCTTGCCACCACTTGGACCCAAGGTGCCTGTGTCTCCGGGCTCTGGGCTAGACACAGGCAACGCTGGCTGCACTGCTGAGCTGCAGATCCCCTGACACAGTGTGAGTTTTGCTCCCTTTCCTCAGAAGTCAGAATCAGAACAGGCTGTGGGTGATGGTAGAACCTGCCACCATTTCTCATGCTGTGAGCATCTTCTCCATGCTGGGAGCACCGACAGGCCTGTAGGCTGCAAGGGAAACACCTGCATATCACTTTGGGTTTACTTAATTAAAAGGTTATACGTTGTTAATAGATGTTGAAGGATTTTCAATGTGAAGCTTTTCCACAGGGTTTCAGTGACTCAGAGTTGGATCTGTGTCCCTCTTCCTTCCTTCCAGAGCCTTGAGAAGTGATCCCATAACTCATCCTTCACAACACCAACTGTGTGTCCTCTGCTGCGAGATTGGCAGGTCGTTGGGAAGGACCCTGGTCTATGTAGGAGCCTGCACATGGGAGAGAAGGTGCTGCTGGCTAGATGGGCCCAGGACCTCAGTGCAACAAGCCTGATCTCAGCTTTTTGAGACACAAATATAGGCAGGAAGTTGTGCTCAAAGCAAGAGAAGGCTGTGAAGTTGGGCCTGTGGGGATGAAGGAGTCCTGTGCTCCAGGCAGTTTCCCTCACATGCTTTTCATGAAGAGAAGCAGACAGAACATCTGTCACATTTGTGGTCCACCAGGACTGAGGCAATGCATGAAACTGGTCTAATTTTGCTGGGAATGCATTTGGCTCTGCTTGGCTGCGTGGGGTGGGATTCAGTCACCCACACACAATGATGCCCACAGCGCTCTGATGCATCCACGCAGGGTAAACAGCTGTGACACAACAGTGGAGGAAGATCAGTGAACCACAATGGGCCACAAAGATGATCAGAGTGCTGGAGCACCTCCCCTACGAGGACAGGCTGAGGGAGCTGGGCTTGTTCAGCATGGAGAAGAGAAGGCTGCGGGGTGACCTCATTGCAGCCTGCAGTACCTAAAGGGAGCCTACAAACAGGAGGGGAGTCAACTCTTTGAAAGGGTAGATAACTGCAGGACAAGGGGAAATGGTTTTAAGTTGAGGGAGGGAAGATTTAGGTTGGATGTCAGGGGGAAGCTCTTCACAGAGAGAGTGGTGAGGAGCTGGAACAGCTGCCCAGAGAGGCTGTGGATGCCCCGTCCTTGGAGGTGTCTAAGGCCAGGCTGGATGGGGAACTGGGCAGCCTGGTCTCGTATGAAATGTGGAGGTTGGTGGCCCTGCGTGTGGCAGGGGGTTGGAGCTTGATGATCCTTGAGGCGCCTTCCAACCCAAGCCATTCAATGATTCTGTGATTCCAAACAATTTGCGAAGGAGAGATTCACGTGGAGACGTGCAGTTTTCATTTTCCCAGCTCTATCACCGCCACAAAGGGCAGTCGGTGAACGATGAGGGGTGATAACGATGCAGGCCCAGCCCGGTGCCCAAAGGCACGCAGCCCTGCGCTGTGAGCTCACCGGCCAAGGGGCTGTGACAGCAGCGGAGATGGCTGTGAGCTCACGGAGCCTCCCTGCAGAACCCGGGGCGCGGCAGAGCCCAGCATCACTCGTGCCCGGACTCCGGTCGAGCGCGGCAGCGAGACTCGGAGGCGCGAACGAGAGACTCGGTTTGGGCCGTGCTGCGGGGCTGCCGGCGGCAGTTCCCGGCGCTCAGCCCGCGCCATCGCCAGCGTTCCCCCGGCCCTGCCCGGCTCGGGCGGCCGGGGCCCCGCGGGGTGCGCTCGCGGCAGCGGAGGTGAGCGGTGCGGGGACGCGGCCCCGGGGCGGGCGGCGGGGAGCGGGGCCGGGGCTTCGTGCGGAGGGAGCGGGGCGTCGCCGCCGCCGCCGCCCGGGGACGGCGAGTGACCGCGGCCTCTTCTCTTTCGCAGCTCTGACGGCTCCGGCGCCGCCGAGGGGAGCGGCTTTCCCGGCTCGGCTCTCCCCGGCCCACCGCACGCTCGGGGCCATGGAGCTGCCCTCGGACCGGACCTGCCCCGTCTGTGGGCGGAACCGGGCCGAGGCGGCCTACGTGACGCCCTGCCGGCACCAGCTCTGCTTGGGCTGTGCGCTGCGCTGGGCGAAGCAGCATCGCACCTGTGCCGTGTGCAAGGAGAGCATCGAGGCCGTCCGGTACGCGGTGCAGTCGGAGGAGGATTTCCTCGCGTGCCCCATCCCGCAGCCTGCAGGGCGCTCCGAGGACGAGCAGGAGGAGGAGCAGGGCTCTGCAGAGCCGCAGCTCGAGGCTCCTGAGCACAGCTTCCCAGCCGAGACCTGGGCGGACTTCTTCCGAGGAGATCCGGGGGACCTCGAACCGCTGCTCCGGTGGATCCAGCAGGAGCTCGAGGACATCATCGGAGAGGAGTGGTGGACAGTGGCTGTGGCACGGGCTGATATCATGCACCTGCTGTGCCTGTTTGGGCTCAGCGAGGACACCCTGAGCCTGAACTTGGAGTCGTACCTGGAAGACCACACAGGTCGTGTGTTCGTGGCGGGGCTCATCGACACCGTTACGGCCCTGTATGGCCCAGAGCTCCGCCGGCAGCAGGACAACCAGGCTGCCCATGAAACAGGAGGGCAGGACGGCCCCGCGGCCACCCCCAGCCCCGCCACCTCCCCGCAGGAGCCTCCTGCCCCCAGCCCGAGCCGCTCCACCAGCCCTGCAAGCCCCGGCGCCGAGCGGCTCCCTGGCGTCCCTCACGGGGGGCCCGAGCCCCGACCCGCCGCCCCCGTGTCCCCGCAGGAGCCGCAGGAGCAGCCGGGGCAGGCGGTGGCAGCGGGCCCCTCCGCCCAGGGCACGGACCACCAGCCTGGGGGGCCCCGACGCCCCCCGAGGAGGAGGGCCAGCAGCTGCCCCCCGGATTTGCCCCCGTCCCCCAAGAGGCGGCGCTAGGCCGGCACCCACTGCGGTGCTGAGCACGGCTCGCGGCTTGGGAGGCCATCAGTGATCTTGGACTGCTTTTATAGACAATAAATTATTTCCAGAAAATGCAAATGTCTCCATGTTATTGATGGTGAAGTTGGGTTTGCTGTCCCTCCCCACGTCGATTTCTCCCTCTCCTGATGCTGGGGGAGGACACAGAATCTTAACTTCCATGTTCAGAAACCAGGAGAGAGTGCTCCTGTTTGCAGTTCACACTGAGGGGGGTGAATGGGATTAACGGCAACTTTTTGCTCATTCGCTGATACCAAACCCCAAACACCAACCTGCGTCTCCTACTGAAAAAAAAACTAAAATGAAAGAATCTCCGCAGTCACAGAAACGTAGGGGCAGGAAGGGACCTGAGGAAATCCCCCCCGTCCAGACCCCTGCTAAGGCCACCTCGTGAAACGCGGTATGCAGGAAAGCACGAGCAAGCAGCCTGCCGTGCAGTGTGCGGTGCTGCAGAAAGGAACCCAGGCGGAGGCACTGCCCCCACTTGGTGCTGCTTGTGAACCAGAAGGCTGGCTCAAAAAGAATCCAAGTATCAGAAAGTGTAAACCTGTGGAACGAAGGGATGCCATTCAGAGGGACCTCAACAGACTTGAAAGGCGAGCCCGGGAGAATCTAATGAGGTTCAAGGCAGCAAAGTGCCAGCTTTTGCACTAAGCGTATTTCCAGATGGAAAGGAACAGTCCTTGGGAGCAGCCCTGCAGAGAAAGACCTGGGGGTCTGGTGGAGGAAAAACTTAACGTGAGCCACATGTTAAGCACATGGTGTCCCAGGCTGCATCAGAAGAGGGGTGGCAGCAGGGACAAGGAGGTGATTGTGCCTCTCTACTGTGCCTTGTGAGGCCCCATCTGGAGTCCAGACCTGGAGTCCCCAGTACAAGAAAGACAGGGAGCTGTTGGAGAGGGTCCAGAGGAGAGCCACAAAGATGAAGAGGGTGTTGGAGCACCTCCCCTACGAGGACAGGCTGAGGGAGCTGGGCTTGTTCAGCATGGAGAAGAGAAGGCTGCGGGGTGACCTCATTGCAGCCTGCAGTACCTAAAGGGAGCCTACAAACAGGAGGGGAGTCAACTCTTTGAAAGGGTAGATAACTGCAGGACAAGGGGAAATGGTTTTAAGTTGAGGGAGGGAAGATTTAGGTTGGATGTCAGGGGGAAGCTCTTCACAGAGAGAGTGGTGAGGAGCTGGAACAGCTGCCCAGAGAGGCTGTGGATGCCCCGTCCTTGGAGGTGTCTAAGGCCAGGCCGGATGGAGAGCTGGGCAGCCTGGTCTCGTATGAAATGTGGAGGTTGGTGGCCCTGCGTGTGGCAGGGGGTTGGAGCTTGATGATCCTTGAGGCGCCTTCCAACCCAAGCCATTCAATGATTCTGTGATTCCAAACAATTTGCGAAGGAGAGATTCACGTGGAGACGTGCAGTTTTCATTTTCCCAGCTCTATCACCGCCACAAAGGGCAGTCGGTGAACGATGAGGGGTGATAACGATGCAGGCCCAGCCCGGTGCCCAAAGGCACGCAGCCCTGCGCTGTGAGCTCACCGGCCAAGGGGCTGTGACAGCAGCGGAGATGGCTGTGAGCTCACGGAGCCTCCCTGCAGAACCCGGGGCGCGGCAGAGCCCAGCATCACTCGTGCCCGGACTCCGGTCGAGCGCGGCAGCGAGACTCGGAGGCGCGAACGAGAGACTCGGTTTGGGCCGTGCTGCGGGGCTGCCGGCGGCAGTTCCCGGCGCTCAGCCCGCGCCATCGCCAGCGTTCCCCCGGCCCTGCCCGGCTCGGGCGGCCGGGGCCCCGCGGGGTGCGCTCGCGGCAGCGGAGGTGAGCGGTGCGGGGACGCGGCCCCGGGGCGGGCGGCGGGGAGCGGGGCCGGGGCTTCGTGCGGAGGGAGCGGGGCGTCGCCGCCGCCGCCGCCCGGGGACGGCGAGTGACCGCGGCCTCTTCTCTTTCGCAGCTCTGACGGCTCCGGCGCCGCCGAGGGGAGCGGCTTTCCCGGCTCGGCTCTCCCCGGCCCACCGCACGCTCGGGGCCATGGAGCTGCCCTCGGACCGGACCTGCCCCGTCTGTGGGCGGAACCGGGCCGAGGCGGCCTACGTGACGCCCTGCCGGCACCAGCTCTGCTTGGGCTGTGCGCTGCGCTGGGCGAAGCAGCATCGCACCTGTGCCGTGTGCAAGGAGAGCATCGAGGCCGTCCGGTACGCGGTGCAGTCGGAGGAGGATTTCCTCGCGTGCCCCATCCCGCAGCCTGCAGGGCGCTCCGAGGACGAGCAGGAGGAGGAGCAGGGCTCTGCAGAGCCGCAGCTCGAGGCTCCTGAGCACAGCTTCCCAGCCGAGACCTGGGCGGACTTCTTCCGAGGAGATCCGGGGGACCTCGAACCGCTGCTCCGGTGGATCCAGCAGGAGCTCGAGGACATCATCGGAGAGGAGTGGTGGACAGTGGCTGCGGTGCGGGCTGATATCATGCACCTGCTGTGCCTGTTTGGGCTCAGCGAGGACACCCTGAGCCTGAACTTGGAGTCGTACCTGGAAGACCACACAGGTCGTGTGTTCGTGGCGGGGCTCATCGACACCGTTACGGCCCTGTATGGCCCAGAGCTCCGCCGGCAGCAGGACAACCAGGCTGCCCATGAAACAGGAGGGCAGGACGGCCCCGCGGCCACCCCCAGCCCCGCCACCTCCCCGCAGGAGCCTCCTGCCCCCGGCCCGAGCCGCTCCACCAGCCCTGCAAGCCCCGGCGCCGAGCGGCTCCCTGGCGTCCCTCACGGGGGGCCCGAGCCCCGACCCGCCGCCCCCGTGTCCCCGCAGGAGCCGCAGGAGCAGCCGGGGCAGGCGGTGGCAGCGGGCCCCTCCGCCCAGGGCACGGACCACCAGCCTGGGGGGCCCCGACGCCCCCCGAGGAGGAGGGCCAGCAGCTGCCCCCCGGATTTGCCCCCGTCCCCCAAGAGGCGGCGCTAGGCCGGCACCCACTGCGGTGCTGAGCACGGCTCGCGGCTTGGGAGGCCATCAGTGATCTTGGACTGCTTTTATAGACAATAAATTATTTCCAGAAAATGCAAATGTCTCCATGTTATTGATGGTGAAGTTGGGTTTGCTGTCCCTCCCCACGTCGATTTCTCCCTCTCCTGATGCTGGGGGAGGACACAGAATCTTAACTTCCATGTTCAGAAACCAGGAGAGAGTGCTCCTGTTTGCAGTTCACACTGAGGGGGGTGAATGGGATTAACGGCAACTTTTTGCTCATTCGCTGATACCAAACCCCAAACACCAACCTGCGTCTCCTACTGAAAAAAAAACTAAAATGAAAGAATCTCCGCAGTCACAGAAACGTAGGGGCAGGAAGGGACCTGAGGAAATCCCCCCCGTCCAGACCCCTGCTAAGGCCACCTCGTGAAACGCGGTATGCAGGAAAGCACGAGCAAGCAGCCTGCCGTGCAGTGTGCGGTGCTGCAGAAAGGAACCCAGGCGGAGGCACCGCCCCCACTTGGTGCTGCTTGTGAACCAGAAGGCTGGCTCAAAAAGAATCCAAGTATCAGAAAGTGTAAACCTGTGGAACGAAGGGATGCCATTCAGAGGGACCTCAACAGACTTGAAAGGCGAGCCCGGGAGAATCTAATGAGGTTCAAGGCAGCAAAGTGCCAGCTTTTGCACTAAGCGTATTTCCAGATGGAAAGGAACAGTCCTTGGGAGCAGCCCTGCAGAGAAAGACCTGGGGGTCTGGTGGAGGAAAAACTTAACGTGAGCCACATGTTAAGCACATGGTGTCCCAGGCTGCATCAGAAGAGGGGTGGCAGCAGGGACAAGGAGGTGATTGTGCCTCTCTACTGTGCCTTGTGAGGCCCCATCTGGAGTCCAGACCTGGAGTCCCCAGTACAAGAAAGACAGGGAGCTGTTGGAGAGGGTCCAGAGGAGAGCCACAAAGATGAAGAGGGTGTTGGAGCACCTCCCCTACGAGGACAGGCTGAGGGAGCTGGGCTTGTTCAGCATGGAGAAGAGAAGGCTGCGGGGTGACCTCATTGCAGCCTGCAGTACCTAAAGGGAGCCTACAAACAGGAGGGGAGTCAACTCTTTGAAAGGGTAGATAACTGCAGGACAAGGGGAAATGGTTTTAAGTTGAGGGAGGGAAGATTTAGGTTGGATGTCAGGGGGAAGCTCTTCACAGAGAGAGTGGTGAGGAGCTGGAACAGCTGCCCAGAGAGGCTGTGGATGCCCCGTCCTTGGAGGTGTCTAAGGCCAGGCCGGATGGAGAGCTGGGCAGCCTGGTCTCGTATGAAATGTGGAGGTTGGTGGCCCTGCGTGTGGCAGGGGGTTGGAGCTTGATGATCCTTGAGGCGCCTTCCAACCCAAGCCATTCAATGATTCTGTGATTCCAAACAATTTGCGAAGGAGAGATTCACGTGGAGACGTGCAGTTTTCATTTTCCCAGCTCTATCACCATCACAAAGGGCAGTCGGTGAACGATGAGGGGTGATAACGATGCAGGCCCAGCCCGGTGCCCAAAGGCACGCAGCCCTGCGCTGTGAGCTCACCGGCCAAGGGGCTGTGACAGCAGCGGAGATGGCTGTGAGCTCACGGAGCCTCCCTGCAGAACCCGGGGCGCGGCAGAGCCCAGCATCACTCGTGCCCGGACTCCGGTCGAGCGCGGCAGCGAGACTCGGAGGCGCGAACGAGAGACTCGGTTTGGGCCGTGCTGCGGGGCTGCCGGCGGCAGTTCCCGGCGCTCAGCCCGCGCCATCGCCAGCGTTCCCCCGGCCCTGCCCGGCTCGGGCTGCCGGAGCCCCGCGGGGTGCGCTCGCGGCAGCGGAGGTGAGCGGTGCGGGGACGCGGCCCCGGGGCGGGCGGCGGGGAGCGGGGCCGGGGCTTCGTGCGGAGGGAGCGGGGCGTCGCCGCCGCCGCCGCCCGGGGACGGCGAGTGACCGCGGCCTCTTCTCTTTCGCAGCTCTGACGGCTCCGGCGCCGCCGAGGGGAGCGGCTTTCCCGGCTCGGCTCTCCCCGGCCCACCGCACGCTCGGGGCCATGGAGCTGCCCTCGGACCGGACCTGCCCCGTCTGTGGGCGGAACCGGGCCGAGGCGGCCTACGTGACGCCCTGCCGGCACCAGCTCTGCTTGGGCTGTGCGCTGCGCTGGGCGAAGCAGCATCGCACCTGTGCCGTGTGCAAGGAGAGCATCGAGGCCGTCCGGTACGCGGTGCAGTCGGAGGAGGATTTCCTCGCGTGCCCCATCCCGCAGCCTGCAGGGTGCTCCGAGGACGAGCAGGAGGAGGAGCAGGGCTCTGCAGAGCCGCAGCTCGAGGCTCCTGAGCACAGCTTCCCAGCCGAGACCTGGGCGGACTTCTTCCGAGGAGATCCGGGGGACCTCGAACCGCTGCTCCGGTGGATCCAGCAGGAGCTCGAGGACATCATCGGAGAGGAGTGGTGGACAGTGGCTGCGGTGCGGGCTGATAGCATGCACCTGCTGTGCCTGTTTGGGCTCAGCGAGGACACCCTGAGCCTGAACTTGGAGTCGTACCTGGAAGACCACACAGGTCGTGTGTTCGTGGCGGGGCTCATCGACACCGTTACGGCCCTGTATGGCCCAGAGCTCCGCCGGCAGCAGGACAACCAGGCTGCCCATGAAACAGGAGGGCAGGACGGCCTCGCGGCCACCCCCAGCCCCGCCACCTCCCCGCAGGAGCCTCCTGCCCCCGGCCCGAGCCGCTCCACCAGCCCTGCAAGCCCCGGCGCCGAGCGGCTCCCTGGCGTCCCTCACGGGGGGCCCGAGCCCCGACCCGCCGCCCCCGTGTCCCCGCAGGAGCCGCAGGAGCAGCCGGGGCAGGCGGTGGCAGCGGGCCCCTCTGCCCAGGGCACGGACCACCAGCCTGGGGGGCCCCGACGCCCCCCGAGGAGGAGGGCCAGCAGCTGCCCCCCGGATTTGCCCCCGTCCCCCAAGAGGCGGCGCTAGGCCGGCACCCACTGCGGTGCTGAGCACGGCTCGCGGCTTGGGAGGCCATCAGTGATCTTGGACTGCTTTTATAGACAATAAATTATTTCCAGAAAATGCAAATGTCTCCATGTTATTGATGGTGAAGTTGGGTTTGCTGTCCCTCCCCACGTCGATTTCTCCCTCTCCTGATGCTGGGGGAGGACACAGAATCTTAACTTCCATGTTCAGAAACCAGGAGAGAGTGCTCCTGTTTGCAGTTCACACTGAGGGGGGTGAATGGGATTAACGGCAACTTTTTGCTCATTCGCTGATACCAAACCCCAAACACCAACCTGCGTCTCCTACTGAAAAAAAAACTAAAATGAAAGAATCTCCGCAGTCACAGAAACGTAGGGGCAGGAAGGGACCTGAGGAAATCCCCCCCGTCCAGACCCCTGCTAAGGCCACCTCGTGAAACGCGGTATGCAGGAAAGCACGAGCAAGCAGCCTGCCGTGCAGTGTGCGGTGCTGCAGAAAGGAACCCAGGCGGAGGCACCGCCCCCACTTGGTGCTGCTTGTGAACCAGAAGGCTGGCTCAAAAAGAATCCAAGTATCAGAAAGTGTAAACCTGTGGAACGAAGGGATGCCATTCAGAGGGACCTCAACAGACTTGAAAGGCGAGCCCGGGAGAATCTAATGAGGTTCAAGGCAGCAAAGTGCCAGCTTTTGCACTAAGCGTATTTCCAGATGGAAAGGAACAGTCCTTGGGAGCAGCCCTGCAGAGAAAGACCTGGGGGTCTGGTGGAGGAAAAACTTAACGTGAGCCACATGTTAAGCACATGGTGTCCCAGGCTGCATCAGAAGAGGGGTGGCAGCAGGGACAAGGAGGTGATTGTGCCTCTCTACTGTGCCTTGTGAGGCCCCATCTGGAGTCCAGACCTGGAGTCCCCAGTACAAGAAAGACAGGGAGCTGTTGGAGAGGGTCCAGAGGAGAGCCACAAAGATGAAGAGGGTGTTGGAGCACCTCCCCTACGAGGACAGGCTGAGGGAGCTGGGCTTGTTCAGCATGGAGAAGAGAAGGCTGCGGGGTGACCTCATTGCAGCCTGCAGTACCTAAAGGGAGCCTATAGGAGGCCTATAGGAGGGAGACAGGAGGGGAGTCAACTCTTTGAAAGGGTAGATAACAGCAGGACAAAGGAAAATGGTTTTAAGTTGAGGGAGGGAAGATTTAGGCTGGATGTCAGGGGGAAGTTCTTCACAGAAAGAGTGGTGAGGAGCTGGAACAGCTGCCCAGAGAGGCTGTGGATGCCCCGTCCTTGGAGGTGTCCAAGGCCAGGCTGGATGGGGAACTGGGCAGCCTGGTCTCGTATGAAATGTGGAGGTTGGTGGCCCTGCGTGTGGCAGGGGGTTGGAGCTTGATGATCCTTGAGGCGCCTTCCAACCCAAGCCATTCAATGATTCTGTGATTCCAAACAATTTGCGAAGGAGAGATTCACGTGGAGACGTGCAGTTTTCATTTTCCCAGCTCTATCACCGCCACAAAGGGCAGTCGGTGAACGATGAGGGGTGATAACGATGCAGGCCCAGCCCGGTGCCCAAAGGCACGCAGCCCTGCGCTGTGAGCTCACCGGCCAAGGGGCTGTGACAGCAGCGGAGATGGCTGTGAGCTCACGGAGCCTCCCTGCAGAACCCGGGGCGCGGCAGAGCCCAGCATCACTCGTGCCCGGACTCCGGTCGAGCGCGGCAGCGAGACTCGGAGGCGCGAACGAGAGACTCGGTTTGGGCCGTGCTGCGGGGCTGCCGGCGGCAGTTCCCGGCGCTCAGCCCGCGCCATCGCCAGCGTTCCCCCGGCCCTGCCCGGCTCGGGCGGCCGGGGCCCCGCGGGGTGCGCTCGCGGCAGCGGAGGTGAGCGGTGCGGGGACGCGGCCCCGGGGCGGGCGGCGGGGAGCGGGGCCGGGGCTTCGTGCGGAGGGAGCGGGGCGTCGCCGCCGCCGCCGCCCGGGGACGGCGAGTGACCGCGGCCTCTTCTCTTTCGCAGCTCTGACGGCTCCGGCGCCGCCGAGGGGAGCGGCTTTCCCGGCTCGGCTCTCCCCGGCCCACCGCACGCTCGGGGCCATGGAGCTGCCCTCGGACCGGACCTGCCCCGTCTGTGGGCGGAACCGGGCCGAGGCGGCCTACGTGACGCCCTGCCGGCACCAGCTCTGCTTGGGCTGTGCGCTGCGCTGGGCGAAGCAGCATCGCACCTGTGCCGTGTGCAAGGAGAGCATCGAGGCCGTCCGGTACGCGGTGCAGTCGGAGGAGGATTTCCTCGCGTGCCCCATCCCGCAGCCTGCAGGGCGCTCCGAGGACGAGCAGGAGGAGGAGCAGGGCTCTGCAGAGCCGCAGCTCGAGGCTCCTGAGCACAGCTTCCCAGCCGAGACCTGGGCGGACTTCTTCCGAGGAGATCCGGGGGACCTCGAACCGCTGCTCCGGTGGATCCAGCAGGAGCTCGAGGACATCATCGGAGAGGAGTGGTGGACAGTGGCTGTGGCACGGGCTGATATCATGCACCTGCTGTGCCTGTTTGGGCTCAGCGAGGACACCCTGAGCCTGAACTTGGAGTCGTACCTGGAAGACCACACAGGTCGTGTGTTCGTGGCGGGGCTCATCGACACCGTTACGGCCCTGTATGGCCCAGAGCTCCGCCGGCAGCAGGACAACCAGGCTGCCCATGAAACAGGAGGGCAGGACGGCCCCGCGGCCACCCCCAGCCCCGCCACCTCCCCGCAGGAGCCTCCTGCCCCCAGCCCGAGCCGCTCCACCAGCCCTGCAAGCCCCGGCGCCGAGCAGCTCCCTGGCGTCCCTCACGGGGGGCCCGAGCCCCGACCCGCCGCCCCCGTGTCCCCGCAGGAGCCGCAGGAGCAGCCGGGGCAGGCGGTGGCAGCGGGCCCCTCCGCCCAGGGCACGGACCACCAGCCTGGGGGGCCCCGACGCCCCCCGAGGAGGAGGGCCAGCAGCTGCCCCCCGGATTTGCCCCCGTCCCCCAAGAGGCGGCGCTAGGCCGGCACCCACTGCGGTGCTGAGCACGGCTCGCGGCTTGGGAGGCCATCAGAGATCTTGGACTGCTTTTATAGACAATAAATTATTTCCAGAAAATGCAAATGTCTCCATGTTATTGATGGTGAAGTTGGGTTTGCTGTCCCTCCCCATGTCGATTTCTCCCTCTCCTGATGCTGGGGGAGGACACAGAATCTTAACTTCCATGTTCAGAAACCAGGAGAGAGTGCTCCTGTTTGCAGTTCACACTGAGGGGGGTGAATGGGATTAACGGCAACTTTTTGCTCATTCGCTGATACCAAACCCCAAACACCAACCTGCGTCTCCTACTGAAAAAAAAACTAAAATGAAAGAATCTCCGCAGTCACAGAAACGTAGGGGCAGGAAGGGACCTGAGGAAATCCCCCCCGTCCAGACCCCTGCTAAGGCCACCTCGTGAAACGCGGTATGCAGGAAAGCACGAGCAAGCAGCCTGCCGTGCAGTGTGCGGTGCTGCAGAAAGGAACCCAGGCGGAGGCACCGCCCCCACTTGGTGCTGCTTGTGAACCAGAAGGCTGGCTCAAAAAGAATCCAAGTATCAGAAAGTGTAAACCTGTGGAACGAAGGGATGCCATTCAGAGGGACCTCAACAGACTTGAAAGGCGAGCCCGGGAGAATCTAATGAGGTTCAAGGCAGCAAAGTGCCAGCTTTTGCACTAAGCGTATTTCCAGATGGAAAGGAACAGTCCTTGGGAGCAGCCCTGCAGAGAAAGACCTGGGGGTCTGGTGGAGGAAAAACTTAACGTGAGCCACATGTTAAGCACATGGTGTCCCAGGCTGCATCAGAAGAGGGGTGGCAGCAGGGACAAGGAGGTGATTGTGCCTCTCTACTGTGCCTTGTGAGGCCCCATCTGGAGTCCAGACCTGGAGTCCCCAGTACAAGAAAGACAGGGAGCTGTTGGAGAGGGTCCAGAGGAGAGCCACAAAGATGAAGAGGGTGTTGGAGCACCTCCCCTACGAGGACAGGCTGAGGGAGCTGGGCTTGTTCAGCATGGAGAAGAGAAGGCTGCGGGGTGACCTCATTGCAGCCTGCAGTACCTAAAGGGAGCCTATAGGAGGCCTATAGGAGGGAGACAGGAGGGGAGTCAACTCTTTGAAAGGGTAGATAACAGCAGGACAAAGGAAAATGGTTTTAAGTTGAGGGAGGGAAGATTTAGGCTGGATGTCAGGGGGAAGTTCTTCACAGAGAGAGCGGTGAGGAGCTGGAACAGCTGCCCAGAGAGGCTGTGGATGCCCCGTCCTTGGAGGTGTCCAAGGCCAGGCTGGATGGGGAACTGGGCAGCCTGGTCTGGTGTTAAATGTGGAGGTTGGTGACCCTGCCTGTGGGAGTTGGAGCTTGATGATCCTTAAGGTCCCTTCCAACCCTGGCCATTCTGCAATTCTGTGATTCTGTGATTCTGTGATTCTGTGAATGTCTTTCTCAAAGGTTGATGGGAGGATTGTTGCTATTTTTGCATGCAATGACAGTGGGCACTTCTGTTTAAATAAAATATGACACATACACACAAGAAAAGCTGGGAACATGGGGTGAGCTCCTGTTAGGATACGTTGTGTGTGAGCAGCCACTGCCAGGAACAGTGCAGCTGCAGGAATTTGCACTAAAACCTTGCTGTTACCGGCAGCTCTTTGAAACCCAGATTCCATCTGTGAATTTGATGTGATCCTTTAAGAGTTAGCCAAAACAGTGACTACTGTCTTTTAAATAAAAGTGCCTTTAATCAAGTTGTTTTTTTCCCCCTAGGTACATGTTAATGTGTTTTCATATAGTTTTCTCATTTTTTATGTTTTGGGAGTATTTGGAGTATGAGGTTTTAAAATGTTCCAGCGAGCAGAAATCCAATATTGACTGGAGGGTGGATTACCAGGGCTGAGATTCCTCTGCGTGCCCCAAAGACTGTGCAAACATCACCGATGTAAGGGAGCAGATGGCAGCAGTGCTCAGATGCAGGTCCACATTGCAAAGACTCATGAGAGGCAATCAGGGCATTTTTTGAAGAGGATCTGATGAGAATTCACTGTCCCCAGACCCTGCATGCTGCATTATCTCTACAAACTTTTATCAAATTGATGCCAACCCACAGCACCACGTGGGAACAGGTCAGTCAGTTCTGTGGGCTCCTGCCTGGGGTAAAAGCAGCTGGGTTCTTCCCAAAGCTGCCCCAAGACCCACACTGAGTGGTGCTGAGAGCTCAGCATTAGGTCTCTCAATAGCTGACACCTCAACCTTGGTCTTTCAAGCCACTTGTGTTCCCTCCTGCATGTTTCAGAGACGTGATTATAATGGTCAGTATTTACATGACTGCACAGTTGTATGGATTCTCAGGATGGTGGGATGTCACATCCATAGCCATACGATGTACTCATGCTTCATATGCATACATACATATATACAGAAGATGTGTCACAGTTCAGGTTGGTCAATAACCTCAGGCTGAAGCTATCTTGTCTCAGTCAGTGTCCCTGAGCAGCAGACTGTGGGCACAGCCCCAAGAAGCCCACCTTTATCCCAGTGGCTCAATGTCCTCATCTCCCAAGGAGTGCTCTATCTGCAGTGCTTTGAGATCGAGGATTTGGATGCACTTTCCTACAGCATGCAGTGCAAAGCTGCCTCCAGCTGCTGTAACGTCAGCATTCTGCATTTCTCTGTGAGCATCTTCCATAGCTCACTGATGGGACAAACCCACAGCAGCAGTTATGGGCAAAAGAACAGTGTGAAAAGGCATGTTATGTGGCTCTTCATGGGGGAAATAGGCATTTCTCAAGGACAGCAGCCACTTTCCAGACTGGGAAGGTGTTTGCCTATGAGGGTGCAGTGGGCAGGCAGGGCTGTCCAAAGCAGACAAGGAAACCCTCACTGTGTGGGACCAGTGCCCAGTGGCAGCCACTCTCTCCCTGGTACCCTGCTGAGTCTGGAGCGAGTCCAAGGCACCCGGACCTCACTGGCATCAGGAGATGAAAGCAGGGAGTGTGTGAAGCTCCAAGATAGGAGTGATGGAGAGAGACCAAACACCAGGGAGCTCCAGCAGGAAGAGAAGCAGTAATCCCTTGGCTGCTTGACAGGGATGTGTCAGTCTTGCAGCAAGCAACGTTTCCAGCCTGCAGCGCCGGATAGGATTGTCCTGGAGAATCAGGTTTCCAACAGAAAATTCCCATTTCTCTGCCTTTTGACTACAACACACAGCAGCCCATCACACCTCGTGCGTAGGACAAGCTTTTGCCTTCACCAGCACTACCCAGAGAGCAGAGCTGGGTGGTGGAGCAGACATCTGTGTATCCAGAGAGGAGCCTCATGAGTGCACTGCAGCATAGCATGCTGTAGGGTACAGGAAGACACTGGAACTGGGGTTGAACACCCTCAAAATGACTTAAAAAAAACATTCTGGGAAGTAGATCCAGCCACCTATGCCTGCTTTGGAGACTGATGGGACTTGTTAGCATCAGATTCTTCCCAGTGCAGGAAAGGAAAGTCTTTAAGACATCAGAGCTGTTTGCATGAGGGACAACATTCTCTGCTCAGCTTCATCACTGCAAGCACCACGGGGCACTGAGGTGTGCCAGCACCATGGGAAAAGTTGGTATCATAGCAGCAGCAGCCTCCCAGATATTCAAGGGCATCCTGCTCCCAAGTGTTTGTATACACACAGCTTTCATCACAGCTTTTGTTTCAGGAGCTTTAAGGGCATATTTGAGTGTGGCTCAGTTTCCCTGCTTGTTTCTGGAGGGCTGTGACCCCGGTGCTGTGGGATGCAGTCTGATCAAGAGCAATGGGTGGAAATCATGACAGTGGCTGCACATGGGAATGCTCCAGCTCCCAGCATGGGCAACAGTAGTGGCTGGCCATACCTAGCACCAAGGCATGTGTGCATCCTGAACCATGTGGCACCATGCTGAGCCATGCAGCACCATGCTGAGCAGTGCTGTACCATGCTGTGCCATGCAGCACCATGTGGTCCCACGCTGTGCCATACTGTGCCATGTCAAAAGGCACCATGCTGTGCCGTGCAGCACCGTGCCGTGCCGAGCAGTGCAGCGCTGTGCCATGCGTTAGCACGCCGTGCAATGCAGAACCACGCCGTGCCGTGCCGTGCCGGCTCCGCGCCGCCCGGCGGTCCATCCCTGCCCTCTAGCGGTTCCTCCTCCCGCTGCTCCGGGCGCTGCCATTCCGCCAGAGGGTTTCAACCCGTGGACCCATCCGTGGGTCGTGCCTTACGGTGATACCTTGGGCTGTCCGGTTCCCCCGGGCTTTACGGTGGACAAAACGCGCAGAGAAGAGAGGATCCACTGCCGGTATCAGAGCTGCTACCTGACTCCAGCTGCTCTGAGATTTGTGTCCACATCATCTTTTTTTTTTTTTTTTCATATCAAAACAGGAAATTGGACAAATGGACAGCAGCAATGGATGGGTGCTGCTGCTGAGAATGACAGCAAAAGCCTTAGGCCAGGTATGCCCCTGACAGACAGGACTGGAAGAGGAGCTCGGGGAGATAATGGCTGAGCCCTGTTTTCAACGAGAGCATATCTCAGCAATTCAGGTCGCAGTTTCCCCCCTCAAATCTGTTTGCTGAATGAGATGGGAATGGGGCAGGACAATGAGTTTCATTCAGGAACAAGTGTTTCCTGAGCTGAATATGTTCTGCAGATAACTGCTGTGCTGCCAGCATCTGTGTGTGCCACAAAGCCCGGCTGGGAGCGGGCTGGAAATGAAAGTAACACGAAATGTATCAGAGCTGTATGCAGTCTTCCTGTAAGGAGAGGCACTTTCAGAGAGAAATGATTCTGGTATGTTAAAATATACAGTGAAATCAAAGGGGAGCCAGAAGGAGGTACAAAATAGATCGTAGGGATATGGAGGAACAGCTGGAGTACATTAAGTTAGGTAATTGGAGCAGGATAAGGTAGGTGAGCAGCAAAGCTGGAAGGAGCTATTCTTAGTACATGCATTTACCTATCAACAAATGCAATCCTCTTTCTGGCTTGTGGGTGGCCTCTGTGCAGTTTGCCATTGGGCTAGGTCTGCTCTGCTCCAGGACTGGTGGAGACACTGGGAGGGGAACACAGACAGTGACTGGGAAGGTCCTGGGGTGCTCTGAGGGGGATGCAAGGAAAAGCACAGCTCTCCTGTGCCATGCAGGAGGTAACAGCCCCGTTATGGGGTGCTGTGGCCTAGAGGATGTGTTTAGCCTTGTTTGGACCAAAAGCTGTCAGGGTCTTGAACCAAATTCAGCAGCTTCAGTCCTGCAAGCAGAGGCACTGCCTCAGCTGGGACAACCATTCAGAGCAGCTAAGCCTCCTCCATTTGATAGAAAATGTCAATTGCTATAAATCATTGGAATGAAATAGCATGCTGCAGCCTCTTCTTATCCCTCAACAGTAGAAGAAAATCCCAGCAAACAATTTAGAGTAAATACCATCATTAAACTCTTTAAGTGAAGCAGTTAGGATTACAACACATCTGTAAACAGGGGAACAAACACACTGATATAATCTCATACCAGAACAAAGCAAATGCCAAGGGGACAGATCCCTGCGCGCAGCCGAGGGAGCTCTCTAATAAATAGCTGATAAGTAAATAATAATAGGAAGGACTAATTCATAAATGTCAAGGCCTTGAAACTGCACGGGGTTTCCACTGATGTTGTGAGCAGAGAGAGCACAGGGAGCTGCTGGGGACAGAACCCAAAGAGCCACATGTGGGCACAGGGATGGATGGAAGCCTCCATGCAGCACCCAGCAGCTGCCTTGTCCTCACTTTCCTCACTGTCCCAAATCCACCTGGGCTGGATGTGATGGTCAAAGTCCCCACACCCATCTCAGAATGGCTTCTGGGTGGTTCATCCTCAGCATAACATCACCTGGTCACGAGGTGGTGCAGCTCCAGTAGAGGTGAATCATCATAGCCTTGGACTTGACCAGCAGCAACATGTGCTCACCAGATCTCTGCAGCCTCCAGTGAGACCAATCTAGTAAGATCTTGCTGCAAGGAGAGTGAGAGACATCTATTGGGGGGGGAAGAGGGCTCTGTCACTCATTGCCTGCCCAAGGACCCGGGGTCATGGGGCACCTCTTTCATACTTGGTTCTCTTGCCCACTCACCCAAGCTTGTCTCTGATCCTCTCTGGACCAAAGGGGAAACTCTGGGACTGGAAACTCTAAATACAAAGGGGAAAATGGGCAGGAACATATGTGCATGTGTGTGTGCATCCCCAAGCACCCCCTCCATGCATCCCTCGCCTCCCTCCTCCAGCCCCACATGGCAGCAGCAGAGCTGGGACAGCTGCTGGCAAGCTGCTGCGAGCAAATGAACTTCATAAATCAATTTACTGCCTCTCCTGTTCCCCGGAGAACACCCTGCAAAATGAATGTACCTCCTTAAAATGTAAAGAAATAAATAAATGAAGGCAGCCTGGTGTGAGGCTGAGCCTCAGGGAGGAAGGATGGAGGAGAAAAGATATCTTGGGACTTGGAAGCAGAACTTTAAATGTTTTGAGATTGTTGTTTGTTTCTCTGTTTTGCTGGGGGGGGAAATAGGATAAAGAGACCATCGTTGTCCTGGAGTCAACAGAACAGAACTACCTGTTGTTGTGCACCATGTGAAATCTGGCTGGTTAACTTCTGTGTGGGGAGGGAGGTTCCTGCTTGCTTTTCGGACAAGAATCACATTGCCAGCATTTTGTCTCTGCAAGTCAGCCCTCAACTGATCACTCCATCAAAAGATTACTCCAATAGCTGTGGGGCTGAATAATATTTACTGCTAGTCCTGTTCTGCTTGTAAGTGCAAGGAGTGGGCAATGCCTATCAGCACCTCTCTGGCCCCCCTCACCCCGAGTAAAGTTTTGCTATTTTTCCAGAAAAAGGATTTGTCAGAAGAGGTTGCAGCTTTATTCCTGCAACTGATGGACTGGAAAGAAAAGGTCAAGCATCCAGATGACTTACCTGTGACACGGGGCTTGTCAGGCCTGGCAGAAAGAGCACCAAATCCCGAGCAGCACTGGCAATGATTCATCTCAGAACATCATGTCTGATGTTCTGATGTTCTTTGTCCTCCGCAGCCCCTTGTTGGATCTCATTAAAAAGAACTAACAGCCAAGGGGAATGTTCATCCAAAGAACTTCATTAAGATGGTGTTAGGGTTGTGAGCACCTAGAAATTATTTGCTGTCTGCAGGTCTGGCTTTCAATTAACAAAGAATGAGAGCACAGATGCAGGAAGCTCCCAGAGCTTTTGGGTGAACTTGAGCCAAGCTGGGGTTCTCCATTCTGCCATGGCTTTGTCTGACAGCCTCTTAACTCCATCTGCATTCCTCATAGCAGTGGTTCTCCACCAACACCATGTCCAAGACACGTTCCTATTTGGATTCTGACATACTTAGGTCATTTTTTCCCCTGCCAGCTTTTCAATGCAGAGCAAACCTATAGAAATTTCAGCACAAAGCACCCTTTTTTCCCCTAACAGATAAAATGGTTGTTGCTGGTTGGCTGAATCACCACAAAGGTGTGAAGACTTCTACGTGCTGCTGTTTGCAGCTTGCTCATGAGAAAACTAACTCTCCATCCCTGCTGGTTAAGGGCCTGTCTCTTGGGGTGGCTTTAGGCTGATACTTCCTGCAGGCTCTGTGCCAAGCTCTGCACAGACTGACATTTAGTCTGTCCCTTTGACTACCCTTGACTACCATTTTCCATTAATTTTGACAACCAGCACAGTTTTGCAGCTGAAAAGAGTCAACAAAGCTCCACCACCTTCCACCCCAGCTGCCACCCTTTGCATTTCTGGCCCTCCTCACCTCCTCTGACAGGTGGGTATCTCTGGGACTGCAATGCCAGATGGGGATAAACAAAGCTCCCATCGATCCCCAACTCCCACCTCCTCCCACTTTGTTTAGGAAACATCAAAATGCCTTGGGAAGCTTCTGAGGCTGCCAGGCACTCAGATCTTCCCCTCAGACAAAAAAAAAGAAAAAAAGAAAAAAAAAAAAAGAAAAAAAAATGTTGGGTGTTGGAGGGGGGTGGTTCTTTCTTTGTTGTTGCTAAAAAACAGGAGGTCTGGGAGGACATTTTGACCCTTTTTCTGAGAAACCAAGTCTCAGAAAATACTTCTGAAACCCTACAAAGGAGAGCAGAGTTTTATTTTTGTGATTTCATATTCCAGTTTCATCAGTTCCATCAAAAAAGGGGTGTTAGAGCCTAGCCAGACTTCAGACCAGGTGACTACAATTCAACCAACCTAAAATTCTACCCCAGTGTCACTTAAATGTTTTTGGTTTTTGTCTTTTGCTACCTGTGCTCACTGAATCAAAAGTGTCCCAAGCAGTGTGGACTCTTCATCATTTTGCTCTCCTTCCGAGCTGGGCAAAGAAATGATCTCTACTGATCCCATGCGATGCTACACCTGAGGTCCTTGGATAGAAAGCTGCTGCAGAAGCGCAATGGATCATGGTGAGATGAAGGCTGTAGAGCTGTAACCCACCCACGTTTTCACCAAGAGAAAATCCAGCCCCTTTCCCCCCTGATGCACAGGGCATGTTCTCTGTAAGCAGGGCAAAAATCCTTGGTGTGGATTTCGTTTTCACGTTCTGTGATGATGAAAGGAGATCCAGACCATGATCAGCTGAATCCCCGATGGAGTCTCCCCATTACACTACCTGTACATCACAGCAGGCCAGTGGTGCACTGTGGGAAGGAGCCTTTTCTCCCCAGTGCTTTTCTGTCTCAGAGTCTCTGACTGAGGGTGTTGATAACTTATAAAAATAAACAGCCTTGAAGAGACAGGCAAGCTACCGGCTACCATGTGGCTTCCAGCCACTCCACTCCCACTCTGCCATATGTCACACAGGGACCTGAAAGCAGCATCTCCATGCTGTCGGGGAGAGGCACCACCAGCAGCAAGGCCTGTGGGCTCTCTCCTTTCATGCAGCTGCTGAGAGAGTACACTGGGCTGCTGCAGCCATAAGGACCCCAGGCGGGATCTTCATTCCCTCTGTGAGGATGTCCTGGGACCTGCTGAGCATCATAAGGGCAGGGACCTGAAGCTGCTTCTTCTCAGTCTCTCCTCCAGTAACTGCCCCCTCCTGTCTCTGGGATGCTGTTCTCATGGGGCCATGCGCTGGGTGGCCCATGGTTACCCAGGGGTAGAAGCAAGGTGGGGATCAAGCATGGTCAGCACACAGGAAGAACATGGGAGCAAAAACATTTCTGCCTTGTTGCCTGTGCCTTATGAAACTCCTGCACAGAGGCCCACTGAGTCTCCCCTCTGCTTTTCAGCTCCCACTCTGCTCCCCTCCCTGCTATCCTCCATCCTGTCTGCACACTCAGAGACTGGCAGGGGCCTCCTTAGGCTGGGCATTGTGTTGAGGAGTGTCCCATGCCCACAACAGAATAAAAAGACCCATTTTTTAAAGCAGCCTTTTAGGAAAAGCTGTTTTGCTGTTGTACCCCATCAGTGCTGCTTTTTATGAAGTGCTTTGCTGACTTGCATCTGCTGTAGTAAATTCAAGATCTTCTTGATCTCTACTTGCAATGTCCTATATGTGTTTGCAAGAGCCTCCCTTCCTGCTTCCTCTGTTGCTCTGTTGATTCTCCTTTTGCCTCCCTGGATGCCCCCTGCTCCTGAGCGGGGTGATGCTGTTTGATGGAGACAGCTGCTCTTGTCTGTTTGTCTCCTTGCTTTATGGTGTGTGTGAGCCAGGAGCAGGAAGGTTACTGGTTTGCAGATTTGCACATGATTTGTGTCAGCACAGGGGTCAGTGGCGTTCAGATGGCATCTCCTCTTTCTTCCCTTGCCAAGATCAGGAGCAGCATTGCTGAGCATTGCCCTGCATCTCCTCCTGCTCCTGTGGGTGAGCTCTGGGGCCTGGTGCTCCTCCTAGGGAGTACAATTCTTCCTTCAATCTGATATGACTCTGCATTTGCCTCTATGCTGTTGCCCATAGGTTTGGGTCTCCTTGCCCTTGCCATTACCTTTAGGCAGTAGCTCACCCCATGCTGTATGTGTGGCAGCCCTGAGTCCTGCACTCTTGCTGTAATACCTAACTTTGTTCCACGAAGATTCACCCGGTGTAAACACAGGAGTTCTGCTCTGTATCCTTAGCAGAACCAGTGGGGGCTTGAAGCACCAGATGCCAGACTGCAGATTCCCCTGAGCTTCACATCTGGGATATAACCAAAAGCTATTTTCCAGGAGAAAAAACACCACAGGGACCTTCTGTTCGGATGCAACCCCCCACCTTTTGCTGCAAGCCTCAGAAATTCGGTCAAGCCCTGTGCTACTTCTCAGCGTGGAGCACAGAGGAAGACAGGCAGTGCCTGCACCAGCTCCTCCCTGCCCATCTGCAGGGAAGGGAACCAGGCCTTGCCTTTCCACATGCATGCAGGCTCCTGACTGGGGATATTTCAGTGCTGAAAAACTGAATTGAAAAAGTTCTGTCTTTTCTGTAATTGCATCAATGAGAAGGGGGGAAAAAAAAAAAAAGTAAATAAGAATTTTAATAAAAGCGTAACGGTAACCAGATCTAATCTCTAACCTTTTGAAATATAAAGAGGCTGCTTTATCTTCGAGGCAGCGCAATCTTTCCGCAGCCGCGATGGGAATTTGTGGGAGTTAAATTAACTGAGGCAGTGCTCCCCTCTTGCTCGTTGAATGTAAGCGAAACATATTGAGGATTATTGCAAAGGAAGAATTAATAAAAACTGAGTGGGGAAGTTCCAAAGTCCAAGCAGGTTTGCTCACAGCTCCCCACGCACAGGCGCGCTGCATGAGGGGAGCAGCCTGCCTCCAGTCTGCTTCCACTGGGAAAGGGGGAGAAGCAGCGGGAGGATACAAACTGTGGGCTCTGCACTCCAAACACGCAGCTGCTGGAGTGGCTTATCCAAAGCCTGGGGCTTTCGGCCCTCTAGCTCTGGAAATGTCTCCATTGTATGTTATGCCTGCCTGCAGTCATGCAGAGTGAGTGCAGGTTGACCCCAACCTGCTGCAGCTGGGGGCTGGGCAGAGGAGAGCAGTGTAAGACCCTCTGCAATGAATACTGAGCATGGAGCCAGGCAGGGCATGGATGCTCCTGTCATTGGAGAAGCATGACCAGTTCCACCCATCTGCAGTCTGACAGCACAGCTATGACTCCAAATTCCCCCCCTTCATGTCCAGGACTCTGCTGTGCTCTTGGCCATGCAGTTCATGAATCCTTCACCTTTCCACACGGCTTCCAGTTTCCATCACTTGCCATCAGGTTTATCTCTCCAGTCCCTCTCTTCTCATGCCATACTGGCTGGGTGGCTGCTGAGGACAGTGCAGACTATGCTGTTGGCAGTGGGGCAGCCATGCCCGATGCTCTTTACGTTTGTTCAGCACATCATTGCTGTGCAGCCGCTTTCGAGTCAGACACAGTTTGGCAAAAAATGCCCTTGAAGCATGTGGGTGTTCCCAGGAATACCTCCACAGCATCCTGCCACCACACAGCCATGATTTGTGCCCATTTCCACGGGCACACACCCTGCAAAACATGCAGGGAGAGAAAGGGAATTTCCAATAAAAAGCCCATGCTGCACTCACCCACACACAACAACACAAATGCAGCTTTCCTTTCATTCCACAGCAGCAGGGCACTCCTGGCCTCAGCTTGTGGCTGCACAACCAACAGAATTGGCAGCAGCGTAAAGATTTAAGGCAGAGGTTCCCATCTAGCCCCGGGGATGTAGTGGTAGAGGCACTGCCTGAGCAGCTGTGCTCTGTGACTTGACATTGCTCACCTGCAGGGTGATGGTTATCCAGCCCTGCCATGCAAGCAGTGTTCCCATCCCTCTGTCTTTTCTGAATTTTGCAAGCCTGGGGCTTGGCTTTCTTTGGTCTTGCTCACAGCCTTAGAAAACATCCTGAACTCAGAGTGCTTCAGGCTCTCTTCATTATCAGCCACTTGCTTGGCCTATGGATAACCAGGGAGAATGGACTCATGTCTGAGGATTTCAGAAAAGGCATAAAATTCATCCATGTAGAGAAACAGAGGGACTTACAGAGACAAGGATAGGATGTATCACACTGCCTGAAGGCACTGCCACGCCAGATGCCTGATGCACAGATCTCCCCTACAGACAGCCTGGCTGCAAAGAGGGGGATTGAGCACCCAACAGGCTGTTCTCCTGAGCTACAGCTACCTTCTTTAAAGACAGCAATGAGAAGACCTGCCAAGGAAGGTATATTATTTCATATGAAATGATCTCCATATGAAAGCTGGGTCGCCTCACACCACCAGCAGTGTGGGAGCAGAGGAAACCCCTCCAGGACAGTTTTATGCCCCCCATCCTCCCCAGCACACCTGGAGGAAGCTCTGGGGAGGACTCAGAGGCTCACCAAAGCTCTGCTCTGTGCTGTGAATCAGGCAGCAGGAATGGCTTCTGGTCACAGCAAGGGGACAGGCAAGCTTCCAGCACAAGGCCTGTGCTGCAGCTGTGCACTGGTCAGATTTGGGGCCAGTATTCCTGCCCTGTCTCTTCCTGTGGTCTCTGACTCAGCCACAGGGCTCAGCAGGATGGGAACAAGCCCCAGCAGTCACCATCCTTGTTATACCCACTGAAATGACCTCAGGCTTTATTTTTCCCAGCACCTGAGTTTCTCCTTAAAGAGCTACTGCAGATCTGCTGCACAGCCTCCCCATCTCTGTGTTCTGACTGCAAAGCAATCCTGATAGGCTAGGCATCAATTACAGGAATCCCATTGTTTTGGCAAGCTGCAGACTCCATTTTAGCACCTAGTCCCAAAATACCCATGGCCTGGTCTACTTCTTCTGAACAACTGCTCTGTTTTTTAACCTATCTTATACCATCCCATTTCTTATCTGTACCTTATGCTACACCCACCACTGTAGCTTCTGTGCATCCTCTATCATCTGTCAAACAGGATTCCTTACTGACCAGAAGTGATAGAAAGTCTGAACCGTGACCTCTGCAACTGAGAAACCAAAATGAGCAGAGAAAGCAATGGCAATCCTACCCTAGAGGAGGTGCACACTAGCTGTGCATGCGACCTTCCTTCTGATCAGGCTGAACCCTCTGTGAACCTCATGTGTAATTTGTTGGGAGTGGAAGGCCTTCAGGATTACAACTAAATAATGGATTTTTCTTCTGACAGCAGCTGGGAGTACCCTGCCCACAGCTCTCCTGAGATGCTGCCAGCCCAAGGCAGCATCTGTCTGGGTTGTTCTCAGGTTTAAGGGTGGAGCTGAAGGCTTCCTGCAAATCTGAGACCAGACAGGTGGGATAGGTGGTGAGGAACTGGTGCTCTATGAGGACACGAGGTCTGAGAGAACACAGACAAACCCTCCACCTGGAAGTGCACCTTTCTGCAGCACTTCAGCCTCTGGATTTTACTATTAAATGAATACATCCAGATAAAACTCTCAGAGCTGAAGATCCACCCTTAGAGGTGATGCTTGGAGAAAAGAAAGATGCCTGTTCACATCACCTTGAGGCTCTTCTGACCCTGTACTGTCATTCAGTATCCTGGGAGGTATGGAGACAGGGCTTTCAGAGTTCTAAAGCCAGAACAGCATCCAGGAGAGGAAGCTGCCTGAGATCTATGATCACCAACACTGGGGTTAATAATTCTCATTTTGAGTTATCATCTGCATCTGACCCATGGCTGGGAAATGACCGTGTAAGGTCTGCCATGTGTTGAGTCTGGTTCCTTCCATCTGCTTCTCTGCAGACTTGGACAGTTTCTGACAGTTTCTCCTGGCTCGGACTGGTTGGTGATGAAGGTTACTGAGCTTGAGTGGAAGAACAGCTGCCAGCTCCAATGGGACAATCTGATCTGTTGGATGTTCACAGAGCTGCTGGGAGGAATCTGCCCTTGTGTTAGTGAGCTGTGCAGGCATTATCACTGTTCCATACAGGACACAGAACATTTCTGGAGCAATCTAGGGGTCTGGTTGGTCAGCTCTGTGCCAGAGGTTCTTCCACAGGAATGCACCCAGCTGGCTTCTGTTCACGTCAGGACCTTGGGGTTTCAGAAGTGCAGCCCTAGGAGCATTTTCTGAAGCCTTCCCTGTAAGCAAACCTGGATGATTAATGATGAATCAATCATTTGCTAAGAGGTTTTACCTCTGCTTACAGGCAGCCCATGTGGACATTCCAAGTGAGTGCAGTGACAAACTGCTGAGCCAAAGCTCTGGTGCTGGGACCTCAGGATGCACAGGGTCTGGAGAACTGCGTGCACATCTGCCAATGGCTCTGGCAGTCACTGCTCCCTCACCCCTCACTGAGACAGAAAACTCAGTGTGAGTGCTGGGAATGCTCTGCAGACAGACACAGACATCGCTGTGTGTGGCATCACAGCCTGCGGCGCTTGCTGCTGCAGCGGTTGGGTGGATGGACGGCAAGAAGGCGAGAGAAGCAAGATGTTCCCATGGGCAAAGGCAGCCAACGTTCCTCAAACTGCAGAAAACCATATAAAGCACAGATTTCTCTCAGGCTCCAGGGAATAAAACAACCCCTACAGGTTGATGGATTGCCCCCTTTCTGAGCTAGTTTGTCCCTGCTTCAGGATGCTGCAGAAGGAATGTATCCCACCTGGCACTGCCCATGTTGTGCCTGTGAGCCAACATCTGCTTTTGTTCCCCACGCTTTTCCCTGACTGGTTTCCATTCACTGTCTGTTCTGCAGCTGAAACTGAGCAGCTCTCCAATTAAAACAGACCTAAGATCCACTCCCTATCTCACTACAATCATAAAGCAAGCCTATATTGAGTCAAGCAAGGAAAAAAAAAAGCTTCATAGAAATAATCCCCCAAACTCCTGTTACTGGCTTTTTGTAGCTACATTAATTTTAGAAGAAAAAATTAGGTTCAAAGTGCCGAGCCCATTTTAATAAAGATTCACGGTCACAACTGAATCCCCTGGTGGGGAAGAATCAGCTTTTGAGCACATCAGACTCATTACAAACTCCTCACAAAGTCACCAGAGTCCAACAAGTGGTGGCAGAGAAAAGAGGCGAAAGGTGAGCAGATCTGGGTACAGTTTAACAGAAGGCACTGAAACTGCACTTCCCCTCACTGCCAGCAGCCGCCGGATTTCCAGCAGAGAGATGAAAGCACCCAGCACAGCAGATAAACAAGGCAGCAGCTCTGAACCGTGCACGCCGATCAAAACAACCCGGGAGGATGGGACGTGAGATAAAAGCGCTGGAGATTTCGTAGTGACTTCTAGGTGGGAAGGCAGTCCTGCTCTGCTGTGAGCATCTCAGCTGCTGTCCCCTGCTTCTGCAGCAGCAATGCAGCTGCAAGCCCAGAAAAGTTCCAGAAATCAGATATAGCTCCTCAGGGACTGTTTTTTTTCCTTCCTTCTGCAACACCTTTAGCTCTTTCCATCCCAATATTTTGGCTAAGGGAGAGGCATCGGGGTTATAAAGGAGATCTGTGGAGGCTTTGTTCTTCTTTAGCATGCTCATGGATAAACGGAGCAGGAGGAGGGAGAGGTGTCTGGGTATCTCATTGCCTCCATACAGTCTAAGCAGTACCACCCCAGCAAGTGGAGCCCAAACCTCAGCCAGTGCTGGAGTTCTGTCCAGGTGCACTAAAAAGGTAATTTTCTGACCCAAAATATTCTGTAGGGCAGAATACTTACTGCTCAGTGCTCTTCTCCAGGGGATGTTGTTTCACAAGACAATTTCTATGTCACTGTAACACTTGGCATAAGGACAGAGGAGTGTCAATAGAGTTTATGTCTCGAGAAGATAAGATCTCAACAAGTTCCTGACTGCCTCAGGCAGGGAGCTTTGCCCACGAGTGTGAGGATGCTGGGTTTCCCCTGCAGCAGTAAGTCTCCTCCCTAGAGGAGTTGCCCAAGGAGGCTGTGGATGCCCCATCCCTGCAGGCATTCAAGGCCAGGCTGGATGTGGCTCTGGGCAGCCTGGTCTGCTGGTTGGCAACCTGCACACAGCAGGGGGTTGGAAGCGGATGATCATTGTGGTCCTTTTCAACCCAGGCCATTCTGTGATTCTATGATTCTAAAGCAATGCCTCTCTGCAGACTTCAGTTCCTGCCCAAGAGAGCAGAAAGATATCAGATGTGGGGAAGATTTGAGCATCCTGGCCTTGCTTCCTCCATGGAGGATGAGGAGGAAGGAATATGCTTTGCAGTCTTTCCAATAATGTTTTGTGAGACAACTAAAGCATCATCTCCAGAGGCAGGGATGTGAGCTGGGCTCAAGGGAGGCAGAGTTCAGGAGGGTGGATGTGTTAAACCAGCTCAACCAGCTGCCAGCTCACCACTGAGACCTGGGCATGTCCCTGCACTCCTGGAGCTGTTGGAGTGGATTGAGGAGGTGGCAGGGGGTTGGGAACTTGATGATCTTTGAGGTCCCTTCCAACCCAAACCATTCTATGCTTCCCCAATCATCCTCAGCACCGGAGTAGATGTAGATGGCAGAGCTGAAGTTTGCCTTGCCAACCTCATCACCCATGGGCTCTCCTTAGAGTGACACAAAGCGTGTTCAACCGTGAGCTGTGGGCACTTAAACCTATGTAGTCTCAGGCAATGATTCACTGTTGAGAGGTCCAGGGGAGGAGATTTTGGGGGTGGTATCCCTTCCCACTGCACTGCTCCCCCTCTCCCTGTTCCACCTTCCACTCCCCATGTCCATGACAACTGCTTGCCGACAGCCACAGGGTGTTATCATGGAACCACAGCACAGCTTAGGTTGGAGGGGATCTTAAAGACCACCCAGTTCCAGCCTCCATGCTGTGGGCAGGGTTGCCACCCACCAGATCAGGCTTTCCAGGGCCCATCCAACCTGGCTCAGCATACGGCTGCAAAAATAGTTACTGGTTCAGCTTACCTTGATCATCCTGGGGTTTCTGCAGCCCACAGCTGGCTTTACCATCTTCTCTACCCCTCCAGTATTTCAGATCCAAGAGATGATTCCTGTAAGACAAAGACCTGGGCCTCCACAGCTTTATAACTTGTTCGATACATCTCTGCCTAAAAGCAGCACAGAGCTTTCTGGTGTATACAAGAGCTGAAGATGCAGAGAGAGAAAAAAATGGCCTGTTCTCCTTCCTCCCCATGGCACCAACAACTGGGGCTGCCTGATGACTTAGCTGCCCTTTACAAGTATTTATAGCACAGAAAGTTGCTCCAGTAAAATCTCAAATCCTAGATACATAACCGTATCTTTATTCACCTGTGTGTTTCCTTTTTGATACACATCATCCTTCTCTTCATAGGAAGCTCGGTAAACTGACAGTCATATATGCATGTTCTTCTTTAGTTTCTACACCAGGAGAATGACATCTACGTACTGCAATAACACTGAGGCTCCCTGTGAAGTCTCCTTCTTTCATATCTACAATTTCTTAGTTAATTGGCTTCTTCCCATCCAATCTTCTGCATTCTCCCCCCCAGAGGTGAACATCATCTGACTTGCCACCTGCAGAAATATTCAGAAGAAAGCATCCTTCATACCTAGTACCATTTACTACCTATGCTGCTCCTCTAGAGCTGTTAGCAAGTACAAGGATTTGTTACTACCAGCTGTATTTCCTGTGGGATCTGATTCATTGCTCTTAGATACTTTTCTAACCTGTAACCCTTCCCATTTGGTTTCTTGACTGGCAACATAGCAGTATTATTTTTAGTTTACTAACAAGCCAAATTTTCTTAGAGAGTCTGCCTAACCTCTAGTTTGATGGTATGTTGCTTCTGCCTTGCTGCTTCAGCTCCAGGTTTCAAGATTATCTTTAGTGGCAAAGCTCACTTTGAGCATCCTGGGACTTCATCTAAACTCAGTATTTTCTCTGCCTGGCTTCTCCGAAACCTCTCTGTATGTCCATGATAAATCATCTCTTTCTGTGCTCGGCTGTCCCAAACTTAGACTAACTTCACTGTTTTTCTCTGCCTGCGTGCTGCTCCTCGCTGCGATTCCTCTCTGTCCTCTGTGTGTCCTTACAGCTGGCAGTGCTTTTTATGTCTTTGGGAAATGTTTATAAAGGCTTTCCTTCAGTTTGCAGTGGGACATGGGGGAAGCACCGGGACTTTGGACACCTGCCCAGCACTGCGTTGTATTGGGACCACTGTCCTGGGACAGAACTTCTGGAGGAGGTAATGCAGCTCTGCTCCTTGGTTGCCCAGCTCATAAACACTGGCATCTCACACCTGATTGCACAGTCTCACACCAAACCTGCCTGCATTTATAGGTCACTCACACCATCCACACGGACCATACATCCCACTGTCAGGGATAGCAGGGAACCAGCATACATCCACAGGGTCCTTAAAACCGATACACACCTACAAGGTCTTCATAGCCCCCCAAATCCACAGGGACCACCATAATCCCCGCACACACTTACAGGCTGTAACTTCACACACGACCCCACGTGCAGTGCATACACACAGTGACTGCACAGCCCGCACAGCTACAGCCACCATACCCCCCTCCCCACTGTCCCCCGGCTCCTGGTCTGTACAGCCAGCTCTCCCAATGGGACCGCATCCCCCGTAAGGATCACACCCCACGCCTACGGGCACCACACATCACTGTAGGGACCAAACCCTCGCACAGCTCGATAGGGACAGCGGCCCCACGCTCCACATCCCGCACGCACCGGCGGGGACCACGCCCCCCGCGCTCCGCTATAGGGCCCTACGGGCTCCAGCCCGCGCAGCCCTTCGGGGCCGGCCGGACAGGCGGGACGGGGAGGCGGCGGCGGGCGGGGCTCGCTGCCTCAGACGGGCCGGGGGGCTCTGGGGTACCACGGCCCGGGCCGACCCGGCGGCGGAGCGGCGCCCCGCGTGCGGTGACGCCGGCCCCGAGTGATGTAAGGAGCGGGTCGGCGACGGGGGGCGGGCCTTACCGGAGCGCCCGGCGCGGCGCGGCTCTGCTCGGCGCCCGCCCCTGCTCCGCGCCCGGCTCCGCGCCGCTCCGCCCCCGCCTCCGCGAGGAGCGCGGGCAGCCCGCCTGCTCCGCGGCCGCGCTGCAGTCCCGCTCCGGCATGGTAAGGCCGTGGGCGGGGGACGGGAGGCGGGGGCGGGCCGGGGTGCCCGGGGCGCCGCGCTCTGACCCTCTCCCCGTCTCTCGCAGCCCCTCGCCGGAGGAGCGCCGGCCGGCACGGGACTCCGCCGCCTCGACCCGCGCTCCGCCGGGCTCCGCCGCTCGCCGGCATGAAGCGCCCGGCGCCGGGCGGCCGCCGCTGAGGATCCCCGCGGCACGGGACCCGCGCCCCATGGGGCAGCACCGCGGCCGCTGAGCTCCGCGCCGCCGCCCGCCGCCCCCCACCCCGCGCCGGCCGCCCCGCGGCCCCCGCCTCGCCCCGCTATGGGGCCGCGGCACCTGCTGCTGCCGCTGCTCCTGCTCTCCTTGCAGCTCCTGGCCCTGCTGCCGGCCGCGCAGGCGGCCGGGCCCCCCCGCGCCAAGGGCAACCGGACCCAGGTGGCGGCGGCTCCGCGGCGGACCCCCAAGCCGGGCAAGGAGCTCCTGAACCAGACGCTGGCGGGCCCGGGGGCGGCCGCCCCCACGGCGCTGCCCGGGCGAGGGAAGGGCGCGGGGGGCGGCAAGACGCCCTCCGGAGGCGGAGGCGGCGGCGGGAGCTCGGCACCGGCGCACGAGACGTGCTGGGGGTACTACGACGTGAGCGGGCAGTGGGACAAGGAGTTCGAGTGCAACAACAGCCTTACGGGCTTCCGCTACTGCTGCGGCACCTGCTTCTACCGCTTCTGCTGCAACAAGCGCGCCGAGAAGCTCAACCAGAGCCTGTGCCGCAACTACAAGAGCCCCGAGTGGGCCCACCCCACCACAGCCAGCGGCGCGCTGCCCGCCGACGGCAGCAACGGCGCCGACGGGGACGCCAACAAGTACGACCCAGACAAGGACAGCACCAACGCCACCGTCTACATCTCGTGCGGGGCCATCGCCTTTGTGCTCATCGCCGGTGTCTTTGCTAAGGTGGCCTACGACAAGGCGCGGCGCCCGCCGCGGGAGATGAACATACACAGGTGCGATCCTCCCCCTTTGGTCTAGGGACACCCCGCTGTCTGAAGTTCCCCCGTTGCTCTGATCGCCTGATGAGCTTTCCCTTTGCGTTTCTGTCCAAGGGTTCCCCCAGCGCACTTCCCATCTCAAGAGTCCTCCTTTCAGCCAGCCATCCAAGGGCCCGTCAAAGAGTTTCCTCTTTGCACAACCTGTCCAAACATTTCCCTTTTCAACTGGCTGCCCAGATGTTCCCCTTTTTTGCACCATCTGTCCAGGGGTTCCCCCGCTGCACTCCTGTTCAGGGGGCTGCCGTGTGAACTACCCATCTAAGGTTTTGCTTTAAGTGTCTGGATGAGTTTCCTCTTTGCACCACCCTTCCAGGCATTTCTTCTTTACACTGGCTACGAGCTTCTCTTTTGCACCAAGAGTCCAAATGATCTTCCACCGCACAACCACTTTGAGAGATCCTCCCCTTGAACCACTCACCCAAAGGTTTTCACCTTTGCGTCCAAGAATTCCATTCTTGCAGCACCCATCAAACGATTTTAAATTTCACCACCCATCCAAAGGTTCCCCCCTTGCACTGTTTCTCCAGGGACGACACTGCCCCTTGTAACACCCCCTTTCTGCTCCCCGGCCCGGTGCCCAGCTCAGCCCTTCCCCTTCCCTGCGCTGCACCCCGCGCATGGGGCAGGTGAGGCCGTGCTTTCAGCACCACGGTGGCGGACAGCTCCGGGCTCTGCGCAGCGCGGACCCCAGGAATCGCAGCCGGCCTGGGGCGACCGCAGGAGCAGCCAGAAGTTTAAAAAGTGCTTTGTGTCCTGCAGGCAGGTGTCCTTGCCTTGTAATCCTGAGGGGTATTAGAGAAAGCAATGTTGGTTTCCTTTCCTTTCCTTTCCTTTTTTTTTTTTTTTTTTTTTCTCTCTCTCTTTTTCCTTCTAAATCCAGATAACCGAAGCTCGTAGTCCTTGCTGGCTGCATGCTAGGGAGGCAGTTTGAAATCCTTGTCTCAGTGGTTTTACACATTGCTGTTTTAACGAGAAAGCACTTCTGATGTGTCAAAGGGAATCCTGTTTAAAAGCAAAAGCTCAGGCTTCCATAATGCTCCTCCTTTTGGATAAATGCCTGTACACTCTCAGATCATGTTTATATTTGGTGGAAAAGTCCCTTCAAATTATGTGTGCTGGGAATGGAAGAGGTTCCCATTCTGAACATAGAAATTAGCGAGGAGCTTCTTTATAAGAACAGCTGTGAGCACATGAGTGGGAGAAGCTCTTACATCTTCCAGATACTTCACAGAAGTTATTTTAATGAAGAAATTTTAATCAATACCAGTAAAACCCTAGACAGCATTTTTGAAGTTGAACTTCAAATGCGGTCGACCGAGGCTGGGGGGGAAGAGTTTTATCTTTTTACACAGGAAAAAAGGTGAATGACGCAGTTTTTATTTATTTGGGATGATGTGCTTTATTTAGACTCCTTCCTACATAAGACTACACGCACAGAAGTGCTGGCTGGTGTAAACTGCCATTTCTTCAATGAGGCCAAGAAGTAATGCTGCTTTACGGTTGCTGAGGGTCGGTCCCACGCATTCCATTGCAAAGCCCATCTCTGCAAGAAAATAACTTTGAGGTGTTAGCAATATTGTGGTATCTCTTAGGTCACTTGTGTCTGTCCAGTGGAGAGTCCTGGAAGCAGCTTAGTCAGGAAATAGGCTCTTTGTAACATTTCCCAAACTAAGGGCTAGTTCCCAACAGCCCAGCTCGTTTGGCTTCAAGGCAGCTGAATTTGGAAAGCTGACTTGGCTGTCCATGTGTTACTTTTGCTGTAGCTCCGGAACGTTACATTGCTGGATCCTACGCCCTTTGAAATCAGAGACAGTGTTGCCAGACTTGTCTGAATTATTCCTGATGTTTTCATTTCTTTGATGCTTGCTTTTCTTTATTTAGATAAGTTCTGGTGAAATGATTCACCTGTGTGTAGAAGTATGAATGGCAGATTGAGTGCTTGGAAAGCTTGACTTTCGGTGCATTTCAAGGGATTGATTGACTTCTATAATATGGTAGCTGGTAAAAGATTATACCTTTCAGAGCTCTGTTACCTGAACTTGATCAACACTGCACGATGGTTTAAATATTATGAAGTGCATCTCCAGCAGACAGGATCTGCATCTGTCTGAGGAACTGTGCTATCTGCGCTCTAAGCAGAATGTAAATATGTGGAGTGGGGTGGTTTGTCTTTGTTTGCCTCAGAGAACTGCTGCTGAGTAACAGGGAGGGAGCAGGATGTAGTCAGATATTTATATCTATTTGAAGCGGTGTCAATGGGAGTTAAGTGTAACATCAGAAAAATTCACTGTAGTAATGGCACGTGTGCTAAACCTCCGCGTGCACCTCGCCAAAAGCTGCGGAGAAAGAGCACCAGTTCCAACACTGCTGTCCTCGAAACAACCCATCGTGAGTGGTATCCTGCACCCGGGGAGCACCGAGCCATCTCCCTGCACGTCAGTGTGAGCAAGATCCTGCTTTAGAACGTATGCCCTCATCAGCGGTCTGTTAGCAGCACTGTGTGTAGATGCTGTTGCTCTGCTACCTTCTCATCCAGCTCTTACAGAAAATCCTTATTAACTCGGTTAGAAGCAACGTTTTGATGGAGGGCGGGCTCGTTTTCTGCCTTTTCATAGAAAGGAGGGTTTACAAATTCACAGGAGAGCTGTCACTCTCATGTGAAATGAAAGGCTGACTGTGCTCTGCGATATGCGTGTGCATTTCAGAGCTGAAAATGGGGGCTTGTTTTCAAGCATCACCACACACCTTTCAAGCAGAAGCACTGCTGTGATGCTGGGCTGAGCAGAGCCAGTAGCTGGTGCTTGGGTTCGTTTACGAGAGCAGTAAGTGGAAGTGCTTTGAAAAACAGGAGCTCAAATATTCATATTCTACAAAAAGCACTTGTAATATTTTATACCCAGCTGATTTTGTAATGATTAGAAGATCTTTCAGCCCGGCCGAACGTGGATGCTTCTTGCTTGGATCTTGGTCTGGAGTTACGCAGGCAGAACTGATGCATGCTGGGCTCCAGGTAGAGATGGGCTGATTGCTGAGAGTCACACCTAGCAGCATTTCGCCCGTGCTTTCATCTGATTGCTTTTGTGATTTCATTTCGGTTTGTTTTCATCAGTTTGCTCAAGCGTTTCTTAAGTGAGCTGAGTGTTTGCTTTATTCTCAGCACAAAAAGGAGTTAGAGAATCTTTGGCAGCAAAGGAGGGATAACAGCTATTTGTTTTCAAAGCTGGTTATGTTCTTCAGCAGCGAGGAGGGGTGACCCGGAATATTTTCCGCCGGTGCTCACGACCCTAAATCCCCGTGCCACAGTCCATAAATAATTCACTGCTTGTAGTATCACTCCGTGACCCCTATTTAGCTCTCAGCAGCGGGAACCGTCGCACTCACTGCTCAGTTAGGGATGCACAAATTAGAAAGCTGCTTATAGTTTGCAGCTCGGGTTGGAAATGCTGCCTCTCGCTTGCTGCACGGGCAGCCGGAGCCTTTGCTCATCACCATGGAGAGGTGGTGGCATGGGCGGCCCCGGGGCAGCGGTGGGAGCCCAGCTGTTCTCGCCAAGCTGTGAGAAGCAGCGCCGGGATTTTTCCCAGCAGATGAGCCGTGTGCTCTGCTAAAAGGCTCCGTCCAAGCACGGCGTGTGTGCCGATGAATGTTTTGGCTGTTGGGAGGGAGGAGGGACACAGGTGCCTTCTGCTCGGGTGCCCCGCTGCCGGGGCGGCTTTGTGCTGTGAAGAGGGATGGTGTTTGTGCTCCTCTTCAGTCCCTGCCCACGCATCCTCTGCTCTGTGAATAACAACAGGGATGTCTTTATTAATGAACATCCTTTTCCCAAGTAGGGCCCCGGTGAAACTGATCCGTTCCTTACCATTCTCTGAATTTCCACAGGAACTGGAGGCAGCGGAGCTGTTTGCCCACAGCTGCGTGCACTGCTCTGCACCGTGCTGGCTTAAAGCGCGGGAGGTTTCCCCTTCCTTCAGGCTGCACTCAGCACATCTCCTGCACCCCGTGGCTGCTGGGGGGCTCACAGGAGGGCAGCTGGTTTCAGCTCTCTCTCCAAGGCGTGGGTCACCACCACCCACCCCCTGATGTGGTTATGTGAGCCCTGATCACAGCCGGCTCATTCAGCTCTTCTCTCTGCTGCTGTGCATTGCTTGGGCCAAACAGTCCAACTTTATAACTCTCCAGCACACACCTGGCCATGGGATCCGTGCAGAAAATTTTCCTTCTCAGGTTCCACCATTGTTTTCTTTCTCTTTCTGCTGTTTTTTTATGCTCTGCTTATTTTTACTCTGCTCTGTCTCATTCACCCAACACTCTCATGCCTTTCAGCTGCTCCTTGCCCTGCTTCCTATCACGATCCCTGGTGGCTTCTGAGTGTTGTGTTGCCTCAGATCATTTGCCCGTTAGTTGGTTCTTCTGCCTCCCACCAACACAGCTCCAGACTCCCAGTCCAGGAGAGCCCTGAGCCCTGTCCTGCTTTGCTTGATGAATCTCCCACTCCCAGCTGGCTCAGCTATAGCAGGGTGTGTGTCTGTGTGCATACACCAGGACAAATCTGCTTCAATTCCACATCCTGGGCTCAGTCTGAAGCTCTGATCCCAGTTTGGTTTTTGGGGTTTTTGCTGTGCTTCCCACTCAATCTCTTTTGTGCAACCTCTGCCTTTGGTAACAGCACAGATTCTGGCTGCTCCTCAGTCTTCTCCTTTCTTTTTGAACTTCTCCCAGTAAAAGGCAGCACACACAAACTGCTCTCCCTCCACTAAATCCTTTCAGTGTCTCCGCTTGCACACATTTGATATTTTTCTGCTTTCTAATTAACTTGCTCTGTTAGCAACCCTCCATCACAAAGGTGTCAAGGGATTCCAGCCCAGCTCTGAACTTCTGTTTTCTTTTCGCCTCATATCCTTAACTACCAGTTGATCTCTGTGCCTTTGGAGATCAGAAGCTTTTTAAAACTTCTGTTTCAGATAAGAAGATCTGAACCTTATCAGGAAAACAAGATCGTGGTGTTTTTTATGCCTGCCTTTGCCCCTACTCACATGGGCAATCTGTGTTTCCTTAGATCTGGGTGCTCTGTATTGTGCAGAGGTCTCAAATGTCTCATTACCCGGGCAGATAAGCCTAGAACTCTTTCACAACAAATAATTTGTTGTAGTTTAGCCCTTGCCCGATCTCCTTTGTTGCAACAGTAGGGCTCTTTGGAGAAAGTAGATTTTGCATCAGTTAGTGTAAAGCACTGTAATTATACCTGCAGCATAGGCTTCAGTGCAAAAGATACCTTGTGCAAGAGTCTGCTTCTGTGTGCAGCTCACCCACGTGCTTTACAAAGTAATTCGTATCCACCAACTGCTCTCGCTGGCTTTGTGCACTGAGGCACACGAGCACAAAGCCATGCACAGCACGCTGGAAAGCTGCACCAGCCGAGCTCCGAGCGCAACCCCTGCGGCTTTTCACGCTTCTGAAGGACCTGCTTTTCCTAATTCTTCCTCTTTCCCCAACCAGGACGAAGTCTCGTTGCCTCCCCGGTACTCCCGTGCTCTCCATACTCCCTGCCCCGCTCCCCGTGCGCGCTGCCAGGGCTCCGGCGTACAGCAGGTGGCAGACGGAGCGCTGCCGGCGCGCTGGGTGCGGTGCTGGGGGCTCCGATGGGCTGCTGCCCTGGGCTGAGCCCGTCTGGCCTGTCGCCTTGTTACCCTTCTGGTGCCCCATCCCTGGAGGTGCCCGAGGCCATGGATGGGCCGTGGGCAGCCTGAGCTGGCAGCCAGCACACAGCACAGGGTGCGGAAGGCTTTAAGGTCCCTTCCAAGCCAACCACGCTGTGGTTCTGCTCAGGGTAATTTTGCTGGCAAGCATCACTTGAGAAGCTTTAGCTTTTACTGTTTAAGGAGGAAATCTTTGCGTGGAAATCTCCTTCTCTTTGGATGCGATGTGCTGCTTTCCAAAGATATTCATGTTTCCCACTGTTCAGTGATTTTAGCAAGTTCCTTTCCCACGTCACAGCAAGAATTAGAGACTTAATCAGTGCGTATATGAGGTATGTAAACTGCTTGAGTCTCAGCCTGAGCACTGCTGGCAATTTGTAGAACCATAGAAGCTCAGAATGGCTCGGGTTGGAGGAGACCTTTGAGATCATGTAGTTCTTGCCATGGGCAGGGTTGCCACCCACTGGATCATACTGCCCATCCAACCTGGCCTTGAATGCCTCCAGCAATGGGGCACCCACAACCTCTCTGGGCAACCAATTCCAGTGCCTCAGCACCCTCTGAGTAAAACATTTCTTCCTAAAAGAAGACTGTCCTCTATTGTCTTTGATATAAAGAACCCGTCCCAAAGATGAGAACTTGGTTTTCCTGAGGTTGATTCCACTGCACCTTAATGTGTTGAGCTCACAGTGCAATTTGTTTTCTTGTTTTGGTACAACTCCTATAATGCCACGTCTGCTTCAGCTGAAATGTGAGTTCCACATACATACATCCATACCTATAGGATAGTTATGCCACCTGTGTGCTTGATTTATTTATCTTCACTAGGAATGGTGGTTTAGGAACATTTCCAGCCTCATTCTGTAGCAGTCTTGGCTAAGGATCCCTCAGTACGCCCATAGTTTTCAGTGAAATCTGTTCTTAAAGCTGCACTAAATTCCAGGAGCTTCATAGGTAATTCTTTCTTTGATGACATCTGACCTTTCCTTGTAGCATTTATTTTCAAGAAAGAAAATTTCCTCAGTTTTGCTGGCTGTGGGAACACAATTGCTTCATGCTTAGAAGGGTGTCCTCACGCTTAGTCCCTTTTCCTTTTTAGCTCCACGTGTGCAGTCACCCATTCCCATGCACACACACACACACGTGCATCCTCAGGCACCCCATGTGTCCCTCAGGTTACTGCAGCGACCATTTCCAGAGCTGCTCCTCCCCAGAAACCCAGCTCTGAAGTTACAGACGTTTCCATTTCTCACTGCAGGATCATTACTTCTTTTGGTGTTGGGCGCCTCCAGCTGCTGCCCAGCCCCTGCACCTTCAGAACAGCGTCTGCTGTGGGAGAATCACATCCATCCCCACGCTTCTGGTGCTGAGAGCAGAGCTCTCCTGTCCCTTGGGGTGAGCTGGTTCACTGCTGGATAAATCACCTCTCACAGCCGAACTGCCTTTCTGTCTGGTTAGTAAGAGGGCATAGGGGAGTCTTTAACCTCACTCTTTTTTTTTTAAGGACTTATAGTGAAATCCTGGCTGTGCTGAAGTCAGTTGGAGTTGTGCCACAGGCTCCATCAGTGCTATGCTATTAGCAGGCTTTTAGCTCAGGCAGACGCTGCTCTTTTGATTGTGCTCTGCCAGATCCATTTGGTCATTCTTTTTCTATTCTTCCCCAAACTCACAGGGACTTTGGAACAGGCCTTTCTGTTTTCTAGCACTCCCCTCCTTACCCCACACACGAGGAAGTCAGATCCCCAAGAGTTGGGACTCTCAGAAGGTACTACTGCAATGAATTTGTGTGTTCTCTGTCCCTGTTTGATTTCGTGCAGACATCCTGCCTTTTGGAGCGCCAGCTCTGTCTGGTGCCTGCCAGAGCTCGTTGCAGTGGCAAATGCCAGTGTGTGTGGCAAACTCACATCTTAAAATACGCATTCCTCGCTATTTCAGCTTTTTACTTCTCCCTGACTACCCAGGATCCGTTGATTTTTATTTTTGTTTTATTATTTTTTTTATCTCTACCCTGAAAGGAGAGGATTATACATGGACTGGAGACATCCCATTAAAAACAGTCCTTCCCCTTTGCCCGTATGGTCTTTGCCAGCCCTGGGATGCTGATGTCCTGTATTACTATAGATATATCCTATGGAAAGCTGTCAGGCACACAGGGGTAGCAGGGATATGCTTATCTGAGTGCAGCATCCTTGGCTGGTGGAGGGGGCACTGGGCTGGTGCTGTGGTTTGTGGTGATCCCAGCCACATCTCAAGCTGAGAGACCACGATGGGATCGGTGCTATAGGGTCCTGAAGGATCAGCTTCCTGATGAGAATTCTCTCTGCTGTGTTTTGAGCCCATTTCTTTGGGGTATCATGGGGCTGTGCCCTATGGGAGAGCTTGGTTTGGCTGCACAGCCTTCTCAGAATAGCTGAAGACAGAGGCAGTTTTGGGGATCTGTAGTCAAGTCCATAGCCATGTTGGCTGCCTGCAGTGGTGGCCCATTGCGTTTTGAATATCACTGTGGATGGAGACCAACAAGTAGGAAACCTGTCTCAGTCTTCTGTCACCCTAAGTGCAAAACATTGTTTTCCTGTGCATAAATAGAATGTCCTGTGTTGAAATTTGTGCCCGTTACCTCTTGTCCTGTCGCTGGTCACCACTGTGCTCCCTTCAGGCATCGGTGCACACTGAGGAAATCCTGCAGAGCTTTCTCCCAGCTGAGCCCCAGCTCGCTCAGCCTCTCCTCCATACACAGTACTTTAAGCCCCAAATCACTGCTGTGACCCTTCACTCACAGGGAGCCCAGCACTGCACACAGCCCACAGGGAGCTCTGATCAGCACTGAGCAGAGAGGAAGGCTCACATCCCTTATCCTGCAGAACCTTTACTGGTTATTTACTGCCTTACTGAACAAAGAGGCTCCTCCAGCCCCTCCCGCATGCTGAGACCAAGATTGAAGCCCAGCTGATCATGCCCTACCTGTCCTTCACTGTGGTTTGTTCCTCTGTGTTTCCCCATTTTATCATCCTCTGCCCACTTTCTCGTTGTTCTGTTCTGGTTTTCCATTGCCCCTTGCTGTTTCCTCTCTCCCACCTTGCATCACCCTTGAGTCATCTCCTTACCAAATTCTGTTGGTTGCATCTTTTGGCACCAGAGTCCCATCTAACACCCAGCCTTGCCACTCTCCTGCTTCCATCTCATTCGTCCCATTGTATTTACAACAAGCCTTTTTCTTTTCCTCTTCTAAAATGGTCACAACTACTTCTTCACCCTGTTTTCGTCCCACTGCAATCCTTTCCAAGGAGCTCGCTTCGGCTACTCCTTGGAGCTAGGTGACACCTTCCCTGCCACCATACCCACTACCTGGGACACCCTGTCATCATCATAGCTCTGCTCCCACACTGCCAGTCCACCCCGATGTCAGTACGCCTGTTTTGGCTTTACCTGGAAAGAAGCGTTGCTGCTCTCACTTAAATGACGTGAATGGAAATGCTGTCAGAAATGCTTATCTGGGGATGTGATGGTGCAGCTACGCAGCTCTGGCTGCTCCCTCTGCTGCCACAGGTAGCACGTCCTGGTGAGTGAGGTTTGTTTTCCTGAGATAAGAGCTGTGTCATCACAGAGCGACGTCTGGATTGCTTCGGCTGGGTGCAGGTGTGTAGGATGCTGTGACATCAGTGAGACTAATTGCACCTGAATGGCTGCAAGACCCAAATATTTCAAGGGAGTATTAACCCTGCTTGAAGCTTTTTCAGTGGGTGATTAGAGTAGCTGCATCTGGAAGGCTTAACTTGACCACAGCTTTCCTCAGTGAGGTGTGATGCACCTTCCACCGGCGTGGGGATCAGCCCTCTGTGCTGAATGGAAATAAACTGGATCACACACAGCTGTGTGACCGAGTTGCCAAGGAACTGACCAGTTTGATCCAAGTTTAACTTTTCCTCCACCTGTTCTGCTGCTTCTGAGCAGGACATTTTTTTCTCCACAGACATTAAAGAAGAGGACAAAGTGAGCACTGAGGACACCCTGCTGCGTCCTGACCAGTATGCCTGGGGTATAGGACCAATACTGGTGCTGGTGGTGGTAGTGAACAGTGGGTTCAGACCTTGCCTGTAACCCAGCATGGCTCTGTCAGGGGCTGTTCACAAGCTGAGGTATTACCCAGATGTGTGGAGGGCAGCATCTTCTGGGTACAGCTTTCAGGTAGACAGTGACCAAGAGGATGGTTGGCTCCAGTCTGACCAGAATGTATTCCCGGTAAGCTGTGCTTACAGGAGGCAGGGAAGCTCTGTTCTCGGGACTATATCAACCCCCTTTCAGGGAGGTGTAACACTAGGAAAAAGGACAGCTGTATCAGGAGAGGTGTGGTGACCAGCAGCGTGCGGTGTGAACTCATCACAGAATGTAGGTCAGAAGGGGTTTCTGGAGGTCCCTCAGCCCTTCCTACAACTTGTTCTGTTCCCCTCGTCCTTCCACTGTGCACCTCCAAGAGCAGTCTGGTTCTGTTTGCTCTGCTGCACCCATTAGTGGGCTGTGGATTCTCTCTTAGCTTGTCCTCATCAGATTATGAACAAGCTCAGCTCCAGGGAGAACTGGTCTGTACTCTGCCATCTCCATCCCACTGGTATCTCCTACTCCATTCCCACATCTCTGAGTTTTCTGCCCTATCTCTGCCTTATCTTCACCTTGCATAGCCCCATCTGAATGACCTGACTCTTTTGCCCAGGCTGTGTTATATGAAGCTAAGTGGTATTTTAGTGTTATCCGTGCTCTCATCTTTCTCTGTCCTTTGAGTGATTGCACTCTTGACACTAAGAGTCTTTCACAAGTGCTCAGAATGAGCCCAAGCTGCTATGGGCCAGTAAATAATGGTCCTAATACCATCCATAGGATTGAAAAATTACACTTTGCTTTTCTGTCCTGCTGATACCATCAGATGGGCACCTGATGCTTAGTGTTTCTTGCAGGTGTGTACTGAGGGCTCAGTTCTGCCAGCCTGCCATCTTTAGGGAAAGCGTTGTCTCCATAGGGGCATACTGGGTGCTGAGCTCTGTGCTCTGATGCTCCCCTTTAATCCCTATGTGTAAGTAGGTATGCACATATACACATCATGCACTTGGTTGCAGCCTCTGTGTCTGCTCTCTCTATAAACAGGCAATAATCAGATAAGGATCGAAAGTATTCTTATGATGCAGAGGGTGGTTGTGCACTAATGCACTCCCCCCGTGAAGCCTCTGAGGTCTTCTAGGAGTTCCTTTGGTAGTACACATTAGTGTTGTGATTCATTATGTAAAAGGATGGCAGCCTGTAAGGGAAATGATTTGGAAAATGGAACAGTCTCGGGTCCTACACTATTTCTTACATAAAAGACCAGAAATACATCGTTTAAGGAATGCTAGAAGGTATGAGCAACACCATAATCATTCTCATCAATGTGCAGTGAAGGAATTTCTCCTTTCTTGGTTCCTTGAGGTGACATTAGGCAGATTCCCTCTGCCAGGAGAAAGGAACCTTTCAAACTCCATCATTTTAAAATGCCCCTGTCCCTTACAATCCACACAAGCCACCCCCTTCCCCTTTTCCTGGCTCAAGAGATAGCTTGTGGTTACACTGGGAAAATCAGTGCATTTCACACTATGATTGTTCCACTGGGTCTGTGATATTCACAGAGAAAAAAATCTTTGAGTCTCCACCCATCCAAGGGGAAAATGTTGGATGCTGCTGAATTCTGTGACATTTCTTTTCTTGGGGAATAGCAGTGAGACCTTAGAACCATTAAAGGAGTCTCTAATGGACAAATAGCTAACAATGGGAGACATTAACCCATGAAAATGTTTTTAGTTCTTTTCTTATGGACTGCTTTTTCTGCTCTGAGAAACCCACTTCCATCAGTGCTATGTATTGAGGTACGAGCAGGAAAAGCTATTTATGGATTTATGGATTTATGGAGAGTGGGGACTGCAAGTATGGAGAGTGGGGACTGGACTTGTTGTGTGATTCAGTCTTAGACCAACAATAGCCAAATAAATCATAGAATCACAGAATGGCCTGGGTTGAAAAGGACAACTATCATCTGGTTCCAACCCCCTGCTATGTGCAGGTCACCAACCAGCAGCCCAGGCTGCCCAGAGCCACATCCAGCCTGGCCTTGAATGCCTGCAGGGATGGGGCATCCACAGCCTCCTTGGGCAACCTGTTCCAGTGCCTCACCACCCTCTGGGGGAAAAACTTCCTCCTCATATCCAACCTAAACCTCCCCTGTCTCACTTTAAAACCATTCCCCCTGTAACTTTGTGCAGCAGACATTCACACACACAAAGAATCTGAGCTTTGAAGACAGATTTTGTTGTTGTTTTGTTGTTGTTTTTTTTTTCTGCTTATGGTAGGAATCCAAGCACTGCGGGTTTCATACAGCGGCTCTGCGGGTGGAGATACTGAATGCCATTCCGTCCGTTTTGTGAAAATATGTTTTTTTTTCCCTCTCTCTCTCTCTCCTCAGGGCTCTGGCTGACATCTTAAGGCAGCAGGGACCAATCCCAATAGCACACTGTGAAAGAGAAACTATCTCGGCCATAGATACCTCCCCCAAAGAAAACACTCCAGTCCGGACATCTTCCAAAAACCATTACACCCCTGTGCGCACCTCCAAAAGCAATGCAGGTGAGTGCTGTGTTCTGCTTTCCCTTCCGAGCTGCTTGTGCCAATGCTTTGTTAGAAGTCAGCAGGACATCACACTTGGCTACAGCAGAGTTTGAAACCTAAAATTAGGATTATAAATGGTTTTCCAAGGCGATCAGATAGAGCGGAGCAGTGCAAGGGTTCTTGGTGATGATTCTTTAAGGTTTTTGCTGAGCAGAGTAGCTATTCTCTCTGGGCGTCTTAAAAATTCTGAATCAGCGAGGTATGAATTCAGCTCGTACCAAAATGCTTGTAATAAGCTCAGAACACTGTGTATTTCCAGCCAAACACACATGCTGTAAAGCATAATTGGCCTCTCCACATGCAGCAGCTGAAAAGGAAGGCATCCACACAATGGGGCCCATCTCTTCCATTTGGGTGAACCACAGGCGTGTGCCAACAGCACAGTGTGGGAGGTGACCCTGGTGGTGTCCAGGACAGTGGCTCGAGGTTTTCCAGTAGCACTGGCCTGGGGGTTTAAAACACAGATGTTTTTCTGGGTTCTGCTGCTGGGTAAACTCAGGCAAACCACTCTGTTCATTGCCTTGATTTCCCCGGTGGAGCAGGATGCTTGCCTCTTAGGTAAAGAAATGGCTCTGATTTGTTTAATGCTTTATGTATTGATAATTGTCAGAACAATGCCTCGGTGGTTGCTGACCGTCTTCGTTAAGTGGGATGTGGTAGGCTTCCCATCACTTCCCATCTCTCAGCTGCAACTGGATGTGTGCCTCAAAGATATGCCCTCATTCAGTCACAAGCTATTCGGCTTCCCACAGAAGTTTCTGGATGGCATCTCCTGGCCCGTGTCACCCAGAGATCAGAGGGCTTTTGCTGATGGTCCCTTCTGGGGGAGCAGGGCTGCTCTGTGACCTGCAGGACTTGGTGTGCTCCCCTCTGTGCAGGAGGGGCTGTGGCTGGGGGCACCGACTGCTCCCATGGCCTTGTTACAGTCACTGTTGGAAGGCTTGGGCTGCACTGTGCCTCACCCTACAGAGACAGAACCAGGTGACTGTGTTCTCTGGAAGGCTCCTTTGCTACTGGGAACAAAATAATTTCCCTGAGAAGACAGAAGGATTTCTTTTCTTTCCAGTTTTTGCTTAGAGGCCAGTGAACTCTACCATTTTTTTTTATGCCAGGGAATTATACATGTGAAATGAGATGTTGGACTGGAGAATGGTACTTGAGCTGAATTGTCTGCAATAGGAAGGTGCTTTTGCAAGTCTGCTGGCTCGTGAGAGGCTGTGTGCTTCTGCCCCAGGGAGAAACACAAGAAGCGAGGATTTATGGCCAGGGAACAGGTACAGGCTCTCCTAGAGAGCAGCTCTGACACACTGCTTGCAAGGAGGCAAACACCTTGTTTCTTCCCATTGGCTCCAGTTGTGGAGCGGGCATTGGTCAGGGAAGGTGGAGATGCAGATGGAATTCCTTGCTTCCAGCTAGATACTGGAAGCCTGAATCATGTCACATTTGTGCACTGCCAAGGCTGATAAAAGGGAAATGGGAAGGTTTGAAAGGGGGAATGGCTTATTGCAGTACTGCAATGGTGTCTTCTCTGGTGTCGACGGCTTCAATGGATGCTCTTAGGGCTTAAGAGGCACCCAAGGATGCAAGGACCAGAGAATGGGTACATCAGTGGGATGCTGGCACAAATATTCACAAATCCAGGTAGGGAGGACGGGGACTTTACTTCCAGCCCAGCCTGCCAAAGCCACTGGCAGCTGGAGGGGCCATCGATCTCATCTGCCTGGGACAGCCACTTGGACTCACTGTCCCTTTGAGCCCTGGCCAAGCTGGGAAGGGAAATCTTGCTCTTGTAGTTTGCTCAAAAAGAACTTGTTCCTGGCTCAGCTTTGTCCGTTATTAACATGTTCTCATATATCAGAGGAGACAGAGAGCTAATCACTTACAAAAGATTGTGAGCTCATAAAACAGCTATACAGTTAATGCTTTTTTATACTGTTTCATTTGCAGAATAGGGCAATGCTCCATCACAACTGTGCTTGATTACTTAGATTATTGCATGAATCAGAAAATTGTATGAGTGAATTCTGAAATCTTTAAGGTTGGGGGAGAAGGAAAAGTTGGAGAACAAGATTGGGTTAGATCACGCTAAACTAGAAGAGAGCTGTTAAGCTGCAACATGGCAGTAAAAGAGGGCTCACTGTCCATCCTTGCTTTTTGAAAATAAGATTTTTTTTTTTTTTAAAGAGAGAATGAGAAAAAGCTGAGAGTGGAGAGTGAGACAATAGCACACAGTAGTAGGACCCAAGTAAAGCAGTGCTCACTGGTGCTATAAATTGACTTAAGAAGACCACAACTGTAGTGGGGTCTGAAGCATCAGCTCTGCTGGCTTTACTTTGTCTCAGGTCTCCAGAGTAAGGGAGGTTAAGCGACCAGAAAGGGCCATAGCTCTTATACATAAGCTGAGACTGAGCTTTGTATTTGTTTTGCTTGGAACTGGTGTTTCCAAACCTATAACTGAAAGAGCATCCTTAAGTCCTGCTAAATATACTGTGGCTTCATTTTGCCATCAGCCTTGTTTGGTGTCATTGAGCAGAATGGTGGTGGGTGACAGTGACAAATTGAGGTGGCCCGTGCCCAAGGCAACAGAGTCCAAGCAAAGCAGTGTGAGCAGTGCTGTGAGGGCATGGCCATGGTGCACGATGTGCTGGCACTGCCTGTTCCTTCCTGGGGCAGTTTTGGAGCAGTGCCCACCTCCCACTGCCTCCATCCATCGCAGGTGCCCAAAGCAGGGCTTAAGACCAAGGCAGATATGGAGATGAGTCCTCACTCCTCACTTAGGTGGTTTTAGAGCAATCAGAGCTCTGCAGTGGGGCGGGAGGGCTGATGTTAGGTGTGGTCTGCACTGCTTCGCTGAAATTTGAGACAGAAGAACTCAGATCTAAGTGATGCTTTTTGGAAGGGAAAGAGAGTAAGTAGGGCTCTTTGTCCTGAATGTGGGAACTATTGCCATGGGGACCATTCTCTTCTGGTAAGAATGCTGGCTTTCGAGGCTTCAGCCTGCTGCCTTATAGCTGCCACTTTCCCCAGGTGTTAATCAGAAGAAAAATGCATTTCTTCTTGCTGGTCCCATGTGCCTGTAGGGCTTCCTGCCAAAGATTCTTTCCTCTGAGAATCCAGCTGAAGTCCTTTTGGGATAGCAAGGAATGGTTCATCTCTTCTTCCCTCCACCTTCGCTGCTGCTGACATTTCTCTTCCTGGCTTTTACACGGTGCTGCTGTTTTAGTGGTGGGAGTGTTGTGCAGATAAGGGAAGCTGAAAGCTGTGCCTACAGATTGCTTGGGTCAGAGCACACTTCTCCAGCTGTGCACTGCCTAATTAGTATGAGCTACAGTGCTGTCTGTAGACAGGAACGTTCCTGCAGCCCACACAGACCTCCTGTTAGTTCCCTGTTTGCTATTGTGAGTAACAGGTAAAGTACGATGAGGCTGAGATTACAGAAGATCTATCTATAGCTATCTATTGGCATTTTTAGTGTCGCCATCACAGTCGCACCTTTAGGGCTGTTGGAAGGAATGCTCTGATCACGTTTCCCCAATGCTGTCTCCTTGGCCTCGTTACCTCTCTTGACATCTGCTGTGAAGGTTGGTGCCATTCCTTTGTTCAGCAGATGGCTGAAACGGGTGGCATTGCTTCTGCATTGTTCACAGTCCTCTGATGTGTCAGAAAAGGTGTGGGCAGCACGGTGACAGTGATGCTGATGGCCCATAGCATTTGTGGTTGCCGTAGCATTTCAGCTTAGACCATTATTTCCAGTGCCAGTGGGTACTGGAAAGCCTTCTGAAAGTTGGACGCAAGGAATTGGTTGGCTTTCATCCCAAAATGCAGTTGAGCAAAGGAACTGCAGGAGATGTCAGATTGGAGATTTCTGACTGCTTTGGTGAGTGAGCAGCCAGCGTCGGACTGACCGCCATGCAGGCAGGCATGGGCCCTTTCTTCTCTTGCTCTCATTCTGGTTCTTCTGTACCAGCACTTCTTCATACAATGCACTTGAGAAGGGGGATACTCAGGACCATTAGGCTGACATGGGAAGCTCTGGGGGAGAAGAATCTCTCCAAATAAGCTCAGGACAAGGATGTGCTTGCTGCCACCGTGCAGTGCTTTCAGTGATGGAGATGTCATCTACTCAAGCACAGGGCAGCTGGGTGAAACCTGTGCCCGGACTGATGCTGCTGCTCACTACCTGCAGGATCAGGAGGCTGAAAATGCAAAACTTCTTTTTTTTTTTTTTTGAGCTTGGAGAAGGGAGTCTGGCCTAATTTTATATTCTTTTGTTCTATTAATTCTCTGAATACCACATGACCTCACCAACAGAATATGCTGAGTTAGGTCTGAAACCAGCCCCAGACATGCAGGTGAAGAGCTGACCTCGGGGCTAGGCTGAGATCATTTGCCAGTGCAGAAAATTCACCTGCCATAGGGCTGGGGGTGCCTGCAGGTGTGAAATGCAGCCTACAGACAGGATTACAGCTTTGAATGCAGCAAACAACACAGCCTAACGCTCTGATTAGCCTGATATATCTGGGAAGGCTTTTAATAAGCCATTTGAGTCAGGATGTTCCAGAGATGTACATATTCAAAGTGCTGTTTTCAGCGGTGCCTTCCACCCGGAGGCATCCTCTGAGCTTGTTCTGCATGTGAACGAGCGCAGGAGAGACCTTTAATCTTTATGGAAATTGTAGCTAACATCTCTAACCAAATTTAGGCAGAGCAGCACAAGGAGTGCATCCATCCCAACCACAGCACAGGACAGGAGCTGTGTGGCCAGCATGCACACCCCCATAAGGGCAATGTGAGCCGAGGCTCAGGTCTCCTCCACGTTACCCAGGTCTCATTCCGTCCACCCCTCCTCCTTCCCCATCCCTCCTCTTCCCCAGGGCTCCAGCTGCTCTCTGCTTCAGATTGCTTCCTTTATTCATTCAGCGAATCCTCCAGCTTCTCCCCCAAATCCCCAGCAAGTATTTGAATTAATTTACCAAAGATCAGTGTCGAAATGTATGTCGAAGGCGTTCAAATTCCCTGCTGCTTCACAGTTTGTGTTGTCATTTACAGCTGTTCAGGGGAATACAAAGCAGGTGTAAAATGATCCCCCAGTCCCTGCAGAAGCATTTTACAGCCCCTGTGCTCCATTGTAAGAAGCTAGTTAAGGTGCAGGAGGGGAGAAGAATTAGGGAAACTGCTTGGAAAATACTCAGAGAGTTCCAGGCACAGGGTTTATTTTTCACTGTACTCCTAGAGAGAAGCAAACAGCTCCAGAACCTTTAGGATCTGCAGAAGATGGGGCAACTCGAGGCTCCTCCATCTGCTCCACCTCCAGGCACACCTCTGTTGCGGTTATCCCCAGCCCTTCCCACAGCTTTCCCACCCAGGAAAATCCCAAATGGGTTAATGCTCTTTCTGAACAGCCAGGAAATGTCAGCTTTTTCTGTCTCAGAGCATTCTGAGTTACTCAGCATCCTGGCATTTGGGATGTCATTGCCAAAGGGAGGATCAGACCAGCACAGAGTGGGGGTGAGGGGGTGCTGCCAGAAGTGGGGCAGGGCAGCTGAGCTTGGGCACTGGCTGCTATCCCCTTTACTGTGGGATGCTGGGCTGTTCACCTGTATAGGAGCTGTGTTAGACTGTGTCACACAACTCAGATGTTCACTCAGTTGTGCTGGGCAGCTGAGCCCCTCCTGCCTTTTGTGGCAGTGCCAATCTCAAAAGGTGGGAAAAGGGATCACAGAGAGGCAGGCAGTGTTACTACCTTGGCTTCAAAAGAAATGCCCAAAATCTTATCCCTGGGTCATTTATGCCTCAGGACCACTGCCTCCCCACCACATGGTCCTGCTGCTGGCCATGTGCTGCTGGGTGCATGGATCCCACCACCCTGCTCTCAGTGCCTGGAGAAGTTTCTTTTGCATGCAGCTCCCCAGCACAAACCTGGCTCCTTTGGCCTTGCATCTTGGTGGTCAATGAGAGCTCTGATACCTGGTGCCGGAAAGCAAGCACCTTGCCCCTAAGTATTTGGAATCTGAGAGGAGTGGCTCAGAGAGTCAGATAAGTGAGCCACAAAGCTACCTCTCATGAGCTTCATACATGGGAGATCCACCTGATTTCAAGCAGTCCTGTTAAATTGGGCACTCTTTCTTTGCTTATCTCATTTTCTGGACATCTTCTCTTCCTCCAGCTGCAGCCAGAGGTTGAGAAATGCTACCATGGGGCTGTTCAGCTTCGGATAGCATAGGGACTTAGCACACATTGCCCACCAACAGCAACAAATCCCTGCACCGTGCAGCTGCCTCCATCCTCCCCCCACCAGGCTGGGTCTGCACCCACCCCTGCCTCCAGCCATTGATTTATTCTGCTCTCCCGAGCATTCCACCAAGCTGTGAAGTTTTAGGGTAATCGGTGAAAAGGAACCTTTGGGAAAACTCTGCCCCACTAACAAGCCCCATGAGACAGCAGAATATCCCCACTGCAAATGTACGGTGAGGTGAGTGTATTGGAGAACGAAAAGCGACAACGTTTGCAGCATCTCGTGTCTCACTTCCAAATATTTGTGCTGACTGATGTCAGGCTTTCATGCATGAAAGCAGCTAACGAGTGACAATGTTTTAAGAAATTTTTAAAGAAGTCTTCACTGCAGAGAAAAACATGGGTAGGTGGAGTGTGTGTGTGTGTATACACACAAATAAATATAGGATCTGGGTAGTCTTGATACTCATGTGAGCCACATAGCCCTGACAGCAGCAACATCTAGAGCTGCAGGATAAATATTAGGCCCCTGGTAAAAGTGTTTTGGTGGAATTTAGCATTCGTTGGGCAGAGTGCAGTCCCAGAGCCACAAGGCCAGGCACGGCAGTGCTTATCATCCACAGCGATATCCAGAAATGCAAGGTTACTATGGGAACAGCATCCTTTTTTAAGAGAGACTAATACAAGTTGTGAGCAGGAGGGAGGATTAAGCACACAGATTTACTTTGAAACAAAGCCTCACAGGGAAACTCAGCTTGCTGAAAACAAGACAGCAGAACGCATGGGGAAGGGGGAAACTGACTGAATCAGACTTTTCTAGCGTTAATGTGGGAAGAGCATCTGGATGGCTGATCGCAGAGTCACAGAGTAACAGCACTGTAGGGGTGGCAAGCGGCCTCTAGAGATCCCCCAAAGCAGGTTCCTTACTGCAGGTCATACAGGAAGGTGTCCAGATGGGTTTGAATATCCCCAGAGAAGGATTCCACTACCTCTGTTCTGGTGTTCTGTCTCCCACAGAAGCTTTTCCTCACGGTCAGATGGTCCCTGGGTTCCAGTTTGTGCCCATTGCCCCTCGTCCTGTCTCTGGGCCCTGCTGAAAAGAGCCTGGCCCTATCCTTCTGATTGCTGCCCACGAGATATTGATAAGCACTGATATGATCCCCTCTCAGCTTTCTTTTCTCCAGGCCCAGCCTCTTGGTTTGAACCTGCATGCTTGCCTATTCTGAGCCCCAGGTTCACAGGCAGCTCTATGGCTCCTCTGCTGCTGGGCAGAGGTGTCCATGTCCTCCCTCCCTGCATGCCGACTCCATGCTGTCACATCTAGAATTTTCCAGAGTTCATTTTTGACCCCACCGGTGCCTTGCAGTTAAGTGTTCTAGTTTTCAGCTTCTCAATACTTTCCATAGGGAAAAAAAGAGAAGTAAGTCTGCTGCTGTGCCCTGTGCATCCCGCAGTGCTGCTGGGCACTGGCAAAGGGTAAAATCATTCCTGCAGCAGGTTGGCTTGTCCCTGTCTGCCCCCACACGTAGAGCTGGATCAATTATTGTTTGTAAAATGCATTAGATCTTCAGATGAAAGGCAGAAACACAATGTTTTCTTCCATTAATCAGAGCAGTTTAGAGAAAACATCAATTTAAAATGTTAAAGCCAATTTGCAACTTGTATTGACAACAATTAAATTGGCCTCCAGAAAGTAATGCAAGTGCTTGATTTTGACACCGTGAGGAATGAAATCTTTATAAGGACTTTTTACTTGTTGACTTTCTCCCATTTCATGATTGCTGATCCGATCACACTATTATAAACAAAGGTGAGGAGCTGGAAACAATCCTCCAATTAAGAACATATCTTCATCACTAAGCTCTTCTTTCCCTCTTATTGGACCCCAGCCCAAATATTGTGACTCAATCTCTGCTTTCATCGCTCTCAGCTTCCATTTATTTTTTTTTTTTACTGCCCAGCTGGCTTTGCTGCCTTAAAATGATGCAGAAATGTTCTGAAGCAAAGCTTCGCCCCTTTCTCCTTTATCCCTAGCGTTACACCAGTGGCGATGATCTCACAGATGACCACTGGCCACCACCTCCATGAAGAGCAGTTCCGTGGTGTCCATCCCAGTTCCCAGCCCAGTTGCAGAGTGTCATTCCCAGTTCCCACCCCAGTTCTGTCCATCCCAGTTCCATGTCATCCAGCCCAGTTCTGTAGTGCCCATCCCACTTAACATCTCAGTTCCATAGTGTCCATCCCAGTTCCCTCCCAGCAGTTCAGGGCCATCGTGGCCATGGAAGTCTTCCAGCTCAGCATACAGAGGTGTAAAAATAAGTTTCAGAATCTTTTATTAGGGGAAGTGGAAGCATCTGCAGCAGAAGATATTGCTCACCACACTGAAAACCTTGTGGTTTTGGTCATCTGAATCCTTAGAAGTTTTGCCTGTTCTCCCTTCCTGCCCTGTCTCAAGCTCTGCTCAGCCAAAGCAATGAATGAGGAACGTCTGCAGGGCTGCCCCCCATTCCTTTCAGCTGGAATGTACACAAGGCAGTGGGTATTCCCACCTTCTGTGATACTCCAGGGCTGTTTTCTGAAGGCTTTCAGCGGGAAAGCGTTTCTGGATTGAATGACAGCAGGGAGGTTTGGCTCACATTGAGGATCTGGAGGCAGCTTTTATTGTTGGCTGCAAACAGCTTTTATCGTCGTGCAAATCCCTGTTCCTTCTGGCAAACCAGCCGTGTGTGTGCAGCTCAGGGACTTCGTGCATCTTGCCTCCCTTCCTCTGCTTGGAAGCTTTATTACCCTCAGACCATCCTACTTGTTTCAGGTAGCTGGAAGGACTCCCCTGTGGCTATTTATATGGGCATACTTAAGAAGGAATGATCCCCTTCTCCATAAAAGGACAAATGTAACTGCTCTTTCTGATTGATTTAAAATATTTGAGCAGAAAGGAAATGGGAGTACATCTGTCACAATCCTACTTACAATCAGGGAAGCTAATGGAAAGATCCCTTCTGACTCCTGGGTTTTGGACAAGGCTTATGCTGCAACATTAGCAAATAGTGTAGCTCACATCTCATCAAACCCTTCCCAGGAAAATAATTCCAATGCATGGGGATGGCCTTTTGCCATCTTCCTTCCCAAATCTATCCCTGGCTTGTCAGCTGTGCCAGCACCTCTATCTTCCTGCGCTAAATCACTCCTATGGATAACTGTTGCTCTGCAAAACAAACCCCACAGATGATGTTCATTTACTGCCAGTCACAGACCAGTGCACCAGTGCCTGGAATAAGCATGCTGAAAAGGCAGTAAGATAAATATTCGTTCCCAGGCATGTGTCTTCCTACCCAATATCTCCAAACTGCAGGAATGCAGCCTCTGTGGCACTGCCTTTCATCTCACATCTCTTTTCCCTGGATCCACAGTTTTTCCTACCAAGAAATCATTTCTCAGCAAGCTCCACAGGCTGGGTGCAGCTATACTGGCTACATCTTGTTTGCCAGAGGAATGTGAAATCCAAATCAGTCCTGGAACCATACAACAAATCTCTTTACTCCTCATGCAGGCAGCCTGCACTCAGAATTCAGACACCTACCTACACCCTGGTAGCAAGCAGTGCTATGGCCTTTATAGCTGTCTTCAGGGAAGTTTGAGAGGAATTAGCCCTCGTGTTAGCTAAAGGATGCAAGAAGGGTGATGAGGTGTCCATGCTGTACACTAAATGCAGTATTAGGCACACGGAAGTTCTCAGGCTACTGGAAATCATAGACAAAGAGTGTACATCCACGTTGCCCAGCTCAGCAGAACAAGTGTTTCTACTAAATCCCACTTAAATATTAATGTATTCAGTGATCAGGAAGCAGGCAGGGGAAGGGAAGTTGAAAGGGCTCTTTGTGTGCAGGATGCTCTCAGGTGGCTCCAGCTGCTGTCAGCTCTGAGGAATCCCTCAGCTGCCCTGGGGCTGAGCACTGTGGATCTCAGAGCTTTTCACCCCACTTCTCAGGCTTCTGAGTGCCCTCACTGCATCACATCAGTGCCTGGTGCTAGCAGTGCTGCAGTGTGCTGGTTTAGCTGATGTCCTCTTCATTCTGAGGCTGCTTGCTGTGTGGGTCATGCTACTCATAAGCATCTGTGAAGTACAGGGATGACCTGAGAGGAGTGCAGGTGCTACTTGACTGAAGATGCTAAGGTGGAAGACGAGCCTCCCTGTTAAACATACCTACCTTCATGTCCTTTCCTTTTTGCCCTCAGTCTCTCTGCTGTGGCAGAGGGCAGAACTAAAATCTGGGTTAATCACAGAATTGTAGAATTACAGACCTTGGAAAGGACCTTAAAGATATCTAATTCCCACCCCTGCTGTGGACTGGCTGCCCCCAAGCTCAGGCTGCCCAGGACCTACCCATGCCTTGGGCACCTCCAGGAGTGGGACACCCATAGATCTGGGCAGCAGCGCCAGGGTCTCACCACGCTCTGAGTAAAGAATTTTCACCTAACATCTAACCTAAATCTTCCTTCTGTAAGTTTAAAGCCAATATCCTTTGTCCTGTCACCACACTTCCTTACAGAGTCCCTCTCCAGCTGTCCCATAGGCTCCTTGAGGCACTGAAGGCCATGGTAAGGCTCTCCTGGAGCCTTTTCTTCTCCAGCTGAGCATCCCAGCTCTCTTTATTAATAGAAGAGGAGCATCATCTGAGCACCTTCATGGCCCTCCTCTGCATCCCTCCAACAGCTCCTCATCTTTCATGTGCTGGAAGCTCCAGGTCTGGACACAGTGCTCCAGATGGGGCCTCATGAAGGCAGAGCAGAGAGGGACAGTCCCCTCCCTGCCCACTGCCAGCCCTCTGCTGATGCACCCCAGGATACCATTGGCTTTCTGGGCTGCAAGAGCACACTGCTGGCTCATCTCCAGTTTATCCTCCATCAGAACCCCCATTTAGTCCATTGGTGTTCCAGACAATCATGTTACACCTGTACTTCAGTTGGAGTCTGTTTAGACCGTCTACGTGACGCAGCCAAACCCCAGTCCCACAGCATGGCCTCTGGTGGTCCTCCTGCCTGATGGAGAAATGTGTCAGTTGCTGCATCCAGAAAAAAGCTTTCCTGTTATCAGTGGTATTATTTCTCTGGTCTGGAGGTGGGAGTTAAACTCTCCCACAGTGACGCACTTCTCAGTGGTGTATGACTGAGAACATCACAAAGGTTTCTGTTGAAACTTGTGTCCCACTGTGCAGGCTCACAACAGGCTTCAGGTCCTACAGTAACCTCCTTTTCAACATCTTCTCCAAAATTATTTCACCCATGATATTTCCTGAATTTTCCCTCCTCTCCTAGTGCTCAGTGCCATGGACACATTTCTTTGCACCTCTCCCAAGGAGCACGCAGCTCATTGTGCCCAATTTCCCCTTTGTGTTGCTGCTGCAGACTCTGCTACCTGTGCTGTGTCCTGAATTCCTGAATTCCTGTGCACATCCTGAATTCCAGTTCTGCTTCCTTTTGTTCTGGGTTCCAAACAAAGCCATTTGTGTCACTCACTCCTGACTACACCCCACAGCTTTCCAGCCCCAGCACACTGCTATTTCATCTGATTGAGTTTCTCCCAGATGCCTCCTCATCTCCACTTTGTGCACTCCACATTTCATTGCTCCTTCCCTCCATGCTGTTTCTCAGCTCCTCTGTCTGTTTCTGTTTCTCTGAGCATGCTTTGTATGGATGCAGTGTGAAAAATCAACATTTTGCATAGGATTGCTGAGATTTTCAGCCAGGATCTCGGGGGGTGAGCACCACACTCAGCACAATGTGAACAGGTTCAGCATCAGTGTGAACAAGGAGTACAAGTGCCCGAGGCAGGGCAGGTGAGGAGCACCAGCACCAGTGATAGCAAACTTACCCAGACAGTATGTTCCATCAGAAGTGAGCAGATGGCACAACGAGCGGGTCCTGCTGCTATCAATTTGTGCAGCTTAGTGGCCAGAGGAGCAAGGGGCCAGCAGCAAAGGTCTGGTTCTTTTCTGTAGGAGAACCCCATGATTTTGATGCATTTGGTTCTCCCATGATTGGACTTCTTCAGTGTTCACAACCTCGAGGCAAAGAGCTGCTTCCCTGCCTTTGGCACTGAGGGACATCCTGTGCTGCTTTCTGCACAGAAGTACAAATGTTGCTCTTTCACTCTCATCCTCACCTTTCTGCTGTCACCACATGTCTGTGTGTGTCCAAATTCAAAGGCATATGTGCTTTCTTAGGAGCTGACAGAACCCAACTGTCCAGTCATGCCACAGGGATTTAGCTCTGCTCACACAGATGTGGTCCCAGCGTTGGGTTAAGTTGCAGGATGACACCTGTGAACATGGGCTTAACATAATTGTCACAATCGTACTTGGTGGAGCTAATGAAATATTTACCTTTGAACAGCTGTAAGATCATTAATGTTTCACTGTCTGCTGCCAGCCAGCCCTTCATGATTTACAGTCTTGAATTGTGTATGAGGCTAATTGCACTGCCCTCCATAAATCAGGCACTCAGGCTTTCCTGGGGCACTTTTAATTAGCAAAAAACCCTCCACCCTGCTGCTGAGGACATCCATGGCAAGCAACCAGGAGATGGAGGCTGGCCCAACTCGTGGCCTCCCATCTCAGAATGCTTCTTACCATCAGAGTGGGAGAGGTTCCAATGCGGGATTGCTCTTAGTGTTGGGATCAGGAGAGTACCTCCAGCTCTGCTGCAGGGAGCTCTGTTCCCAGGGAGCTCCGATGATGCGGGGACTTTCCCTCTGCCAAACAAAAGGGGGTTTGATACCAGAAATATGTGTGACTTTTTTCTTTTGTCCGATGTCTTTGGTTACCTTTACTGGAGTGAGATATGGAATGGAGACCAAGGGGGTTCCCAAAGAAGTTTTTCCAAAGAAGCAGGACACCAAGGATCTTTTCCAATTTTTCTCAGAATTCATGATTAGTGTTGGTGATGCCATGCTTGGAGAACTGTCCCCAAAAGCAAAACAGAGTAATTTTATAGCAAGTAACATGTTTGGGGCATGCAGTATTGCTGGAGAACTAAGGCAGTGTGTGTCTTCAAAACAGGAGGATTTTCAAGGAAGACAAAACTGTTGGCTTGATGAAATCTGAACTGATGTTCCGTGCAGCGGAGGGACGGGAGATTCCCACGTACTGATGGTGCAGGGGCTGCTTCTGAAGGCTCCATGACACTAAAGGGCCACTGATGTTCTGTACAGAAAGAGAAGCGATTTTTAAGGAGTTCGCTGTAACCATTTAATCAGCCTTTGTGCTGGATGAGAGGAAGGAGGTGAATGCAATGCTCGTCTATAGAAAGTCTTTAGAGATGATGCTGGGAAGGTGAAAGACGAACTGGCAGAGCAGGTGCACTGCGAGGGATTACAATAAAACGAGGCAAAAGAGTTGAGATGGCTTTTGTGAAAGGAAGGTGTGCATTGTGAGTCTACCGGCACACTGCGAAGGTGTGACTGACAGGTGATGGAAGTGGTTCTGTCAATGCAGCGCAGACATTTTCCTTCAGAAATTGTCAGCGAGGTCTTTCATCAGCAGTGCTTGCAAATACCATGGGGTAGGAGGAAAGGGCTTCTCAAGAAATAAGAGGAGATGAAAGGATAGAAGGCAATGAATGAGGATAACCAGTCAGGTTTTACATGGGGTGAGCGTTATTGGAGTGCTAGATCTGTTTGGAGATATGTGCTGCTCAGTGCGCTTTTGAGTGATCTAGAAAAGATGTGTGGTGTGGTAACAAAGGGTTGTGTGTGATGTGGGTTTATTCTGAACTCTCACATGTGACAGCTTGGACTTTACTGGATGGAGTCAATCACCTAACAAAAAGATTTCCAAGGGAGGCCGTCCTGTTGGTCCACAGCACAGGAATGCTGAGCACCTCAATAGGGATTTATGCTGCAGTAGTTCTGACTTCATCTTTGTATTCAGTTGTTCAAAATGAGAGAATGTTCAAAATTGCAGAACATGTGCTCTGTATTTGCAGTAGCTCAGGCTGCCAAGTGTCCAACTAATCACACCTCTCTGAGAATCAGGATAGCTTCATCAGCTGCCTTTCCATCAGGACCTCTGGGCCAGATCTGTTCGGGGACTTGTGGCCTCTCCTTGCAAGCAGTGAGCTCCTGGATGGCTGAGCAGCACCGTGTGCTGTGTGAATCAGTGCTCTGAGGTGTGTGCTGCAGCATCCCCAGTGCATGCAGCTCCCAGGAGGGCTCTCTTGCTCGGGAAGTTTGCACTTCTGATGTGGCTTGGACCACAGCCCCATCCTTCCCCAATGGTCCTTCAAGGCAGCCAGCTTTGCAGATGCTCAAAGAAGAGGCTCCTGTTTGTAAAGCAGACATTGCTCTCCTTGACCTATTTGCTCATTACCTCCATAAATGTGATTTTGATTAAGGATTTTTCCTAAGTAATTAGGGTGGCATTAGCAATTCAGCCAAACAGAAAATAGTCCCACAAGCAAGGTTGCATGGTGTCTGCTCCCCAGGGCTGTTTGCTGACTGCCAAGGGGCGGTCAGGAATGGAGCCAGCACCAGCCCTGTGGGTGGGAGAAGTGCCCCAGGTGAGGGAGGTGGTGAAGGTTTGTCCTGCCCAAGGGGACACAATGTTCTGCCCATGGGGACGTGGTGTTCTGTCCATGGGGACATGAGGTCCTCCAGGCCACCAGGTCTATGAGCAGTTCTGCAGCTTCGCATTGCAGCTCCCTGCAGCCAGGGAGAGTTTCTGCCTCGAGCTGCAAATTCATGGGTTAAAACTGCTCTTGCTTACAGTTGCTTGTTAAAATTAAAATGCCTGCTGAGCTCGTGCTTTGAGCAGCAGGAGAGGAAGATAATACAGGGCTGGATGCGAGGAGCTGGCTCGATGGTGGCCGTCACATCTCCCAGCTCCGGTCACAAGGAACAAGCTCAGTGTCACTGCCCATGGCTCTGCACAGACCAGGCTGCTGATCAGACTCGAGCTGCTAATGCAGCCCCCACTCTGCAAGCTGCTCTCAGCATCCTTCCACATATGGCACTGCAGTGATTTTACTGAGCCACCACGTACTTTCTTGTTAAGACTTTGCCACCAGAGAGCTCTGCCAGGGTTTTTCCAGATAGGAAATGACCAAAATCATGTGCAAATATGGCCCAGGACTAGAGAAGAACAGGCTCAGAGTGACTCAGCCCAAGAAAACTGTTGTTCTCAAATAAAACTATTTGACAAAGGGGCCAAAGCTGAGCTCACTTTCAGGAGAGCAGAAAAATAATGGTGTCACCTTTAAGATCAAAGCGGCTGGCTGAATTCCTCCGAGTGAGAGTAACTACCTAGTAAACAGAGCCAGCACTTGCTTTCTGCAAGCATCTGCCTTACCCTTCAGCAGCTTTCTAATGCAATTCTGGGGGAGTGCTGCCAAACAAGAAGGGACTCATTCCAGAGCTTCGGCAGCGAAAATATAAATATCCCTCTTGTTAATTTTGGGTGCCATAATCCATCAGTGGCTGTCTTGTGCAATTTAACTCCCTGACATCTCCTGACAGCATGGGCACTAAAGCACTCCCATGCTAATGTAGGGCAGACAGGTGCCAGGTGCTTTTTCCAGCTGCCCGTTGTGCTGAACAGAAGGATCCATGGGTGGTGGAATGGTGCTGGTGTGTGGAGAAAGGAGAGAAGATCCCATCAGGGAGAGAGGAAAGGAGTGCATAGCACGGAGAAAGCTCGGAGGTGGATCTGAGGCGAAGTCAATGCTGTGCTGTGCTCACAGCAATTCATCAACTCGGGCTTTTGACAGCATGGGTGAAGAACAACAACCAGAACCCTGTAAGATCCGCAGAGATCTCAAGTGTGCTGAAATCCCTTGCTCTGGCACCTGGCATAATGGGTGTGAGCCCTGTGGTGTCCACATCCTTGGGCTGCAGTTCAGGAAGGAAAAGAGAGGCAAAAGTAGAAGAGCTGTGTCATGTCAGCCTCTCACCCATTAGTTCTTACAGCCTCTTCCATCAGCACAAGCATCCTATCAAGCATCTCCAGTTTGCTTCTCCAGTCTGTTTTCTTTTTCTCTTTTAACTTACTCTTGGCTTTTATTTTTTTTTATTTATTTGTATTATCACTCTTTTAAGGCTTGGCTGTAGATATTTGTTGCCTTTGTTTCTGTTCGTCCATTTCCAACCCACTCTGAACTGCACTACAAACACCTCTAAAACCTCTTGGAGCAACGAGTGTCAAGGCTGAAATGAGTTTGAGTTGTCAGTGATTAATTTAGCCTATTTAACTTGTGATCACAAGCATGTTACCAGCTCTCTGTTGTGATGTGCACAGCACATTATCATGGGCAGTTAAAATACATGGCGGGTCTGGAAGCAAGTCACTTTGTGAAGCTACCTCCCTTTGGTTGGACCCTTGAATCATGGCCTCTTGGCAGACAGCATCTCAGCAGCTGCACAGATCATCTATTGCTTGTCAGCACAACCTCTTGTGTTAGAGGATGGAGCCATCCTCAAGAGCCAGTTAGCCCAGTAATTCAGGGAAAGGTGAAAATACATCAGCTGATATCAGAAGTACATGCTATCAGCATGTCTGATAGTTATGCAGCACTGACATCCTTGTTATTCAAAAGGCATTTTCTAAGCAGTGCTTTCTTTCCAGAAAGTTACTTTTAAGCATTTAGATTCAACAGCCATGATTTTTTTACAGATGGGGAAACTGAGTTGGGGGGCAAAATGAACCAGTTCCCCAAACTCAGTGAGCCATCATGAAGCCAAAGCAGAACCAGCAGACAGGTCTTCTGAGCCCTGGTGTCGATGCCTGTAATGTGAAATACGCTGCATTCAGAAGCAGTGTCTTTAAATAAGTGCTTGAGTTACGTAGGGAATATTGCAGGTGGGTGAGTGTTTGATGGGTGACCTGGATGATGAAAGCACTGTTCAGGACAGCTCCCTTCAGAAAAAGAAACTTTGTTTTCTGGTCCTTGTGGAGTAGCTTGCATAGAGGAAGGAGTGAAAAGTGCTGTGAAAGGACCACTACATGAAAGAACTGCATTTAGGCAGTGGTAGCAGAAGGCACCTGAGGCTCGAGGAGCTCTACTGTTACATGAGCGGTGAATTTCAGAAGGGATGAGTTTAGAAAAGTGAGCTAGCAGCTGTCTGCTGAGTTGGAAACAAGGACGAGGACAGGGTCAAAGCTGAGGACAGAGGAGGATGGGAAAATGCAAGAGGGAAACTACTACAGATGTCACTGGAAGATGAGTGGGTGAGAGGACCCCAATCCTGTTGAATGCTTGTGCACCATGTTCCCTCTCAAAGTGATAAAAGAAAAGAACAGGATACTTTAGCGTTTCATAAACTTCAGCAGGCACCTGTCCACATCTTTTGGCATTTGAAGTACCTGCAAGAAGTTTCCAAAGTCTTTCCTGAAGACAGTGGGATTTGTCTCCTTTCTTAATTGGGGCTCAATTTGAGGTGTGAGAGTTTTTGAAGAGGTTGATGCTGACTTCCTTTCTTGAAATGAAAGCAGAAAGAAGTGGCTGCCTTTAGTGTGTGAAATAGGACAACTCGTATCCTTAGACTGTCAATTTCCATTTATTTACTCACAATTATAAACAGAGCTCTTCATAAATATTAATAAGGAACATTCCAAAGCCCAGCTGAGAAAATAAGTATTATCACCGTTTACCAGTTGTCAGACTGAAGCACAGGAGGAGACGTGACTTGTCCAGAGGGACCAGGCAGGCTGACATCACAACTGTCAGCTTCCCATCCATCAGAGCCACCGCTGCTGTGTCCCCTTCCATCACCGCTCCCACGCTCCTCAGTGCCACCAACCGCTGTGTTCGTGTGGCTGAACGTTCAAACGCTTCCTCTGTAGCACTGGTTTTAATCACCACAACCCTTGTAGGAAAATCTGAATTATCTTGGGTTTGGTGGCAAGTCAGGATGCGGGGCGTTTCAGTCATGCTTATAGTAACCAACCCAGTGAAGTTAAATGACATTATTTTCCTAATAATTTCTCAGAGTGGCTGACATCCATCATGTCCCTGTGATGCTTGGGTCTTCAGAGCCTCTCATGTCCAGAGCCTCAAACATTCAAGAGCCACCTCTCTGGCAGCTGCATTCAGACCTCTGAGGCTGAATGGGTCACCAGGGCTCCTGCTGAAGTGGAGGCAATAGCAACCTTGGAGATGGCTTTATCAAGTGACCTTGAAATGCAGGTGTTCATTTCTTTCCACTGAATGTAGAAGGGAGAGGACGGGGAACAACTGGATGTCTTGAGAGATGAGTTAGGGCAAATGAACCTGCAGGAGGCTGAACTTTTGTTTCTCTGTGCATTGCCTTCGGAGCTGGGTTAGATCACCTGCCACAGCAGGCTGTATTACACTGCCGAGTCAAGACCTTGATACTTGGATTGGAGTGTGAGGAAATGCAATTCAAACTGCAGTCTCCCTTCGTACTGACATTTGGGGATCCTTTGGAAATTGTCAAGGATCCTTCTGGATTTCAGAAGTGGGTCGTGTTGGATTTTGGCACAAATAGCACAAAAGATGCAGAGGCACAAAAAGTGATTCAGTTGGGGTTCATGTTATGGAGCTCGTTGTGACAGCTCCAATAGGGCTGGTAGAAATAGGAAGGTAAGCAGTGCTCAACACTGATCCTGCTTGTAAAACTGAGGGAAATGCAGTGCTGGATTGGGTTCCTGAAAGCAGGCAGAGTTTTGTGGAAAAAAAAAAAAAAAAGTCTTGTGTTTCCTGAAGACAGAAGAAAATGTCATTTCTCTGTGCGAGGTGTAATAGTCCAAACCCCATCCCAAATGCAAAGTGATGTAAACCTGCAGTGAGCTTGAAAAATCCCATTGTTTTAGATGTGGTCATTGAATTGCTTGACTCCTGGGAAAACATTTGCTCTCAGCCTGCTCCTGCCTGCGTGAACATGGAAATCTCCAGCAGCCTCATTTTCTGACCCCCCCTTTCACAGTGACTGAGATATGGATGGGAAGGCTCCTGGTTCTGTATGGGACACTTCCCCTGGTTGCTTGCCTTTGCACAGTCCTCTAATTATGCCCCTTCCCCTCCTCTAAGCTGTAGAATACCCTTTCCCTTCAGGAGCTGCTCGTGACAATCTTTAACCTGAATGCACAGGGCTGCTCCTGCTAAAGAGTTTTTGGCTGAATTGCATCCATCCCTTTTCAGTCTTCATTTCTTCTCTACCTTTCTGCTTTCCCACATTCCTTTTCATCCCTGTATCTCTCAGTGTCTCCCATTCTGTCTTTCCTACTACTCCCTGGCCATGTATTAGAAAAAGGAGGGAGGAACCATGCAGATATGCTGTTGGATCTGTTGGGATCAAGTCTGGGAAGTCAGTGGGACTTCCTGACATTTCTGGTGATCTGAGTCTGAAACTGAGGAAAGGGGGAAGGGAGGTCCCCACTGTTTGCATATAGGGACAGTGGCAGGTAACCCCACCGCTCCAGCACCCAGCGTGCCTCGTTGGGTTCCATGTTGCTCAGGCTTCGTTGCCTGTCCCAAAATTCCCTGGCTCCTGGAAGCGGCGTGCCCAGGGAGAGCAGGAAGCTTTGTCGCTGGGAACACTTTTTTCATTAGTGCATCTGAACAGCACACGTTGCTACTGGCAGATTCTCATTAAATGGCTGAGGTTCCCCGAGGACTCGTTTCCTTCCTCCTCCAGCAGCAGGGCTGGGAGCACGCTGGGGTGAAGCAGTGGCTGCACAGCACGATGCAGCAGCTGCAGCAGTGCAAGAGAAAGCTGCCCATAGTTCCCTGTGGTTTCGTTGCTTTTAAGATGCAGTTGTTGTGACACTGATGCCACATTTAGAGCTCTGGCTATTTCATGCTTTGGGAGCTTATCAGTGGTCTGCACCAAGTACACATCGGTGTTGTGGGGTGATCCTACACAGCACCATATGTGCTGTGGTATGTGCAAGGCAGGCTCCATCCCTGGGCTCTTTCATTCACAGCTCAGCAGCACTCAGACATGAAGTTCTGTATCACCCATCTCCTTGTCTTTTCTCTCCTTCAAGTAGCATACTAAAATCAAGGGACACCAACACTGACTTGTGCTGGGCTCTGACAACAGCCAGCTTCTCCCTTACAGCAAGGTGCAAAGCCACCCCATGGCAGATGGAAGACAATATGCCTTCCTGGAAGCATCATCCCGCTGTCCCATAGAGTTTACAAAGTACAAGTTACTGTATTCTTCTAAAGCCTTTGGTTAGTTTCAACTATTTTCAGGATACCCTGGGACTCCTAGATCAATTTTCCTTAGTATTTTAGGCTTATTGCACTCTCCAGATCTCATTTTCAAAGCACCACAATGTGTCTTTTCTGGCTCCTGCCTGTAGGGATAGGCCAGAAGGTGACCATCAGATAGGAATTTTTTATAATTCTCAATGTGCATTCTTTCTTGGATTTCCTTTTCTACCAGGCTGATGCATTTAACACGGACATTCTCCAAAAGAAAAAGATAAGGTTTCGTGCACAAAATAAGTTGCAACATCAACAGCTTCTCATCTTATAAGCAGTATAAAAATAATGGAAGTCTAAAGTGAAATGCTTGATTAAAGTTATAGAATGCCTTATTTTCTTTGTGATGATGAGGCTGTGCAATTTTGTGCCATTTCAGCCCTAATTTCCATCCAGTTTTGTCTGCTATTTCCAAAGCAGAAAGCCTTCTTGATGTCTTCTGGTCCCTTCTTTCTTGTGGGCCAGATGCCATGAAGTCAGTCAGCCCCATGTTCAGCAGCTGGGTGTCACATAAACCCAGTGTAGATGTAGAAACATTGGTCTCCAGATATCTCGTGTGTTAGTTTGCTCCTGCTGCCAGTTCTCTGAGCACAGAGGGATGCTGACCTGGGATGACACAGTCTGGGTGCAGCTGCACAGCGCCATGTGCTGGGGTTTGTCACTGTCCTTCATCCCATCATGGAGAATGGTCACCAGGCATGGCTGTGGCTCCTCCCAGCAGGCTGCCTTGCTCATACTGCTCCTCTCCTGCTTTGGAGCCCAAATTCCAGCTGTAGACGGATGTAAAATGGGAGGAACTGCATTTGATGTGGGCTGGAGGAGCATAGAGAAGTCATAGTACTGCTCATTCAGAAAAAAAAGCAGTGAGAACTGGTGTTGGGACACAAAGTACCACAGGCCACATGAGAAACCTTTGTTCTCCTCCTAAAAAACACCATAACGCTACTGAAAAATTTCTCAGACTGAACTGAATTCTGTATTGCTCTTCCTCCCATAGCCTGTTCCTCTGTTTCAACAGTCACTGCAACTTGCTGTATTGGGCAGCACAGGCACGAGAGTAGGGGTAGACATTAATCCCAAGAGATCATTGTTGGTCATTATCATCACCTCTGTCAGGGCTGAGTCAGATTTGCTCTGCTCGTGATGTCAACAGCCATAAATTGTACAACTAGTAAATAAACAAAACCAGCCAATAACCTTTGGAAACAGCAGAACAGATATACAACTCACACTGGACAGTTTAATATACTGTTAGCAGTCAATGTCAAATCACTCTTTCCAGGTTTCCCAGTTTGCCATATTCTCCCCAGTTTACACCTCTCTCTCTGGTTTATGGCATTGAATCTCATACACGTGACGAGAGCCCTCATAAGTATTGGAAAAGGTGAAACTGGTGCATGCTGAGGGGCAAAATCAAAGACCATTTCAATTCCACCTAAAGAATTTAAATGCCAATTAGCACAGCCTTGGCTGTAGATCGAAAGGCAGTGTAGGATATGTTGTGCTGTCATGAAATCGGTGCCCAGCACTGTTGCTCTTACTCTGTAATGGTGAATCACAATTCAACGTGCAATCCCATAGCCCGTGCCCCAGCTGCAGTTGACTGAGATCCAAACACGTCAGAAAATGTCACAAAACTTCTTTTATTTCTGGTCTCTTACTGTCATGTTCACATGCAGTTGGATGTGTTAGTGTTTCCTAAGGAGAGCAAGGCATTCTGAGCCTTAAAAGATCTTTCCAGGAATGTGGCAGGCTCTGAGTGCCAGTGCTTTAAGCAGCTTGTTTAAGGCAAAAGGCTTTAAGATGTTTTTCTTCCATTTCCCATAGCTTACCCTGATGATGCTGTATGGGTAGGAACGTGCAGCCCAGAAGACCATCTCCAGCAGATCTGGGTCCATGCAGCCCATCCTGAATCTCTGGTACATCTTCACAGGAGGATCTCACTGCTCTGAGAGCAGAGACAAATCCTCTGCCACCTTTCTGTCCAGTGACTTTCCTTTACAGTGACACCTTTGCCTGTCCCTGGGTTAGTGCTGTGGCTGGGAGGTTGCAGCCACCCTTGTCATAGGAAACTGATACAGCATTGGGTATCTCTGGCATTACAGATATCTGGGCCTTGAAACCATCCCTTTCTCACTGCTTTGGAAGCCAAATCCATAAGGGATCTTCTGGCACAGGCTGCCTGAGCATCGCTGCTGCTCGAGTACCTTGAAGGGCAATATGAGTGTGGAAGTTTGTGTACTCGGTGCTTTATACAGCCTGAGGGGTGCTCCTATCCACGAATATCTTCAGCTGTGTGACTTTCAGCAGTTTCCAAGAGTCTAACAGAACAATTTATTGTGATAAAGTGTTCTCATTTGTCCCAGTTCTCAGTCTCCACTCCTTCCTTTGCTATTTTTCCCTTTCGTGCCATTTCACTCCTTTTCTCTGACTAATTGCAGGGAAGGTCATGGCTGCGGTGACCAGCACTGGTGCATTGTGTGCAGTTTTGCAGAATATGCCTTGAAGTTTAACCTAGGAGCCCCGCTGCTGAATTCCTTTCACTTTTAGCACCTCAGGTAACTCTGTTCTCCCACTGAGAACTGGGATATAAGATCCAGGGCTTCCCAAGCTCCAGGACAAGCTGGCCCTGGCAGAGGCCAGGAGCAAAGGTCTCAGTGCTGAGCTCCATGGGGACCCTTCCCTAGCTTGCTGCTCTCCATGCTGTGGGAGCACAGAGCTCCAAGGGGATAAGAGAGCATCAGGAACACGATCTGCCGCACAGGGCCAAGAGTGAGGTTCAGACCTGTTTTCATCGAAGCAGTGTCTGAGAGAGATGCAGCCACCACAGAGTAATTCTCATCGGACCCTCGCAAAGGCATCTGGCTGTCACAGGAAGTTTATCTCTACCCTTAAAGTTCTGGCTGGAGGCAATTGCTCCTTGGTGTTCCCCCTCCATCCACGACAAAGCAGCCTCCGCCTTCCCCTCTGCTAACAGCCTTGAAGCTGTGTGCGGTGCCATCAGCCCTGCCTTGGCCCTTAATCGCTTTCTCCCAGCCTATATAATTAAATTCCATCAGGTATTGCATCTAATTTTTGAGGAGCTCCCAAAGAACAAAAGCCAGTTCAGTTGCAGGCGAACAGAACAAATTAATTAGAAGGGGAATATTAGGCCCTCTCTAAATTAGATCAGCAAATCTCCAGCAGAAGAAGCGTAGCTTGACTGGCTCTGATGTTGCTCACTTCCCAAGCAGCTGCTCAGCTCCATGGATTGCATACAGCATTCCGTGTCTCTGAATTAGGCTTGGAGCAACCCATGCTGAAAGGCACTCCAGGGCACAATTTCAGAGCGCGACGCAGGGAGTTGGTGGCCTTGTGCCTCTCATTAGTGTTGTGCTGTTAGATTGCCTCGCTGTACTCGGGGAATGTCTCCCTGTCATATCTCTGCCTATGTAACCCCAATAAAGGAGGATGTTACTTGATTGCGGAGCCCTGCACAGTGCTGTTTACCAGCATTCCTCCCAGCTATGGAGATCGTTATGAGAAAGCACTGGAATTATCATATAAAACCAGATCAAATACCCAGAAGCGACTCTTCATAAGCATTTAAACAAGTAAACAGATGGCACCAGCACAACTTACTTCTACCTCTAGGAATCTGCAATCCTGGGGGATGACTGCACAGTCCCCTGTTAGAGTGGGGGATGCAGATTGCGCTCGGAGCTCAGGGATTGTGCTCCGCACAGGTTGTGCTTGTGTCCTGTGCTCCTGATGCAGTGAGGAGAGCTCCAGCTCTCCTTTTCCAAGTTGGAAAAAGACAACTAAGATATAATCAAATCCAACTTTCAGCCCACCCCCACCATGCCCACAAACTGTGTCCCCAAGTGCCACATCTCCAGGTGTCTTGAACACCTCCAGGAACAGTGACTACACCACCTCCCTGGGCAGCCTATTCTAATGGCTGATCACTCTTTTGGAGAAAAAATTTTTCCAGATGTCCAACCTGAACCTATCCCAGCACAATTTGAGGCCATCACCTCTCTATCACTGCTACCTGGAAGCAGAGGCTGACCCCCACCTCACCACAACCTCCTGTCAGGAAGTTGTAGAGAGCCATAACATCTCCCCTGAGCCTCCTCTTCTCCAGACTGACCCATCCCAGTTCTCTCAGCTGCTTCTCATCAGACCTGTGCTCCAGACCCCTCACAACCCCACTGCCCTTCTCTGGACACGCTCCAGGGCCTCCATGTCTTTCTTGTAGTGAGGGCCCAACTGAACACAGCACTCCAGGTGCAGCCTCACCAGAGCTGAGTACAGGGGACGATCACCTCCTGCTCTGCTGGCTGCTCTATTACCATGCTCTCTATCATTTCACACTGTGCTTTTACCCCAGCTCTTTTCCTCCAGCCAGAAAAAGTCTTTCAGTTACTACCAGACTCTCATTCTTCAATAACAAACCCCTGTCTTTCCACCTTCTGCCCTCTCTGTTCCTGCCGACAGGATCAGGCCCCTCAGAAGGCCACTGACTGAGGCTGTGACGTACATACAGATATTTCCTCTCCATTCATCCCATGACATCTCCTGTAGGTTTCATGAGTTGGCGTGGTTTAAGGACTCAGCTTCTCAGAGCTCACTGAGACAACAGCAGCTGCACTGCCATTAACTGCTTTACCCAACCGGCGTTATTGCTGCTTTCCCATGAAAGTCACTGCAGAAACATCAGGCTGAAGGGTCAGCATACGTGCACTGTGTTTTTGTAAAAGTTCTGTTTGCTCACAAACAGCCTTGCTGGCCCAATGCCTGTGAGGATTGTTTCTGGAGTTTTGTAGCTTTCCTATTCAAAGTAATTGTTGTAAATGCTGTCATTTCAGGCATTTCTGAAATGATTATCTTCTTATCAAAATGGCTGGTTTAGGATAATGTGGGCACATCAGTTTCACCAGCTATCTCAGGAGATAGCATTGCTTGGAAATTAAGGGCCACAGCTGCAAAAGTCCTTACAAAACACAATCCCGGAGCAAGGCTGGGAAATGTTGTAGTTTGATTCAGAGATCACATCACCTCTTTTACCCTCTGGAGACTTTCCATTTCCAGCATAATTTGGTAATTTGTTCTTTTCCTTTACAGAAGTGCATCTCAATAGCGCATAGATTCTTGACATTATTTCTGAGCACCTGTTGTAGCAGAGCAGTAACTCTTCCCTGCTGCTTCCCCTTCAGAAGGCAGATTGGAGAGAATTGGAAAAGCACTCAGCACTTCCCCCAGGTTACTCTTCTGTGTCAGTAATTGCTGCTGTTTCCCTAGGAAGGCAGTGGGAGCGTGGTTGGGGGTGAGGGGCTGTAAGGCAGGCAGCAGGCTGAGCAGGCTGTGCCTGTGTGCCTGTGGGAGTGGAGGGGTCAGCTGCTATCTTTGAGTGGAAATGGGTAAAACCTCCCTCGCTGTAGGGTGAATGGAGTTCTGCTGTGTTTGTACACTGCCCACAACATGCAGACCCTTTAGAGAAGGAACGTGAAAAGCATGTTATATAGACTGTATTCTAATAGCACAGGAGCAGTGGCTACAGGTTGGACTAGAGCTCTGAACAGCTTGCTCTCATGCATCACCTCTTTAAGCCCAGTACAGGTGCTGCAATCAGCCTTCCCTTACTTCTCATCCCCATGTGAATCTGTGTGTGTGTGAGTTGTCTTTATGAAGCAGAGGTTCGGTCCTTTCTCATAACACAGCAGAAACAGCTGAGTTGTGAGTAACCCCAGCATCCAGCTCACCCGAGGTGCCCCTAGCTTTGTCCAAAAACGGGGCAAGGCACACCCAACCCCAGAAGGGTGAGACTTGTCTCAGCAGGGGAAGCTTGTGGATCTGACTGCAAGTGAGAAGCCCAGCTGCACATAAGAAGGGTGGTTTGAACCCTGGACTGTGTTGCCTGCAAGTGGTCTGGTAATGAGGGGCAGTGGAAGCAAACAGGAAGGTTTGAGCAAACAGCAGAGCATGGTGGTGTGACACCATCAGGACTGAGTGGGGCCAGGGCCACGGGGCAGGTCTTCCTGCTGAGCACGGCTGGGGAGAGCTCATGAGACATGGAATTTAACTCTGCAATAGGGAAAGCAGCTGAGATATTTATGAGATAATTAATTAAGGTGGTTTCTGTAAATGTGTCATCCAAAAGGCTTTATGTGCGTCTAAGCTGGCATTTTCTCTGGCTGGAAACTTTTGAATTTCTTCCACATTCAACTGGGAATTAGTGCTGGGAGAAAGAAAACAGATTTATGCCCCAGCTGCATGGATGCAGTGTTACACACAAAATCCTGCACAGCCCACAGGAGATCACCTTGTGTGTGGAGCTGAATTTGTATGGTTAGTTAATTAGTGTCTTAGCACTCTAATCAAAGCACAGCAGTTGCAACAATACTTGCTCAAATTAATACAGAAAGGCTCATTTATAATGCCCTCAAAATGGATATGTAAAACTTCATACTCATAGAACCGCTGAATAGTTTGTGTTGGAAGGGATCCAGTACAATCCCTGCCGTGGGCTGGTTGCCTCCCACCGTATCAGGCTGCCCAGGGCCCATCCTCTTGGGCACAGAAGGGCAGACCCCTGTGACACACGGCACTGCTGCAGCCACCATGGCCTCATGGGGTGAAGCCATGGGGCTGATGGCTCCTTGGGTGTTGTATTGATCACCTTCTGTTCTGTCACACCTGCCAACCGTGCCCTGGAGATTTTCTTCAAGAGATGTTCTGTATTTTTCTTTTATTTGTGTGGTTTGGGTTGTTTGTTTTCTTTTTTAATGCTGTGAAGTAGATGGAAACAGAGAATTATTGAAACCAGAAATCTCCCAACAGATGAGTGCTGTGTTCAGTGTTGGGCCCCTCACTACAAGAAAGACATGGGGGCCCTGGAGCGTGTCCAGAGAAGGGCAGTGGGGCTGTGAGGGGTCTGGAGCACAGGTCTGATGAGAAGCAGCTGAGAGAACTGGGATGGGTCAGTCTGGAGAAGAGGAGGCTCAGGGGAGATGTTATGGCTCTCTACAGCTTCCTGACAGGAGGCTGTGGTGAGGTGGGGGTCAGCCTCTGCTTCCAGGTAGCAGTGATAGGATGAGAGGTGATGGCCTCAAGTTGTGCTAGGAGAGGTTAGATTGGATATCAGGAATAATGTCTTCTCCAAAAGAGTGATCAGCCATTAGAATAGGCTGCCCAGGGAGGTGGTGGAGTCACTGTTCCTGCAGGTGTTCAAGACACCTGGAGATGTGGCACTTGGGGACATGGTGAGCATGATGAGCATGGGCTGGGTTGGGCTTGGTGATCTTCCAACCTTAATGATTCTGTGATTCTCAGATGGGTTCGGGGTTTGGAGCTATGGGTACTTCTGGACATCGCAAGATTCCTGGGCTCACAGACCAGCCAGCATGCAGGGATCAGGAGAAGAAGCCTGGACTGTGTGGACCGTGCTGGGTTCAGAAGAGCCATAGGCATTTACATGCTCACCCTCAGTGATGAGGCAAAGCCTTTGGTGCTGTGTTGCAGGAGGGAAAATAAAGACAATGCTTCTGAGAGCTGGGGGAACAGGATGGCCACTTAACCAGATAAAGCCATGCACACATTGATGTGCCAACCTGCAGCATTTAATCAGAACTGATAGTCTCAGTGTAGAACAGTTGAGATCAACCTGCAGTAATTGTTTCCTTGCTGAGGAGTGCCGCAGGTTGATAAAGCAGCCCTTGGGCTGTGCTTCCCTCAGAGGGTGTTATGTGCTAAGCATGACTGTGTGTGTGCTGGGGAGATGTGAACTGATTCATGGCCTCATTTAAAAAGCAAAATACAAAAAAATAAAACAAAACAAAAAACAGGAAAAAATAATGTTTTCTTCCCCTCCTGAGTCATGCAAGATGTGAGCTACCTCTGCATCCTGTGCAATTATAGGGTGTGGCGAAGGATGCAGAGGAAGATGAAGGGCTGCTTCGTCACTAATTTGTGACGGGATCCCTCGACACATGGCTGCCCTGCTGATCCCATCACGTTGGGTTGCTTATGCCTTTGGTAGGGGCGTTTTTTGCACTCACTGGGCAAGGACTGCTCCCAGAGTTGTTTCCTATGGAGGTATCAGCCTGTTGGGTTTTGCTCGTGGTTTGGGTGAGTCCCTGGTGGTCCCATCCCATGTGTTGGATCCCATCTCTTTGCTGATGGAAGGTTGGTCCCTGCTGGGTGCTAGGGGTTGGATGCTTGCTCTTTGTGGAGCGGCAGGGCACATCCCATGGCATGCCAATGGGAAGCAGACCACAGGGAGCATCGCTGCTTCCTGCACAAACCAGGAGCTGCACTCAGTTATTCCACAAGCCAGCATGCATGTGTGTGGCCTTGGTGAGGTGCTGCATTTTGTTCTTCTGTCAGTGCAATCCTCTCCCTTTGAAGGTGTTTTTATTTGGATGTTTCAGCTGAATGTGAGCTCACTGCTGTATTTGTGTCACCTCCAGCAGATGTTGCTGGTGAGACCCTCCAGCACTGCACTCTTTTCACAGATACTCATTTTTTAAGTTAACAGAATAGCAGAAATTGATATTTTCTGAAATCTTGTGTGGCTTGTTGTGGCTTCTAGGGAGGCTGCAAAACCAAGGACAACTGCTGTAGTTAGTAGAAAAAAACAATTATGAAAAGGAGATATTACCTTGATCTCTAATCAGGAAATCTGGTACAGCTATTAACTTTGCTTTCTTCATCTTTTACATTGCCAGAAAAATATAAGAGCACGACCAGCACTTGTGCAGCTCACTGCACTGGATTTGGCATGGCTTATTGTGTAGTAAATGGGCGTAATTTAGGGCATGTCTATCGGTTGGGACTAACACTAACCCTGTGCCAGGAGCTGTTTCCCATTCCTGCAACGTTGGGGGAAGTCCTTCAGTCATTTCAGTCTGCGTCATTTTCCAAAAATCCCTGTTTTTGGCTAATAATTGCACTTGAGAGCTCCAGCACTCTTGTGGATAGGAAGCTTTCACCCTCTGTGGTTGCAAAGCGGACTGGATGATGTGATGCAAATGCACTCCGAAAACTGATAAGCACAGAATCATAGAATTGGGTTGGACAGGACCTCAAGGATCATGAATCTCCAACCCCTGCCACACACAGGGCCACCAACCTCCACATTTCATACGAGACCAGGCTGCCCAGCTCCCCATCCGGCCTGGCCTTGGACACCTCCAAGGACGGGGCATCCACAGCCTCTCTGGGCAGCTGTTCCAGCTCTTCACCACTCCCTCTGTGAAGAGCTTCCCCCTGACATCCAACCTAAATCTTCCCTCCCTCAACTTAAAACCATTTCCCCTTGTCCAGCTATGTACCTTTCAGTTATCAGTTATCTACCTTTACCCTGATAAGCCAGAAGTTGCCCTGAAAAAAAATGAAAAGGAAGAATAAGGATCTTCTTCTTCTGAACCTGAAGTTCTCCCCTGGCTTGGCAGTGCTCCTAGGCTGTCCTTAAGGCCTTATACAGCTTGCTGTGCTCAGCAGCCACGTGTGGAGAAGAGCCAGAGAGTGGGACAGGGGCAGGGGCTTAGGAACTGCGGAGCTGCCCAAGGCCATGGCAGGCTGAGCTGTTGGGGACAGGCAGCCCGTGGCCGGGGCTAGGCACTACATGATCTTAAGGACCCATCCAGCCTATGCTGTGTCCTCAGCAGACACCTTGCTGTCTTTTTGTCCGTTCACATCCTTTGTGCTGATGTGCTGGGGCTGCTCTCTGGGTGTAGTTTATTTCCAAGGGAACCTTGGGACGGGGATGAGCTCAGCATCACAGTGTGTGTCACCCCAACGGCCGTCCTCAGTGTTTCCTGCCTGCCCTTCCGCGGGTGATGTAATCTGTGCTCAGTAATACCATTTCTGAAAGGTGGATAGCAGCGTTTTAGTTCAGCTCTAATAACTCTGTTAAATCAGAGGGCCTGTAATTGCTGTTTGTGGCTGAGTCTGTTCCATATGTGTGTTATGCAGCGTGCAGTCGTAATGAAACGTTCCCTCTTTCAGCTGTATGCCCTAAAGAATGTCTTTGTTGTGCGAAAGGCACAACGCTCACCTGCTCTCTGCCTCTGCTATGTGCTATAAGCAAAGGAAAGGGGGAAAAAAAAGTCATGTTCTCTCCTTGTTTCAATTTCTTTTGGAAATTTTAAGTTGTGTAGGTCCTCATTTGCTTTAGTAACATTTTGCCTTGCTGGACTCCAGGTCATTTCTTTTAATGGAAAAGCCTGCGAGCCCCTGTGTGTCTGAGAGTTTACATGCATTAGAGCACAGGGATGTCAGTGTGAGAAAGAGTGGGGAGTGAGAGAGCAAGAAAAGCCTCTTCCAGGCACTCAGATACTGTGCTCTGAAGCAGCATTTTAAATTCCATCTCAACCATAGACACTGCAGATGCAAAATTGCTAGAGAAATACTGTATTAAAAGGCAACGTGCTCCATGCCATGAGATGGGTGGTTGTGTGGCTTTGGAAATAGGGTGTGCTAGAGGGCTCCAATCTGCCTGTTCAAGGGACAGAAGAGCTCCCTTCAGTGCATTGAATTCAGTGCATTGAATTCCTCATTCAGAGCAATGAGGAGAGGAGCCCCACTGCCCGTCCCTGTGGCTGCTTGGGCAGTGCTGCCTGTGACCTTCAGTGGCTGCCAGCGTTTCAGCTCCCAGATAGCTGCAGCCCATGGCACATCTTGTCCCAGGGACATTGCCTCCAAAGGAGAACTGTGCTGTGATGCACTGTCACACCAGGGGGAGAGAAAAGCAGTGGGAAGGAGCCTCGTGAGGCTTCAAAGTGAGATCCTTTGTGTCTTGGAAAGGCAGAATTTGCTCGGTTGGGTGTCAACAATCAGCAATAAAAATATCTCAGGTGTCTAAAATGGATTGAAAATAGATGAGTTTGCACCTGTTTTTCAAGAAATTGGTCCATCAGCTCTCTACCATGGAGCAGAGGGTATGACCTTTTTGGCCCATGGGACACTCATCTCCATCAGCCCAGCTCAGCTCATGCTGAGCCCCCAGGTCAGTCCTGACCCTGAGGTGGGAGCACACAGAGTAGAGGGGAAACACACAGCCCCAATAAGGAATGGGGCAGGGATGCTTTCTGCTGTTCTGTGGGAGCTGCACAGCCCACAGCTCCCAAGGCACTCCTACCAAACTTGGTGCCAGACTTGGCCATGGCGGGGGCAGGAGGAATGATCAAAAGAAGGAAGAAAGAACCTTGTAAAGCAAATGAAGTGTCCTGTAATGTGCCCGTAAAAGGAAAAGGTCCGTGCTGCTTGAAGTCTACAAATTCAGGTTTCCCATGGGAAAACATGACTCCTGTTCAAATGCTAATGGGATGTTATCGCAGGAATCTTTTAATTTAACTGTTATGTAGTGCAAGAAGGGGCAGAGCAAGGTTCAGAGAGCAAATGGGTGATGAATGATCTTCAATCTGCCAGGCAGTGTTTGCTTTTTTTTTAAATATACTTCCCCTCCTTGATCTCTGACTTAAGCAGATCCTCCAAAGGGATAAATAAAAGACAGCCATGGCTTCAGCTGGGGGTAATGGCACATATTTGTGTGTTTCTTTTATTCTCATTTAAAACCGCTAAGTGATGGCGCTGCTGAAGTGCCAGTCACCTGCATAGCTGACTCTGAGAGCATAGGAGTTGATGATGTCTGAGCAGAAATCAGCTTAAGGCCCATTTTTGAAATGCAGTAGAGAAAAAGAGAAGAATTGAGCACTGTGACCACACACCTTTTCAGGTTAGATCTCACATGAAGCAGGAGGGGCTTGCAGGCACTCAGAGGCAAATTGTGCCATCACAGCAACACGGCACGCAGGGCATGAGGAGCAAGGTGGGAAGAGCAAGAGAGCAGCCCAGCTCCTCTCCTCTGCAAAGAGAAAATTCTTTTTATCCTGGGAACTTCTTGGTGGATTTATGGCTGGAAGCATCCACGTTTCAAGGTTTCTGCTACCACTTTGCACTGCTATAAGCGTAAGAAGGAAACTCTTGCTGCTAATTCTCCTGAACCTGTAGAAACACTTTGTGTGTTTTGAGAAGTTTACAGGGAGCTTTTGGCTGACCTTGACCAGCAGTGCTGCGTGAGGAAAAGGAGTGGGATGCTTTTTCTAGCAGATTGGAATAAACAGTTTTTCAGAACTCTCAGCATCTCCTGCCACCTCCATATGTGAGCCTTCTCCAGGGATCTTCAGCTTGCTCCTGGGGTAGCACAGACCCACAGGTAGGGGGTGGGGTTTGCAGCCTGCTCAGCTCCACAGCAGGGCATATTGTAGGGCAGGTTAGATCTGGAAAGGGTGCTCACCTTCAACCCAGCCGTATGAAAGGTGCACTTTGGTGATGGGAAAAATGGCTTGCAGCATTGAGAGCTAATGGCCTTGAGTTGTGCAAGGGGACGTTCAGGTTGGATATTAGGAAAAATTATTTCTCAGAAAGAGAAGTGAGGCACTGGCATGGGAAGGTGGGGGCACCATCCCTGGAGCTGCTCAAGAACTGTAGAGATGTGGCACTGGAGGATGTGGTCTGTGACCATGATGGGGATGGGTTGGATTTGGTGATCTTTTAGTAGACTTTTCCATCCTTACTGGTTCTGTGATTCTGTGATCACTAGGATTTGTCAAGGCAGTGTGGTGGGAGTCACTGGCAAAAAGGGAAAGAAAAAGACTTTGCAGACTAATGAGATTTCAGAATGTGTTTTAGTCTTCACAATGTTCCCAAAAAGCCTGAATATGTGTGAGAACACACAGCATTTTGTCTCCGTTTGAAAAACAGGAAAGGGCTGTAGCATCTGTCAGAGGCACCGTCAGCCAGCCAGAACACAGCCTTAGGCTGCATTTCCACCTGGATCTGGGATCCCATGTTGCCTTCCCTGTTGCCTCCTGACTCAGCTCTCCATTCGGGTGCCATGCATTGCACCATCTGCTGAGCCCAGCTCACAGCCAACGGGGGTTGGAGGAACAGAGATGCATCCCAAGCATGTGCAACCCAGGCTTGTGCAGAGAGGATGGGAAGCTGGAGTCTAGTAGGGCAGGAGCTGCATTCCCAGCCCCCAATGCTGCCCTGCTTCCCTCCCCCTGCACCCACCTTATCTTTGCGAAATAAAAGGGATAGCAAAATTAACAACGTGAAAAAGGGAGGAGATGATAAAGAGTATCTGAAAAATTATCTGTGTCCTCATTTTGGAGCTTTGCATGGTAAGCAGAAGCCCTTTTTCCTTATTAATGTATGAAAACCTGGAAAAGCTGGATGACTGGTGAGCAGTTGGTACCACTCTGTTGTGATGGACTAAGAGAGCTCTCAGGAAGTGTTCTGCAAAAGACTATCACGCTTGAGAAATTATCTGGGGATGTTGTTCAAGGACCAGAGCAAATAAATCAAAGCTAAAAGGCGAAGTCTGCTGTTGTGCTGCTAATGGGCACTTGGGACAACAGAGATACTGGCAACTTCACTTTTGGGCTGCAAAAACCTTCAGCAATTATGGTGCAAATGCTGCCAAGGGCTTGTGTGATACCTGTGGAATTTGCTCTGGGATGTTTGCTTAGCTGTCAGACTCCACGTTTGGGCTGTTTGGCTCTGCTGTCAGACTCCATTCATGCCATGGAAGTATCAAAATACTCAGTTGTTCTTCCTAAGCCTTTGCCCACGTGGAAATTGAGTATTGCTGCAGTTAGTTCTGCTGTACCCCCTGCTTATCGTTCGTAAGGTAACCATGTGGTGGGGCCTTGGTGCTCGTGTACGGGGGCAGCAGCGGGGCTGCATGGCACATACCTGCACCTGTATAAACCTGAATAAAGTTGTTTTCTTTTCTTTTCCTTGCCAGGTCACTATGGGAAGGATATTTATCGAAGTGGAGGGCCAGATCTCCATAATTTCATCTCCTCCGGGTTTGTCACATTAGGACGAGGACACACAAAGGGTACAGTGGAAACAATTTTTTGCTAAATAGAAAAGATTCTTTTAAATAAATAATAATAATAATAATAATAAAGATATAACTCAAAAGCTGGCTTCTAAGTGCTAGAGCAGTATTGGACTGCAGTCAGTCGCTTTAGTCTAGCAAATATTGCTGCAGGTAAAATACTGTGCTCCTGGCAGAACCTTTTAAATCGTAGCAGGGGAGACAGTGGGAGAGTGTTGAGTGGAACAGCCAGCCTCCAGGCTCCGCTCTGACTGTGCAGTCCAACAATTTATACTTCTTTGTGTGTTTTCCTGGGTGCATGGATGCAAACCACCATTGTGCTGCTGTACTTACAAAGGGAAAGGGAAGGAGTGTCATGCTGTCCCAGGGCAGGCAGTAACAGTTCCAGAGGGCGTTTATGGATTTCTTGTAGTTTCTGGGCTGCTTTTCTTTTTTCTTGGTGGGGGAGGGAGGGGGATATTATGAATATTTTATAAAATTATTTCTTTTTAGGTCGAAAACGTATATTTTATGTGCTCATATAATCTGTGATATAATGTACAAACGTGAAAACACAAAAATATACATATACTGCTCTGTGTATGTTCTGTGTATATGTACTGTATATATGATATATGTTGAGAGACAGTTGTAGCTATATTAGATACGTAACCACATATCCCAGGAGTTGTGGTGACGAAAAAGCTGTGTGATTTGACTCAAACCTGGCTGGTCACCAGAACCCCGGGGGAACGTTTGTTTTATGACCTTGTTGCCTGTTTGGTGAGTTTTTATGGTGTACGGTGAGACCGTGTTGGGAGCACCTTTGTGTTTGCGCCCACAGCCCGGCTGTGTCACACGGGTGCGCTGGCAGCGGGTTGTGGCACTGGGTGTGCCAGCATGTGCCATGCCAGTGCGCCTCGATCTGTGTCCTGCTGACTACTGAGACTGCTGTACATCTCTATAGACACAATGTATGTGGAGATTACCTATATAGACACAATGTACTGTATGTGGAGATGTGTCCATGTGCTCGCCTGGTTGAATGCACCTGTGTTGTTTCTGTGGATGACCACGAGTCACAAATTATTAAAATACCTTTATTTTTCCTTACATTTCCTGCACTTTTTCAAATTCTCCACGAGTGTCATCCAAAGCAGTGTTGGTCCTGTAGAACTGTCAGAGAAGAAACAAATATATGTATATTGTCTGTGTATGTCTGTGTGTGCTTAAATAAAGTTTACTGAGGCTGAGGCAGCACCCGTGGGACTTGTAATACAATACCCTGCAATTCCAGCCTGGCACTGCACCGGTGGAAGGAAAGCAGAGGAAACCACCATGAACCTTCAGGTGGGCTGGGAACTAAAGTGGTTCAAGGAAGGACTCATGGATGGCGTTTCACACAACATTTCCCTTTCTCCTCTCCACCCGAAGGAGGTTTTACAGTCATGTCCCATCACATTAGGCCTAACTTCGGGTGTAGGGTAAGGCAGCAAGAGGCACGTCCTACTGAGTGGTGTGTCCTGATGGCCCTCGTCAAGAGCATGGTAACCCTGTGCAGAGGCTTACGACCTGCCTCTTTCTCTCTGACACTTCACTTACCTTTGAGCAGTTTTCTGTACCACATGCCTTTTCCAGTTCCTTCTCAGATAAAAATAAAACCTGCTTTCCTTCTTCAACTGAGGAGGTTTGGGGGGTTTGTTCTTCCATAGGTGGGCCAGTGGTTGTCACACCTTCCCCACTGGCTTTGCTGGAAGCCCCGCAGAGCACCTTTCCCATCCCTGACAAGATGGTAGAGTGGGCAATAGGAGCCAAATTACGTATGTATCACAGTGCCAAACAGCCATCAGATAGAGTGGTGCTTTCCACCCTATCTGATAGAAGTGAATAACAGGCTTTTAGTTGAAGAAATTCAACTAACTCAGCTTTTTATGTACCAAAAGTAATGGATTGTCTTTCCAATTTACTTCTAAGCTACCTGTAAATTCACATTTTATTTGAATTGTACCATATTGTTAATTTCTGACTTCCTAATGGTAAATTCACATGCCCACGTTTGACTGGTGCAAGTGATTAACGTGTGCACACATTCTGCAGGCAAACTGTCTTGTTTGCTTGAGTAAATGTGTAGGTTTGTCTTTGTTTGTGATCTGATTTAATTGCCTATTTGTGCTGGGAAGGAAGGGGCTTTGTGTGTAGCAAGTGATGTAGGGTCTCTGTCATTATGATTGTGCCCTGTGTGACTGGATTATTTCTGGAAATATTACATGATAGACTCCCTGTATAGTGCTTGAGCTGGCAGCACAGTTGGACACGTAGACAGAAAGGATGAGTGCACCTGCAAGGGATGCACTCTTGAGCTTTAGCTGAGCTACTTTGTGCTCAGATTTCATCTTACTTCAATTCCAGTGAATGAATGAAGATCTCCGCCTCAGCTACTGTTAACATAGCCATGTCCTGTGTCGTCATTACCCTACCATGGAAGGGGGTCCTTGCTCTTAGACTGAACAAAGCCAGTGAAGTTTATCTCAGTATTTCACATTTTTGGTGTTTTCTCAACCGTCTTCTGTGCTGTAGCAGGACTCACAAGTGCTGAGTGATATTTAAAAGCTAGTAGCTAGTCTGTTTTGGGCAGAAGACAAAGATTTTAGACATGCCGAACTACCATGGCTACCAAATCAGCATATTCACGTCTGACATCCACAAGCTACTTCTAGACTGTGATTTATGCATCTTATGTGACACTCCACTGGGCACTGTACCACCGTCTGACATTTAAATATATCAAATCACTGCACAGTTTGTTCTTCAAACCATGGTAAGGGCTTCAGTGTCAGCCTGTCAGGGTGATCCCAGAATGAATCCAAAGGCTGTAGAAGCTCTCCCAGGAGAGACACACAATGCAGATAATTTAATCTAGCTTTGGATAGCCAAAAATTAGACATTTTCTTCTGAAATGGTAGCCTTCAATTCCATTGCAAAGTGTGTACCTCTAAATGAGTGCCAGTCTCTCCTGGATGGTAAGAGGTGCTTCTTTTCCCAGTCTAGCAAGAGGTGGAGCTGTAAGGGGTTGGGTCTTGTAGCATCAATGGCAACTGAATCTCACCTGTAGTTGCTAGCATGGGAGTAGTTACTATTGCTCTAATTGCCATGGGATTCACTAGGAGAGTTCAGTGCTCCAGTGACATGAGCAGGAGCACTGAAGACAGGAGAAATCCCATTCCTCTGTGTGCATGGACCTAATTAAAGAAGCAGCTTCTTCAATGAGTCTCTGTCAGACCATCCTGCTAATGGGTTGAGGCAGTCCCAACAAGGACCATGCTCACAGTCCTGCCAGGTCTGCCTCTGCTTGGTCACACAGGCTGGTACAGATACTCACCTGGCCACAGCACAGCATGGGGCAAGCAGCCATGGGGATTCTGAACTGTAGTGAGTCCATATGTCTTAAAGAACAGTAAACTCAATTCAGATCAAGATTGTTGAGTTTTCAGGTAAAAAAAATGTATTCTTTATTCCATTTCATTTCATTTCATTTTCTCACTGCCAGCTTCACACCCTAAAAATTGTTTCAGAATTGAATTGGGCTTTCTGTATTTCACCAGTCCTTTCTGTATTTCACCAATCTGTGCCTGCAGCAGAGCTTCTGTAGAGCAGATGATGAGCTCGCTTTATAACTAAAACACTTCTTTGTTTTCCTGGTAGTGCTACAACAATGTTAAATGTAGTGAGGCTTTTGCAGGAAAAGTTGAACTCAGCACTGAGGTGAGGGAATGGTGAAGCAGGAAGAATGTGGGATTTCAGACTCCTCTACTGCAGAGTCATCTCTCAGGGACAAAAAAAGACTTTTCCTAGAATTTGCCACCTCCATGTAAGCTCTTGCCTGTAGGAAACTTTTTTTTTCTTGAAGCATCACTCTAAAATTTGCACCAAAGTTGTTCTCCAGTGGTGCCAGTAGGCAGGAAAGAAAATCAAACCGTATACACGAGACAGCATGATGTGGCTGTTGAAGCATGACTATGCTGCTGGCATCGCCTTGGAGCATCCTGCAGTGTGGGCAATGTGAAAAAGATGTTGGTGTAGGGTCTGGTGACTGAGCAATAAGAGCTACCCACAGTTAGGTTTTATCGTGTGACATTTGGTGTAGATGTGGCAAGATTTACAGCCTGAATGTGGTATTTCCTGATGGGGCTTCTGTTCTCGCTTTCCTGAAGCACATTTGGTACCTCATGCAGTCACATATTTAAAAGGAGAAAATGGTCCTTGAGGTAGACTTACCTTGGAAAATGATCACCTTTTCCTCCCAGGCCACATGCAGGTGAATGAGCTGCTGTAAACACAGACAGCCCGTGCATCCCGTGGTGTCAGAGCAGTGGAAGATAGCTGCTGTGTGAGTTTGGGGTTTGGAAATGGTGGCGTTTGTGAAAGTGAGAGGAGACAGAGATGGGGGCAGAGCTGATCTGAGCCTCGTGGCTGCTCCTCCTTGGGCTCAGTTTAGCGTGAGCTGAGGGAGGTGTCGTGCCACCATCTGCTGCCAGTCCATGGCCAGACCTTCACCCTGCAGCCTCCTGCAGGGATTCCACTGTGCTCCCACAGTAACCCAGTGTGCCAGCACCTGGAGGTGAAGGGCCTGATGTCATCAGGGTCAGCACACAGGTTTACTGCAAGACAAGTCTCAAGAATAAAGCAGCAGCTCGCTCTTTCTGACAGAGCAGCATTCATGTTTGTTACAAGGGAACCTCCTACAAACACAAAAGAGGACAATGCAGCTCTAGATCATACTTAGCAACCAAGATCTTCCCGAGCTGCTCTGCTGTCTCAGCCAGCGGAGGTGGATGGCAGCTCCACTTTCTCATCTCTTTCTGCTCTCGCAGCTGCAGAGCATTCCCAGCACTGTGTCTGGGCTGCTTCCCAGGCGAGGTGCCGCCCTCCTGCTGGATGGGCATGGGAAGCACCGGGAGGTGACTCATGGCTGTGTCAGTTTCCCCAAAACACAGGAAGTTGGTGTTAGTGTGACACTTAGAAGAGCGTGCTGATAGTGACAGGGCCATGGGGCATCCCATGCCAACATGAGCATCAGATCATTTCCTTCCTGAGATGTCTTGACCTACCCATCTGCTGTATTCCCTCATCTGCACATCCTTTCCACCTTCCTTGGTTTTTCTGCAAGCTGAAGAATATCCGCGACAGGCTCTGTGTTTTGTAAATGACATATCTGTATGCAAACTAATCTTTATGCAGACACCTCCGTGGATTTATAGCGTTCAGCATGACGCCAGCTTTGCTTAGGCGCCAGATGTGATACAATGTGGGGCAAAATGGGATCAGGTTTTTATACTTGCTGGCACCATATCCTCCCCTTGTACACATGCTTGCGTGCATTCCCCTTTTCCACCCACTTTTGTTCCTTTTGGAGAACCCAACATACAGAAGGCTGAGCTCCTTTTGCAAGCATCAGCTCAGAAACCAATAGTTCTACTGGTCCATTGGCGTGTAAATATGAATCAGAGATGAGTGTGCTGGGGGCAGAGATTTATTAACTAATTTGTCATTAGCAGTTTGAAGGATCTGTCTCCTCTCTCTCCAGCACTGTCCTGGTTCCCTGCTGTTGTAGCTGTTTCCCTGTTGCCATCCTGGCAGCCTTGTGTTTCTTTCCCATAGCCCAGGTTCTTACCCTCAATCTGTTCTTTGGGGGTCTTGTTTTGTATCTGTTATAACCCAGCACTGATCCCCTACAAAACATGCAGTGAAGCATCTACAAGGTGGAATTTACTGCCTCCCCTGTCATTAGTAATCCTCATGTGCAGCAGACTCATTAAAATCAGGAAAAAAAAGAAGTTTAAGGGTCATTTTTTCGTGCCTGCATCTGTAACACGCCATGAATAGATTACATGAAAATTGAGGGTTAGGTGCGTTGAGTCCTTTTTCTCATTAAACACTTGTTACACATATCATATCAATGGGGAGATGTCAAAGCCAGAGCCTGCAGCATCCCAATGAATCATTTTATGTTCATCCTGGATGATGTCTAATGACTTCGATGGCGTCTTGCAGTGTGTGTGCACTAAAGATCCCTTGCATTCTGATTCCAGATTAATTTCAACGATTGCATATTCTGACACCTAATTGTATTGACTTGAAAATAGGATCATTGGGATGTGGAAACTGCTGCACGGCTTTGCCAAAAGATTCCATTACGCAATAGGGCATTTCAATCCGCTCTGAATTATTTAGCCGACTCCAGGCGCGACCGTCCATTTCTCAGCAGTCTGGACAGCTCTTTTTTATAGCCCTCCGAATATCTGGCGGGGAGGAGAGCAGGAGGTCGCTGAAACCATAGCAGTGCCTGCAGCAGCTGTGCAGCATGCCACCTCCATGGGCTTAGGCAAACCCAGAGCAGCCCCTGAGGTCACCTTCTGGCCTTGAATGCCTTGAAATAAGCAAGGTGAGGGGCTGGAACCCTTCTGCCTTCTCATCAACTGGCAGCAAATGGGGCATTAAGCACAACACAGAGAAACTTTTAGAACAGGGATCTCAGTGAGCGATGAGAAGGAGGATTGGTAGCTAATCTAAGAGCTTATTAAGCAGCAGAAAAATGACCACAAGGAGGGCATGGGGCACATACATCACTGCCAAGCCAGGAGGTGCAGCTTTCTGGGGCAAGAAGCCCACAGCCGGCTATTGATCAGAGCCCATTTCCTGCAGCAGCAGCCAAACCTCCTCCTGCAGGCAGCCTCTGCGGTGTGTGTGAAGAGGCACTTGTCATTCAGAGATCATCTTGCATCACCTGTTGATGGTGTTTTGAACTTGGCCTCATGAAGCACGCTTCCTGGAGGACACGGGTGGGACTGGATGAGGAAGGGAGGATGGATCAGGTTGGGCAGCTTCTTCTTTCTTACTGAGAGAGCGTTAAAACAACATGTTATGTTTCGACAAGAAAAGACCACCCTGCCACTGCTGATACCTTATGTTTCCATGGCAATGTAAAGCACAGAAGCTCCACTCATTCTTCTGTGGTTTGCAAACTATTTTGCTGCCCACTTGTCCTGCAGACCCAACCACAGCCAGCATTCTGCTCAGTGCCTGGGAATGGTTTTCAGTAATGTGGTGCTCTGGAATGGATTTCTCTACTTTCTGCTGTGTGCCAGCATTATATCAAAATAAACAGCAATAGCTGAGAGGAGAAGAAAAAAGCCCTGCCTATCGGATGCCCTTTCACAGGGAGTCTGTCATCTTTCTGCAACATTTTGGCAGGTACCTTTGAAAGCTGAGCTGAAGGCTGGTGAAAAACTGACAATCACAGACCAGCTACCTGTAAAACAGGGAGCTTCAGCTGCATGCTGCAAACTTCTCTTTGAAGAATGTGTTTTTCTGTATTTATTATCAAGAATTGGTGTATAAAATAACCGTATGATTTTCTACTACAATGTTACTGAGCACCTCAGGCTGGTTATCTCTTCACAGAGGGCTTTTAAGTGAAATTAGGAATCCCCTTTGGATTTGCAATACTGTTTCTTTAGCAGGCCACCAATCAATTGTAATGTGTTTGCAGATTGTAAATAAGGAATTGAAGTGCTACGAAAGAAAACCTGTGATTCCTGGGGGCATATGGAGGACTCAGCAGCGGAATCTGTAGTTCTCATCTCTCCTGTTTCCTCAGAACAACCAAGTCCCATAGTCAGAGTTCAGCAAGGGAAGAGCTTGGGTGTGCCAGATATGTACTGTTACAGCAAAGACAGTATATTATATACAGTTTATCTTCTTAATGCCTGTGGAAGGAGCATTGGCTCATCATCTAAGAAGTGTCTTTGGAGACACAAGCCCTAGATTTGTTTTCCAGATTTGCTTTCCAGGTTTAATACTCACTCATAGGAAAAATTGATCCCAGGAGTTTCAGTTTACTTTTCAGTAGTCAGTACAAAATGGTGGACAGTTGTAGGGGCTTCAGACGACAAATGCCATAAATGTAATTGCAGACAGTCTTTGAGAGACAGACTTAAGCTCATTTATTGACTTTTTCTGCTCTCTGAAGCAGATTAATCTCCATCTGTCTGTGCACAGGCCCATGGCTGTGATCATTTCACATTGTGGTACTGTCTAGAAGTCACAGCATGAGGATGGGAACCACAATTCCTAAGTGGGGATAAACCAGGAAGAGTCATACACCAAATGTTTTCTTCCTTCTGAGCTGACAATAACCTGGAGGCCAGTTCTTGGCACAGGACAGCAGGAACGTTAGGTTTCACAGCTTACAGCATCACTTTGTTGCCCCAGACTTTTTCAGAGCTGAGATCACCAACAGATGTGGCTTCCACTTTGCTTCTTTTCTTTGCAGTGTGCCAGTAATCAGTGTGGGCTGCTGGAAGCCTTGAGCTAGAGAAAGAGACAGTGCTCCCATGTGGATGGCCTGTGCTTTCATAGGTTGGCACAGCAGGTATTGAAGGAAGTGCTAAGAAGTTTTCATTGTGAAGCTCAGATCTGAGAAATCGGAGCCATTCCAGAGAAGGAGTGGTTTATCTCTGGCACGTACATGAAGGGGACTGCTTCAGCTGGAAGACATTTCTATTTGCTGAGCTACTTTTTGGGCATTCAAGGAGACATAGGGCTTAGCAATTTCCCACATGCCCTAGTGGCCTTGCTGTGATGCAGTTTAGGTTATGGAACCAGGTTGTGGCATACCTCTTCTGTAGGTTGGGGAAGTCTGTGGAGTTCAAAGTTTGCTACTGTTCTCCATGAACAAAAATTGCAGGGGAACCAAGGAGCAGGAATCTCAAAAAGAAATGGGTAGGAAGTGATAGGACAAGTGGGAATGGTTTTATACTAAAGGAAGGAAGATTTAGATTAGGTGTCAGGGGAAGTTTTTTACTGAGAGAGTGGTGAGGTGCTGGAACAGGCTGCCCAGAGAGGCTGTGGATGCCCTGTCCTTGGAGGTGCTCAAGGTCAGGTTGGCTGGGGCCCTGTGCAACCTGATCTAGTGCATGATCCACTGGTGGGCAGTCCTGCCCATGTCAGGAGGTTGGAACTTGATTGTCCTTGAGGTCCCTTCCAACCCAAGCCATTCTAGAATTCTGTGGTTCTAAGGATGGATCTTACTGGGGCACTGGGGAGGGCTGTGGGAACATATTTTTTTTCTTTTTGCACAAACTTTCCAGAACAACCCCCCTGCCTCTTTTCATAGACCAGCAAGAGCCATAAAAGTTATGGTCTGTCAAGAAGGATACAGGTGTAGGGCTGACCAGAGACACTGGAAAGGAGAGGAGAGTTTGTACTGAGTCCCCCACAGCTCTGCCAAAAAGCATCTCTTTTGGAGGGCTGAGACCGTTCTCACTACTAGGCTACTGCTTCTTGCTAGGATAGACGTTTCCTTTCTGAAAGCATCCCCATTTCTTCTCAGAACTTGAGGAATTCCATTCTGTCTTGCATACTCTTCGAGGTATTGGTTATAAAATTCCCCAGGGTCCTGAAATCCCTCATGCCATGTCCATCATGCTCCTGAAAATAGATGACCAGACTCACTTACCATAGTGGTGTGCTCTCATTTTCTCATATAAAGCAAGTCATGATGATTTCTCTAAAGAATTTTGGAGATGAGGGCATCATTTCCATTCAGTGCCTTGAGGCTGCTGCTGGTGCTCTCCCAGAACCTGGGACTGCAACAATTTCTAACACTTGTGGTTAGACTGAACCTATAATTTTTTATCTGACAGGTCAAAAGCAAGAAGCATCTCTTTTTCACTGATTTTCTTTCTAGATTAACAGCTGTGTTTCAGCTGGTGGCAAACGATGAGGCAGTCCCTGTGCATGGAGGTGCATGGAGCAGGAAGCCTTCAAGCAGGAATAGATCTTTTCATGGCATTTCTTCTGACTCCTGGATAGTCGTAGCATTAAGTGAATGAATAGAGAGGCTGGGGTTTTGCCAGGAGTTCATATAGCTGACATACAGTTTCTGGACCACAGCCTAGTTCCTCAACTAAAGAGCCGATTCCAAGCCCACTCTCTGCTAATGACTGGTGTTTTTGAATCGATTTCAATGGCATTGGCTTGGATCTGTGGCAGAAGATACACTCGTGTATGCCAATGCAGACTGTACCACACTGCTGTTGTACACTTGCCCTGTTCTCCATCTTGCATTTGTTTTCCTAAGGTACATTTTCCCCTCTGAGCAAAGATGGCACGTTAGAGTCTTTTTCTTTAAATATGCTTGGGCAAAACGTGCTTCTAATATGAACAAAAAGGAGTTTACTGATCAGACTAAAAATTTATCTCCGGCTCTAGGGGTAAAACTGGATTTTGCTATCAAATTCTGTGGATAAGGCATAGAGATGGAGCGAGCTTAAGGGCCTGCCCTCCCAGTGGGAGTAAGAAAAATGCCAGTGCAGACAGCAAGACATGGATCTGCAGTGTAGAAATCCTCGTCCTGCACAGTCATGGTTCTGAGCAGATCTGTTCTGTATGTGTGCCCATATCTGAGCACACAGCTCACAGATTTGTCTCTGGTAATGCAAACCTTCAACATTTTATTAAGGTGCTGTACTCTTATCTATTCTTCTTATGTCATCACCCTGCCTCTGTTGTTTAAATGTAACACATTTTATTCTAAAGAACACGTTACTGTCATTAATTCAAGGCATGCTCAGATACTAAGAGCGTGCTGTCTATAAAAGGCCCGTCCTCATATTCATTTTGAATTAGGAAACTAAAAATAGAGCCAGTTCAAATATAGGTGATGAGAATAACCTGAGACTCATGTTAGGAAGCAAAATGTGAATGAAGATTTTAAAAGTGCCTGATAAAGTGTGTGTGCTTCAGCAGATAGAGGTCTATAAAACAGCTCTGGGACAGAGAAAGTAGTTTTGGATACTGTGCATCCTCTCTGCATAGCACCTGAAAGGCATTGATTTAAAAGTGCTCTATTGAGCACTACAGCAAGAAATGCCTTTCCACACAGTGTAATCATTGCCTGTGAATCTCACAGACACAGGATGCTGTTGGGAGTGCAGTAAGACTGCAGCCCAGAGGGACACATGCATTTGAACCCACAAACCGCCAGCACTTTACCTTGTACCTCAAGCACTACCAAAGCTCTGCTCCCTGCCTCCAGGCTGGCTGCAGATGAGGGCTTGGTAGCCACAGCCAAGCTGTCCCCTTCCCACTTGTGCCCTCCAAACATAAAGCAGAGAACAAGTCAGGTCCTCGAGCAGCTCAGCATCCTTCAGCACCATCAATGTCTGGTGGAACATCCTGACACCAATTCTGCCATGAAAAACAAACACTTGGCCCAGCACCTCCATATCTCACTCCTGAAGCATCCTTCCATGACTCACCAGGGCAGCTCCTGATGACAGGACGTGGTCAGTTCCAACTTTTCCTTTGGTGAGTGATGGGAGTTCCTGCCGTTCCTCAAAGAAGCTGTCTGGAAAATCTTGAGTCTCTGGTCTTATTTCTTAGGATTCCTGAGGTGACGGGTGGTTCTTCTGAAGTTTTTCATGTGGAAGTAGAAGAGGAACAGACCCTGACAGTATGTGAAGGATGCAGAGAGCCATAGCTAACAGACAGCCACTGGGGCAGCCTGTCCAGGTCCCATCATGGCCTTCATCACTCACCTCCCTCCAACCTGCCACCAAGAAAAGCTTTTCTTCCTGCTCTCGAGAGTATCATGCATTCCCATGATCATTCTCATTATGGAGCTTTCATTCCTTAGATGCGAACAAAGATTTGAATAGAGCGAGTGAAAACCTAATAGATAGCTGCTGTTGGAATTTCTAAACAAGCCCTTCAGAGCTGCTGGCTTCTTTTCATATGCAGATAAGAAGGAAGTACCTTGAAATATTTAGGCTGAACTCAGAAGAGGCACTGAACAGGGGGGATGGATGGCAAAAGTAGAAATAATTTTAACCATTTGCAAAGCATTTTCCTGCACAATTTTTCCCGAGAAACCCAACATATAATTTGGGATAACTAACTTAATTTTGAAACTGGGGAAACAGAGACAGGACAAGAAAATGTATCTGAAATGATGCAGAGATCAGGAACTAAGTTTGGTGACCAGAGGGGGAGAAGTGTCAGTGATAGGAGACACAGTGACTGAATCTACATGATCATTAGTAATGATCAGCACATGACTAAGGCGACTTTCAGATCATATCAGAAAGGTGCTGATCTGCAACATCCTGAGGCTGACGCAGTCAGCATGGGTGGTACAGTCATGGACCTATTCAGGCTGTCCTTGCACCAAAACAGCAGGGTTTGCACTATCCTCATGACTTGATGGCATCCAGTTTCTCCATTGGTCACTTGCTTATGCCAACACGAGTGAACATTTTTTCTTCAGGAGGATGCTGAGGTACCCGTTGCCATCCAGGCTTTAGGACAGTCTCATCCAGAAAGCATTCAGACACAGATCTCTGTGCTCTGGTAACAGTACTGATGAAGCTGAAATAGTGACTTTTCTTTTTCCTGTGGATTTTGCAGCAAGTCTTCAGCAGCATTTGAGGGGAAGTGAGAGAGCATAAGCAGGGTTCACTTTTCAGGTTTCCTCTCATCGTCCTGCACCTTGGGACAATTCCCAGCAGAAGCCCCATGTCTGCACAGATGTCAATTCAGACATATTTATGAGCAGAAAAATTGCTGGAGTGGGACTAGGACCCCTGCCAGGTTAAGTTGCTGGCTAGGAGAGAAGCTCATGTTTGTGGCTGCACATTTGCTCATGCAGATTTCCCAGGCATATGTGAGTCACAGCAGATATTCCTCTTTCCTTTCTGAAACAAGCAGCAAAGGCAAAGTAGAGTCAATGTGGCCTCTCCATCTGACTTTGCTGCTCAGTCTCCCTCAGTATGGCCTGGGGAGAAGGAGACCCTGCTGTGTAGGACCTAGAATCATATCATCATAGAATGGCTTAGATTGAAAGGGGCCTTAAAGATCACCTAGTTCCATTCCCAACGGGTCAGGCATGAACTGTTCCTGGTGAAGCCGTGCTGGTGGTCTTGGATCCTCAGCACCTCTTGCAGGAGGAACTGCTCCATGATATTCTCAGTCACAGAGCTGGGGCCCCCTGTAGTTCCCCAGGGTGACTGACTTAAGAAGATACCTCTCTAATAGATCCACTCTGAGGCTCTCTACTGATTCTGATAAATGCGTAGTCTTGGCATTGATCAGATACCCTGAGACAGAAACCTCCAGCCCTCAGAATGATATAGGCCATCCGCTGTCTTGTATTATGGGGGAATAAGAAAAGAGGGGAAAAAAACAAACAATCTGGTGTCTTTGAGCTATTATTTAGTCTTTTCCAGGTAAGAAATGACCCACAGAATTTACAGGAGTCACTGAGCAGCTTCTTTTTGTCTACTGTGTTAAAGGAAGATTAGTTCAATCTCAAGCACACACAAAACCATGGCACAAAGAGGATTTGGTCACGTCAAAGTGAGACTGCAGGAGTGCAGCTTGCATAGCCAAGGAAAGGAAAGGTAGGAGGCAGGGGGACATCCTACACAAACACAGCAGTGACTTAATAGTTGTGAGGGAAAATTGTGTGTAAACCAGAGGACAATACCAGCACAAAGACAAGTAGGTGAGGAATGGTTATGGACAAGATTAGTCCAAGAGGTTTGGAGGTCAGAGCAGTGAAGTTCTCTGACAGTCAGCCAGTATTGCTATGCGCTGAGACGAGCGTGTTGGCTCTGCAGCACGGAGCTTGGTTGGTGCATGAAGGAGCCTTATATCCCAGCATTCATGAAACAAGGCTCAGAGGATGGCAGCCTTCCAGTTCTGGTTACCTTTTTCTAACCTAGGAACGCTGAGAGGAAGCTTGGAGCCCAGCAGGGACAATGTTTCTGTAATAACCCTGTGCTGGCAACTGGAATGTCTGATGAGAGTAGAATAAAGGACAATTTCTGTGAGAAGGATGGATTATTTGAGTCTCTATAGCTTTGTTCTGAAAGGACAAATAATATCCCCAAAGAAAGAGCTGCTGTCCTTCTGAGTACATCAGCTTCCAACTGCTCAGATTTTTCATGAGAGCTGTGTCTACTTGCAGGCTTATTCTGCAGGAACTGAATGCATCAGAAGTAAAGCAGAGTAGGCTGTTGCATTTCTTGTCTGCCCACTGGTTTCTAGCCAAGATAGGACCCTTGCCCCCAACATTAGGCCCCAAGGCTCTCTAAAAAGGAAACACTCCAGTGCAGCCTCCTTTCTCAGGTGCCCCACGTTTCGCAATAATGTTGAAGTTCTCCATACTGCTGAAGGACATGGGATTTATATCGTTTTGTTTACAGCAGCAGTTAAAAATTGGGCTCTCAGCCTAAGCAAATCATGTAGGCTCTCAAAAAGCCCATGTGAGAGGTGGGCATCTCTTCAGTGGGATAGATGTGTATCTCTGCATGCACAGCATGGATGATTAACGAGACAATGTGTCAAATTTCACAGCTAAAACCAGGGGATTTGGATGTAGTTTAAAGTTGCATCCCCCAGCAGAGCAGCTAGGATAGATATTTTGCTCATCCTCTTCCTCTCCAGTGCATCTTCTTTTGTGCCACCACAAACACAGGTGTCACCACACAGTGGGTCAGGCTGGAGACTTCAAGTGGGACGGAACCAAACCCAGACTGGTTTGAAACTGAATCAGTTCCTGCTGTATCTCCCTGGATGCTGCACTGCCTGGATTACAGGGAAGGAGAGGAGTGATGAGACCATGTCAGTAGCATCACTCCTTAAAACGAGTATGAAACTTCAGCATGAGTCGAAGCCCATTCTTTAGAGTCACAACACATTGCATTACGAAAAGAGCATGGCCCTATAGAACGACCAGCCTGGATTTGTAGCTTGCATCACATTCTGAGATTCGTGTTATGAAGTACGAGCTCTGGCTAACAGAAGCTGTATTTATCTTGCTTGTATTGATCCTTGCTGTGCCACAGTAATTTCTTGTCTTTAAGGATTGCAGGGTGTTTTAATTTAAGTCTTCAGTGATAGCAGGGAGAATAGCAAAATCCCTTGTGTGAAAACAGGAAATTTGGGCTGGTGGAGAATGGGGGTTTGCAAGGTGTTGGGGTGCTGGAGTGCACAGAGACTGAATTTCTTTATCTGCATAAGTCAACATAAGCTGCTCTCACAGAAGGGCAACTTTCTCCATATACATCCTCGCTCTGTTTCTAATACAGAGAGCTAAAAAAGCTGCAATCCAGCAGTTGTGCAAATGGTGCACAAAGCCATTCTCCATCAGGCTCCGAGGCAATGGTGACTTTGAAGGAAATCACTTAGGAGATCTTTAGCATGCTTTTTCCATAAGAAAGAGGACAATGCTAGCATGGCTGGGGGCAGATTGGTCTGAACTGTAAGGCTGTGAACGTGCCCGTACTTTCCCCCACCCCTCTAAATCTGCTAATGCTGTCTCATCAAGGCTGCATGCAAATTTACAAACCCTAGGCTACTAAATTACTCTCACCACCCAGTGTGAGGAAAGTTCAGAACAGGCTGCTTCTGCTTTGCATATCTACAACAAAGAATAGAGCCCTTTGATGGACGCCTCAGATGTCCAAGAGCTGTGAATATTCAAGACGTGAATGCCAAAAAAAAGTCTGATAAAAACAACAGAAAACATGTCCTGTCAACCACAAAGAGCAGTGCTGTCTCCCTAGCAAGGGCTGACATGACAACAAAGCACAGCTACCACTTTCTAAATAGGATGAGGCCAGTATAGGCATTTATCCCATTGAGAACAGCCATGGGCAAGCAGTAACAAGGGCCAACAAGCTCCAGCTTAGTAGACAAGCGAGAGCCATTTTTCAGGCTTTTGCCACCATTGTGCTATTTTGGACTATTGAGGTAAGGGCAAGAGCAAATAGGAGATGAACTGGCCAAGACTGTGAGCTGCAGGCTTTGTCTTTGTTGGAAATTCCTTTTTTTTTTTTGTCACCAGGGAAACAGAAGCAGAAATGACAAATGCTTTCCATTTGTCAACATTTTCCATGGGTATTTTTGGTTTTCTAGTGAAAAACAAAGCGTAGATATTTCCCAGTTTAAAACTATCTGATTCACTTTCCAAACTGAAGGTGGAAATGCAGTTGATGGGCGGAAGATCCAGCTGGGCTTCCTTACATCCACTTCACCACTCGGGACCACCGTATCTGTGGAGTCCTTGGCTGGACTCCTTCCCACAGGGAACATCTCAGCTGCCACTGTGTCACATCCTGGAGCTGTCATCTGTTAGGGCACTGTGACCCAGAAGGGAGAACAGGAACACGAAGCAGCTCAGCTGCAGCTCAGTTCTTCACTGTAGACAAATTCTGATTTAAAATGGTTTCATTTCCGGCACCATTTTGAATTTTGAACAAGCCTTACTGCTGTCTGGAAAAATAGGAAATTGCAGAGAGGTGGGTTTGACAGAGAATGTGTTTTCTGCATGTTTTAAGAGGCAAAACTACAGGCTTCCTTTCCTGTAAAACTCTCTCAGCACAATCATTTGATTTGCGAAGTTAATCTGGAAGAAATCCTCGGAAGTGAATTGAGGAGCTGTGACCTGCCTGGACTTTGCTCAGCTCAGAGCCATGTCTCTGGAGATTAGGTTTGGCTGGGCTGATAAATCCTGCTGAGATTTCTATGCAAGCGCCTTGTGGAGAGCAAAGCTCTTTGATTATCCTGTTGCTATTTGCCAAATGCAAAGGACCATGTAAAAAAATTACTTTCAGCCTTCAGAATTGCTATACTTTCCCTCTCCTTTTGATGTCTGAGAAGAAAATAGCCCTGTGAAGCAACTTGATTTGTTCAGAGCTATTAACAAATCTTCCCAGGGTCCCAGGGTGACATAGCAGGTCTGGTCTGACTCATTCCATTTAAGAGTGTCTCCTCCCAGCTAGAAATAGCTCTGTGTGCAGCCGTAAAGCACGTGAATCAATTAATGTCTTTTATTAACTAGAAATGCAGATAAATCCCCTGCATCGGGCGCAGGAAAATTGCTGGCTGCCGCTCCTGCTCCCTCCCCACTCTCCTCTTTATCTGCTTTCTTTTATGAAAGATCTTTTTGGAAGTAGACTCCAGGTTCACGTGGATACTTGTGCAGCTGAATCTCAGACTTTCTGGCATGGAGAAAGATATGTCAGGAAGATGCTGGATCGTGCTCCAGGAGATCATTAGCTGGCGGGGAGAATGAGGAATTCAAGAAGCATCTTGGCCAGGGAGCAATAAGTTAAATAGGAGCGTAGGCTGAACTGGGAGAACGAGGCAGAGGTAATGGCTTCACATGGAGTATGTGGGTGTATCGTACACGGGGAACTCAATGAAAATCCTATGCACATACGTTAGTGGTATTTATATTAAAGAACGTGGCACACTCTGCTCCTGGCTCAGCTGTGACTGCAGCCTCTCCTTTGCCGTGATCTGATGAACTGAATCCCAGCAGCTATTTCCTGGGAGCTGAAGGAGGAAGAGTGTTCCTTCATCCTCTGCTCTGGGATGTGGTGCTCCCACATCACGTGCCCCACAGCTGCACCACACTGGGCTCCTTTGGGGACGGGTCCCATTGAATCCAGCTAGCGTAAGCGTGAGGACGTGAGGGAACGCTCTGCTGCATTAGGGCTGTACTTTTGGGTTTCGTATCCATTTTCTGATACTTTAAAGATCCATATTTCCATCGCAGTCTCTTATTCAGTGGTTAAATACCATCTGCAAGGGTGTTTTAGCATCCCTGCCTTTTGCTCAGCTTGGTACCAGTGACCGGCCATGCACACAGATAAGGCTCAGTCCAAAAACCTGCTTGCTGCTATTTTTAAAGGTAGAGGAAAAATACCTTTACTAAATAATCTCTACCTCAAAATAGGTGCATGAGTCAGAACACACATTGAGAAACTTGCAGGAAAGGCTTTAAGTAATAAGATTCATTCAGCTCAACCATCTAATCACCCCTGAAAGTGAAAGATTCGTTAAAACAAAAGAGTTATTATCTGGGAAAGTAAAAAGGGAATCTGAATTTGTTCACTTCCGCACGTGGGGAGTACAGGGAGTCTGCATTTCATTATACGCCAACCCAGAGGGCTTCATTAGCCCCCGCAGTGGAAGCAGAACTACAGCAATTTATGAACACCTGCTTAAAGATCTCCCTGCACCATTGCTTCGGTTTAACCTGCTTGCCAGCACAGCGGCTGGAGAGGGAGCAGCACAGGAAACTCCATCCAGCCTCTTGTCTGGGAGCGCATGAATAAAAGCAGTGCAATCCCCAAAGAGTGGCTGAGCCTGAGGATTTTAAATCAAATGCAAACAGGCTCCACTGTGCACTACATGGGCAGAAATGGGAGTCCCAGGCAAGGAGAACATTTAGAAAATGTTCGTTTTACTTCTTAAAATGACAAATGAAATCTGCTGGGCAATAGAAACAAATGATACACAAATAAAATGATTTTTAATTAAAAACAAAAGCTTCAATATGGCTGTTGCTAACAATTTTGCTTTGCTTTAGTAGATTGAATTTTTTCTCTGACCTTTTCCTTCAAATTTAAGATTTGGTCTGGTACGTTTTCAAATGACAAATATGAATCACTTGAACCTTCTGAGTTCATTTGTTATCAGCCCATGCTGAAGATGTTACTGTAGCCTCTAATCTATGTTGACACTCAGTGGAAAAATCAGATTTTTTGTTTTTCCTCAAGCATGTGAACCTTGAAAACAGTGGAATTCTGCCTCGCTGAGAGGTGGGAGGAAAAAAGGAAGAGAAGGCAAGATGATACTACCAACAATTTATGCACAGTGCTGAAATCTGCCTTCCCTGCACTTCTGTGCCTGAAAATTTCCTGTAGCTGTGCAAAAGCCCTTTTGACCACCTCCTTTGTAAGCAGGGGGCAGACATGGAAAAGTAAGGATATCTACCCATGGTTGTGTGGCTGGGGATGGAAACCTGCTTGGCTTTCATGATGCTGGATGAAGCCAAACACCACAGGTACTGTGGGGAGGAGGCGAACACCAATGGAGATATCACGCTGTCGGTATGAGGCATGTGTGCAACAGCCTTCCCTTTGATCTGGTGATTTGGTTTGTCAAATCAAGAAATCCGCAAGCATATTTTTACTTATGAGCCTAACACTATATTCAAAGAGAGATATTAGAGAGATATTATTCATTGTTGTCATTTCTGCTGTTGTTGTTATGTCCACTACTACTGCTGTTATCACAAAGATAAGGATGCTGCTTGTTGGGCAGGTGGCAAGGTGTTAGCTGGCAAAGTCAGAGGCCTCTCTTCCTTGAGAGAAAGAAACAATTAATAGTCACACTTGTATGTAGTCCGTGGATCTGGATAACCTCCACTTAATGCGTCAGTAGAGTTAACTGATAAGCATTCCACACCTCCACCACTCCGCTGAAAAGCCACAGAGAGCAGCAAGGTAGAGGAAGCAGTCACGTGTAGTGACAGCGCTTGGAAAAGGGATGAACAGTTGTCCTGCCACCAGTCACCTGGTAAGTCTGATTTACTCCTCAGCACGTGCTTCCATATAGCAGGCAGGAAATATCAACAGCAGTGGGCACAAAATGGGGTATTGCAACACAAATGGTGGATGTCTTAGGTGCATAAAGAAGGTAAGGAATACCTTAGAGGTCAAAATAAGAATTGCTTGAGAGAATTAACAGTGCCCTCCGGATGTGTTTTGTGCTGATGAAATGCTAGGTCTGTGGTACAGTAAGGTAGACGCAGGCTTTCCCCTTCCTTGGGGTAAAGAGCTGTAAAATCCATCAAGCCTTGAAAGCTTTGCCACCTCAGACTGCCTGGGATCAGAATCAGCCCTGCTCTGTCTTAATTTCAGTTGAATGTTTCTGAAATCCTTTACACAATTAATTCAGATTGTCTTGGAGATGGGTGCTGACTGGGCAAGAGAAAAACTGGGCAGAAGACTGCAATCAAAGGATAATGATATGCTGCAGAAAGAGCTGTAAAACCAGAGCTGTAAAGAGCGCTAAAAAAGGCCAGCATTTGCTCCATCTCTTCTCACTCTCCTGGTAAGCATCCCATGGAGAGCAGGCCATGTGTTAATTGCATCCACACCAAAAGCTGGGAGCAAAAATGTGACTGAGGGCTCACACCAGGGATAAGGACACAAGAAGTCTCCTTTCTCAGCATCCTCTCCTTTGTAGGATCCCTGAGCAGCTGGATGAGGACCTTTGCCACCTGCTCCTCCTTGGGCAAGGCCTGGCCGTGGGGCCTCCTCATCTTTACTGCAGACCTGAGGAGCCCTAGCAGCACTTAGAAGAGCTTCTGGGAAAAGCACAGCCTGCAGGACACTTGGAGGGACGATCAGTGCTACTTCAGAGCCAAGGAAATGTCAATAGGGCTGAGGCCATACCTCCTCCAGCTGTTTGGCGCCTGCTCAGAAGTACTCCCATTTTGTGGAGAAGGCATTCAGCTCTTTAGTGACCACATAATAGGCCCTGTGGCTCACAGGGCAAAAAAAGGTTGAATATCAGTGATGTAATTACAGAGCTGAAAGAGCAGCAGCAGCTTACAAATTGTAGTTAGCCTCTCATTAGTATGGTTGAGTGATGACTGCATGTACGAGCAGGGCTTATTCAACAATAAATGTCATACTTAAATAACATATAGAATGATACAGGCAGATGTAATCAGGAACTAAAATAAATTAGGAAAGAAACATGTGGGCTGAAGAGCAGGAAAATGAAGGTTTGCTGGTGGATGCTGTAGGCAAAAGCAGTGTGGAAGCATTTAGAAAAATTTCCGGCATTTGGATTCTAGTGCTATCACTGGCAATCAAGGTGTTTAAATCCCCTAGACAGCAATGGAATTACTGGCCTTTAATCCACTGTGATTTGAAGTATGTTATTGGGGCTGCTCTATTTTAGTGAAGGGGAAAGAAAGTGTGTAGTATTGATATTGTAACCACCTTTGGGATTTATTTTCAAGAAAAAAATATGGTGCATGAGTGCAAAATTCCTATGCAGTACCCCTTGTTCCAGGAGAACAAAGATCTGTCCGAGTGCTGAGTGCTGCTATGGGCTGTTATCCCATTGCTTTTATAAATGACTTGGAAAAATTCACTCCGTATTATCTCAGATCAACAAACCTTCTGTATATATAAATCATGCAAGGTCATCCAATAAGTAAACCAATTAGAAAGGCTCTCAGCAAAATTACCAGATATCAAGCAGCTATTTTACCTAATAATTCCTTTTGGAGTGATGATGTAGTTATAGCATGTTCCAGCAGCAACTTCACCTCATTATGGACTTGATTTATTACCAGCTTCAGCCGACCAAAGGGACTAAATCAGCATCATCCGGATGGGTCTGCCAGAGCACCTCGGAGACCAGTTAGATGAATGATGAGTCTGAGCTGAGGACCTGTGGCAGCAGCCACACATGACGCATCAGCTCCAGCTGGAATTATGTATCTAGTCCTCCTCCACGGGGTTTTAGCTAATTGGCACGAATAAGAGCTACAGATGACATTACTACTTGCACGAGATGGATAACAAAGACACTCCATAGATTTCTCAGTTCAATGTCACTTAGCTACGTGACTACCTCCAAAGCGTACAAGTGAAAATCTAGCTCAAGTCATACAGGACTTGTAATGCTCTGCATTAGGTTTTCAGCAGAACCTGCATTACCTGGCAGTAGCCATGTGTTTGGTGTAAAAAAATAATTGGTAGTTATGTGCCATCTGGTCCACAAGAAGCAGCAGGACCTCATGACTAGGTGATCATGGGCAGCTACATACAGAGTGGTGTCTTTGGGGTGAGACAGGCATCCAGAGGCCTTCTACCCCATTGTGAGAGCAGTGCCTTGGGGCAAGAAGACCTGCTTCCATAAACCCTGTATCAAAATACTGAAGAACAAAGAAAACCCTTACACAGAGCCCTTACCCATCAGACAGCATGTCTTGGTGTCTGAGTCTCACAAGCCCAACAGCAGAGCACAGAAAGACTTCAGCTCACCTAGAACATCTCTTGAAGATGGCAGTGTGGAAGTCCATGTATGTACCTCTGGTACACTGACCTTTGTGTTGGATTGACAGGCACAACTTAGTGTACACACACAGACCCACAGCTCTGTTAAGGAAATCAACATGTCCATGGAGTTGGCCGTGGCCTTATAGGTAGTGCAGGGGGCTCTTCTCCTTTATCTCATCTTCAGAAGCATCGAATACCTGGGCTTAATGGCAATAAATACAGGTGGGTCAAAGTAGTGAAATTTCTAAGACATTAAGTAGCTTAAAGTGCAAAGAGCATCTGGCTGCATTTTCAGAGGACTATTGCAAATTTCACTAGGTGCTTTTTAGTCTGACTTTAATTGCATTTGATGGTGAAATTAACATAATTTCTATTAAAATCATCATTCAAAATGAGCAATAAAATGACAGGGTAGTTTGAGAGCCAGGATACTTAAAGGGCGCTGCTGGGTCATGGCAAGCAGCCTGGCCACATACATACACTGCCTTCCACTCCCACTTGGAGGAGATGCTAAAATTGGTCCTTATGGTCAAGCATTCTTTTTGATGCCAGTGACCAGTCTTGACTGACAGTTCAAGCAAAGGTTGTGAGAATGAGCAGCAGCCTGAGTTGCTTCTCTTTTTATTGAAGTTTTTTCTGTTTTGTTTTGTTTTGTTTTGATGAAATGACCAGCCTGGAAACTTGTAATTGCTGCTATCTTTCCTTAAAATGAAAAGAATTAGCAAACCAAAATCTTACTGCTAACAAATACAATTACTTACTAAAAATATTCTAAAGAAGTCAGGGTCATAGGAGCATAGGAGGTGCTGTCTTCATCTCTAGACTTCCCTGATGGTCCTACCTGTTTGACTTATCTCACAGTGTGACCAAGGCTCAGTTTAATTTCACATTTCCTTTCAATCCTTTGAAGAGGAAGAAGCTTTCTTATCGCTTTCCTGGTGCAACAAAAGTCATCCCCAGAAGTTTTTGGATTTGAGCTCTTTTTTTTCCCCCTCCCCTAACACCCAGTGTGGAAGCAGGGCCGTCAGGGATCTGATTGAACAGCAGGCTGCCAATATGCAGTCTGGAACTCAGGTGTTGCTAAAAGCAATCTGAACCTGGAGTTTCCATAAAGCCAGCTGATGTGCTACTTGTCAACAGCAAGGTGCTCTTTGTAGTCAAGGCGTAACATCTCATCTTTTAAAAGCAGACACTTTCAGTCTCTGTTGTGAAACCCAGTAAAGGCACACAGAGGCTTGACCGTGGCATTTTTTTTTCACCCTCAATCACTGCATTAAAAAAAAAATCAAGGTTGTAATTCCAAGTGTGTGTGACAGAGCTGAGGTAACTGGGCTCATTTATATGTAATATTTTGATTGGGGTTTTACATGGTTGCACACAGCTCTGGTCTCATCCTGGGCACAAGGCTGATGCTATTTCTGATTTGGTACCTGCTCAGTATCTCTCCATGTATTTGTGGTGCCAGACATGCTTTACTGCATATATTGCATGCTCTGCACTGAATACAGAAATATCAATTTCCTCATCATCCTTTCTGGGATGATCAGAGCATATTAATTCTCCCATGGTATTTTTCACTTTCTTTCACACCATTTATAAGGGAAGAAGTGGTATTTTTATTACAGCCAGATAGGTCTGCTCAGGTTAAAGCCAGTGTTGTCACCACAGACAATTTACTAATGCCAAATTAGAGATTTCCACTCTTAACATTCTCACATACTCCTGCCTGTTTTATCAGCCAAGTTTGCTCCACCAACTCCTTTCTCTATGTCAACTATTGCAGCTCCTGCACAAAATACTTCTGCTTGCATTTCCGGCACTTGCATTCACAATTGAGTTCTCATTGCCTTCCGCTGTGGGTATGAGAGCAGAATGCTTTTGTGGCTCTGCTCCTGGAATCCCAGACCCGCTTTGCAGTTTCACGTAACACTAAAAAGTAGTAAAAGAGAAACCTCTACCAAGTGTCCTGCAGGGCATCAACCCCCTGCTTCAAAACAGACAGGTGAAGTTATTAAAATACAAGCAAACCCTTTCCTTGCTGATTTTCACTTGGAAAAGGATGAAACATTTCTGTGCAGAAATGATAATAATAATGACAACAATGATAACAGCAACAATAATAGTAACAATAATAATAAACTCTTTGGAATAGCTTGCCCAAGGAATTCAAATTTTCAGTCATTGCCATATTGAAACAAGTCACAGCAATACAAGAAGTATAGGGAAACTTAGATTTAGGCCTTGGCTATTGTAACTGGGGAAATCTGCTCTTCAAGTATTCCCATCCAGCACTCAGGGAAGCATGCAGCTATACACAGTGGTTTCTCATAGCTGTTTTGTACCATGGGTTGAATTTTGTGCTGCAGTATTGCTCAGTCCCTTATGTTAATTGCTCTAAATGTCATTGGAATTGTGTTTTTTCACACCTAGCTAATATATATGTAGACATTTATTAGCTGCATGGATTTCTTGCAGTAGCAGGGATTTGTGAAGCACCTTGCAGCAAGTACTTGGCAGCGCTGATGAAACAGCACCTGCCAGGAGCTGAGATCACAGCAGAGCTGTATGAAACAATATGAAGTGTCCCTCCCCCCCCAAAAAAAAAGAGAGAAAGACTGAGCTGTTGTAGTGCCTGGCTAGATGTTGTACTGAGGGACATGTCTTAGCAGGTATACATTATTGGTGGGGAGCTAATCCCTGCCCTGGCCACATCTGACTGCAGCATTTATTTTTGTGTGGTCACTCTCATCTGCAGCTCGAGTTGTAAACCTGAGCATGGCTGTCTTTACCTCCTACTTGTAACCTTATTGGATGATATGTTTTAAGTTGGCAGAGACAAGCTAATTAAACCCGAATTCACTGCTAACTTATGCATCACAGTGCTGTCCTTGGAGCCAGTTCTTCTCCCCGAGGGTTCACGTACTTAAGATACTGCTCTGGTAGTCTGAATCATGATCTCATCAGAGACAATAAGATGCTGAAGACAGTTCTTAAGTGCTCTGTTTAAGCTCCTGTCAGGGAATCCATCTACCAACGTAACGAACATGTCCTCCATTTCCAAAGACATCATTCTAGTTAGTCCCAAAGCTATCTTTGCTCCACTGTAATTTGGGGTCAACCCAATTTAAAATTGAGAAAAAAAATCGTACTTATGTCAATCTTGTAGTTTTGTGGAGGAGGTTAACAGTGAATAATCCCAGTTAGACAACATCAGTTATTCACAAATACGTGTGCCCACAAGCACAAAACAAATGCAGCTTTCTGAACAAAATTACAAAACCGCAAAACATGGGGAATAAAATCACTGAAAACAGAATGTTTTGAATGTAGAAGTTCCAAATTTTCATTTAAAATACAATTTTGAAAAAAAAAAAAAAATATATATATATATTTCTTTCATCAAGGTCTCGTTTTATCATTGGATGAAAAAAGATGCCTGCCCATAATATCTTCTGTATCATGCATAGTTTTACTTCCCAACTTCCAAGGCTTCCAGTGAAGCCTACAGAACTCCACCACATGCTATTCATTTGCCCCAGTTCCTCTCTTCTTGTGCAGCAGGGGAAGAAAAGGTCTATCAGCCTATCAAAGGGTACCAGCATAGCACAGTATGTTTTACTGTCAGTGATCTCCAAGTAGAAACTATGAATCTTTGACAGATTGGTCTGAAGTCAGTGTTTGTTCAGTGAAGGAACAGAGAGGAAAAGGCTAAGTAAATGTGCATCCACGTGTACATCTACTTTGCAGCAAGAGCTGGGAAATGGGCTTCTTAATGGAGGAGTCGCATATAAATGAAGATTCCTGCCTACTTTGTGGCCCCTAAAAATATTGCTTTTGAAGGAATCTACAGGTTGTGGTTTTGCTAGCCTTATCCTTGATTCCTCATGAGGTTGGTATGGGAAAAACTACTGGTGGCAGACACTCCACAGCAAGTCTGAGAAGCATCTGTGCAAGTGCAACATCTCTGATGCTGCTGCATCAATCACATTCCCTCCATGACAGTGGCACTTGGCATTGAAGCACCTTCAGGCTCTTGGTGAGGAGACAATTCCACCTCCAGCTGTTCCCATTTTGTCCAGCAAAGTGTAAGTGCTAAAAGATTTTGGAAAGTCTGTACTGAAGAAGCAAGGGCCATGTTCCTACTCATAGTTAACAGAATGCACCTTCCTGCCATCTCTTACAAGGACAGTAAGAGGTACCAAGCCAGCTGGACACTTCTGAAAGCTTCTGATTGTCTCCAAGTTTTTTAAGATAATCACTTTTCAGCTAAAAATCCAAAATAAAATAATAATAGGAATGAAGCTGCGGCTGGCTGTGACTTTCATAGAGGGATGTTCCTAGCTGATACTTCTTTGTTTCCATTAGTTCAACATGAATTTGCTTTTGCAGCTCCCAGCCTCTCCAGAAGGGGAAATATCTCAGGAGAATTCCCATCACTGCTCCCTGCGTTGGGTGAAACCACGACATGTCAGCTCAGGAGCAAAAAAAAAGATTGCCATTGCTCTAGGTTGCAGGAGGCATTTCAGGAAGCTGCTCTCAGTTCATAGAATCCTAGAATCATTAAGATTGGAAAAGAACACTAAGATCACCAAATCCAACCATCAGTCCATCCCAACCCTGCCCACTAACCCATGTCCCTCAGTACATCTACTCTTTTCTTGAACACCTGCAGGGATGGGGACTCCTCCACCTCCCTGGGCTGCCTGTTCCAATGCATCACCAGCCTCTCTGAGAAGAATTTCTTCCTAATATCTGACCTGATATTATTCTACACTTTCTAGCTGTGCCAGGTTTCTGCCTGTTTTGGTGATCAACCAACCTCTGCACTGGTAGATATATATAAATTGCACCAGTGCTCACAGATCGGTAGCAGATTATTTTATCTACTGCCAACATAAAGCTTAAAAGACATTCTTCAAATGAAACCGGAGGGAGGATTGCTCTGTACTTATCTAAGGAGGGCTTTGTTTGCATTAATTGTTATTAGAGATTAATGGTACTTCTGCAGGACTTACTGAATCCAGGAAAAGTCAGAATTTTGTTGTATAGGTGTTGTGCAGCTGCAGGCAAAGAAGGAGTTGGGTGATACCATGGCGTGGCAGTGCAGGAACAAAAAAAACTGATTACCATTGCTCCAGCTTGCAGAGGAGGCATGTTAGACACATGGGCTAAGTTCAGACGTGCTTGTATCTGATGAATTAGCCTCGAAAGTGCCCATTTCTGTTCACTACAACCAAAGAACCTTAAATTACTTCTTTAGATTGGTCTCCTTGGAGACGTGGCTTAGCAGAGGATCCCCAGGTGGCCCATTTGAGTTGCCCACACCTCTGATTCAGACACCACAATCTGACCCCATCTCCCAGCTGCTGGCTTCCTGTCCAGAGTTGTGACAGAGACATTCAAATGCACCCAGCCATTTGGGGACAAGTTGCACAGAGGTGGAATCTCCCCAGCCCACAGCTCCTGTCTGGGACTCCCCACCCGTGGATGCCATGGCCTGGTACATTTGGACTTGAACTCAACCCTCTGATCAGACCTGAATGCAGTCAGATAATTATAACTAATAACATGGCTGTAATTACTGCTATTATCATATTACTACTGTTACTTCTTGTTCCATCCTATCATTTTCATCTTATTATTATGCTATTTATGATTTGGTCATTATTCAAATAATAAAGTCAGATGCTCTGTCATGCTTCAGAGCTTCATTCTGCTGGATGCTGTTGTATCCCCGGTGAAAAGTCAGTCCTCACCCCAAAGCACTTAAAAATCTAATTAGAAAAGATGTAGCAGCATTATCTTTGTCTTCAAGAAGCTTCAGTAGCAAATCTGCACTCCTTGGGATGTTCAAGGTCATTTCAGTAGACTTGCTGAACTGTTGGTAGGACTCCCAATGTTCTTAATGCCTGTGCCAATGCCAGCTCCTACACAGCTCCATTATTTCCACCTTGTTTTCCTCATTCCTCCCGAACCACGTGCATGCAGACCCACATATATACACCCTGCCTCACTCATTCTTTTATGCCAGACACATTGACTTTGCAAGAGATGTGGACTTTTCTCCACATCTCTATTTAATAAATCTGACTTGGCTAAACCACCAGAACTAGAGCCTCTGTTTATTTCACCGCTTTTCCAAAAGGTGAATGTTTGAAATGATGTATGAGCCCTGAGCTATAGTGCTTATTTATGGCTCTTGCAATGCTTTCCCCGGGACTGGGAAGCGCTGGACATTTGCAATCAATTAGACTTCTTAGAACAGCTCTGTCCTCGCTTTCATTAGGAGGTTGTCACAAAGTTATTTCAAAACCTTGCTCAAGTAAATTGGCTGCAAGTGGTGACTGCTCAGTCTGCTGCCACTGACACCCTGCTCCAAGAAGCAAAGATCCAGAAAGGATTTGTTTCACCTCAATATCAAATTGCGGCACGCAATAATACTGCTAAAACTGTCTCAGAGAAATCTGGGATTACCTGCTGAAAGCATCACATGTAACTACTTGCTGCGTGGCTTTGCAATGCAAGGACCTGCAAAAAGGTGTCCTTGGGGTGTGATGCCAGCTTACCTGTTGGGACAAAAGATGCTGATCCGGCACTGCTGGTGTTCCAGCTCATCGCTCTGCTGTGAGATCCTCTTAACACCAGTCCTGATTTTTTCCCACTCAAGTTGGCAATGCAAGTCCTACCAGTTCCAGTGAGATAAGAATCAGGCTGTATTTTTCAAATATTCCATCCAGTTCTAAATCCCAACCCTTTTGGAGGACAGACGATGTATGGAGTAGCTGTTTGCATTCTAATAAAACATAGAGGGAATTACTGTTCCCTGAAATCCATATGTATTCTCAAAATCCACCACTTCCTATTAGAATGCTGCAGAAGCCCATGGAGAATGATGACTTTTTTACCCAAAAGGTTAAGCAAGAAATAATAAATGGAAAAAAATTACCCATGGTAAAATGGAAGCAGAAATTCTGAAGACTCTGAAAACATTCAGGTATCTGAAGGTGCTTTTCTGAAAGAGCGAATGCACGTGAGATGTTTTATGAAATGTGTTTTGGGCATGAATGCTGCAATATAATATTCGAATTTTGACCAAAGTCACCTCCTCAAAATACTCCACAGCTGCTTTAAAACCTAAGTCCACTGGGTCTGAAACATTGTCCTTTAAAATGAAAATTGGAAATGTTTGTTTGCTGTAGCTCTGGTAGCCAACAGATACCCTGAGAGCAGCTGCCAGGTTTTTTATCTGGGTCGTCCAAGTGAGATGACACATTTCATAACATCAGCTTTTTGACATCATTGGTAAAACCCTGGGAAGAGTTTGAGCACATCCCTTCAGTCCAGCTTCCTTTCCTTCACACGGCACAATGGTGATTACCCATTTCAATTTGATATTACATCTTGCTCTTCTACAAGCTGCTTCTTGCAAACAGGGCATCTTGCGTAATTCTTTTGTTCCTTCTCTTCAAAATTCTTGCCCAAGAGGAGAAGCAGCAGCTAAAATCATGATATTTACCTGTTCTACAGGTGCTCAGAAGTTTGTCTTATGGAAGTTCAAGGGTTGACCTGGGGTGCTACACACTTGATCTGTAACAGATCAAGTTAACAAGTTACTGGCAGCAAAATCTTCTCCTAAAATTTGGGGCATATTTGTCCATTAACTAAAGCTGAACCCCAAGTCTTCCAGGTGGCGTTCCAGATTCTCCTGGGGGTTTTAGAGAATGTGGCTCACATGGTGCAGTGGTCATAGAAAGAGAAGTCAAGAAATGCCAAGGAATGCCTGCTGCTTGACATCTTCCACTTGTTTCTCCATTCACTTCAGCTCTCAAGGGAGGTCACCTCAATTCACCTGTGATATCCAGGAGGCGCCTGGTTTCCTCACTGCTATCCACAAGGAAACCACCTCAAATAGCTGCCCAAAATACTCTGATGGAACTGTTTGCAGGAATCTCAGGGTATGAATGTGGCAGCAGCCATGCAATAAGTGTGTCTTTGTGTCCCAAAGTCACCTACCTGCCATGAAACTTGAAGGAGGGACGGTAACTGCCCTTAAATGCCCTGTCCTGATAAAGGGGCTGATGGCAAATGCTTGTCATCCAACACTGACACAGCATATGGCCAAGTGCAGCCGCTCAGAGACAGAGGGCAGCAACTGGTTGCTGTTTCATCCACTGCTCCTTACTTGGTATAGACAAATGTTGCCTGTATGTCTCCAGAAAAAGTCAGCTCATGCCAGACATTCTGGTTAACAAAAGAACACTGTCAGTCTCGCTAGAAACCTGTGCAATGTCAGTTGTGCAAGGCAGGGGAGAGAATGAGTTTGTCTGGTTGGGATTCAGCCCCTGCCAAGAAGAAACCTGGAGCTTCCCACGTTACAGTCAGCATTTGAGGTGGCAGGTGGATGTGTGCAGCAGCAGAACCCAGATAACAAAGTGCTACTTGCCTGCATAACGAGATGGATGGAGGGATGGGGGGATGAACCAGCACTCCATCTCCCTGCAGCTGTATCTGCTTGCTGATGGGAACACAAGAAGCAGCAAATATCCCTTGAACAGACCTGGGAAAGGAGCTCTTACTGACCTCACAAGCACCTAAAATGCTCCAAAGATCACAGAATCTGCACTTCATAGCAGCTTTTGCTCCAGGAGACTTGAATGGAACCCAATGGCATGGGATTCTCCATTGCTGTAGTGTGAAGAAGCTCTTTCAGCAGGTCCAAAGGAGAACACACATGAGAGCTCCTCAGTTCTGCTTTGTGGCAGTGCCATGAGCACCCATTTTCTGCATTTCACAGGGCTGTCAGGGAGTACTCAGTAACGCACTGGCAGCATTGCAGCAGTCCACACCTTCCTGTTTAGTTTCTTGTCTTTCACTTAGGGTGAATGCCTCAGTGAAAGTGCCCCAGATCTAACAGAGTCATGTGGCTCCAGCTTTATTTGCTGTTATTGCTGCTTTCAAGTGGAAAATTGATATAATAGCAGTCCTTTCTCAACACACAGCAGTCTGCACATTTGTACAATGTTCTTTGAGGACGATCAGCATCCACTGGCATAGAAAAGTGACAGATGCTGTCTGCAAATAATGAGCTGAAGCCGTTTCCTTTGGAATGGAACTTAAGCAAAGTCCCTTTGAGTATGAAAAGCCAGTGAGGTTCCCATGTGGAATCAGAAGCTGCTCATAAGCCTCTGCTGGAACAGACATATTCTGTTAGTTCATGTGGCATAATTATGTGTTAACTCTGTTAACTCTTTCTCTTATGCAGACTTCTCTGGAGAGAGAAAATGACCAATTACTAACAAATTTACAGAGCCTTTTCTACCAGGGACAGGCAAGAAAAAGAATGAAGCTTATGTCTTCCTCTGTTCATCCCTGCAGTGATCCATGTGGCATCTGCACAAAGTGCAGCTGTGTGATGTGTGACCTTATATAACTTTGTGATCCTCGTCTCTGCTCATTCCATCTCACACAATGACCATTTTAACCATTTAGCTACGTCTTTCAGGAGTCTCACACTTGCAAGGTTGAAAGAAGACCATTGAGATGTTTCCTCCTGAGCCACTGATCCTTGCTCCTGGCTTTGTGCTTCCATCTAATTCAGACACAGAGACACAGTCATGTACTGGGGAAGTTTCTTCCAGACGTATCTGTCAGGTGTTCAGTCATCCCATCACCTCCTAGATGTAAATCCAGATTACTTCCCAGCCAGGCATTTTTAAAACGTTAGTGGAATAGAGTGCACAGTTTTCCTTTAATTATGCAAATCCACTTGGTTTCTATTCTAATGCATACATTTCAGAATTTCATAATTTGTATATTCCTGAATATAGAATAGTTCTTAATCCTGATACAAAAGTGAAGTATTTTGCTGTTGAAACTTTAGCTCTTGAGATTTTATAAAGAGATAGTTCAGTTTCTGTTGCTTTCCACATTTACGTAGATAAGTGAAACTAGCAAAGGTTACCAAATGCATGTGGTTTCTTCACAGCAAAACTAGTTCTTGATTTACTATCAGTCTCATTAGAGGGTTTAGAAAAGTCTATAGGAGTTGATTTTCTTCTAGCATGGCCTGTTCTCTTGAGTTCCTTCACTAGTGGAAATTCAAACAAATCCAAAACAGGATGCTGTAATGTACCTCACATTAGAAGGAATAATGGAAGTTGCGCTGCACACACATTGAACTGACACACAGATGTATCAAAACAACGGGGCACCATCCTTTGAGACATCAGGAGACAGAGCTAAGGCACAGCCTCAATCTTAATCCTTGGTTTCTTATTTCAGAAAGCACAATTTCCAAAACTTCATAAGGCATTTCTCCCAGGAGTCATTTTATCTCTTCACCTGTTATGTCTCTCTTTCTGAGCATCTATCCACGACATGCATCTGGGCACATTTAGAGGTGCACAACGTTGTGACAAAGTAATCATGACCAATTATTGTCCATAGGTTCTACAGATGTAACATTTAAAAAAGAGAAGGAAAAGAAGGGGATCATGAAAATGGTAATTTCCTTTGGACCTAACCCTACACATGACAATGGCAGAGGGTTTGAGCAGTTGCAAAGAACAGAGATGTTTGTGCTATGAAGGGATGCAGAAGAGAGGAAGGCATTAGCAAACAGCAGAACTGCCCTTGCTGTCTGCTGCCTCTGCTGACACTTCCCTGCTATCCTAAAATCCCCCATGGTTGCTGCTGAATGTATCTGTAGCACTGAGGCTGCCCGCTGATAAATAACAAATCAAACACGAGCTCTGCTCACAGAATGTTCAGTTCACATGAGCTGCAGTTCTGCTGAATTTAAAATCCTCCAGCTCTGGACCTGAATTCTGAACATCCTTTTTATTCAGGCTTGGGGCTGCATTGTTGGTTTTTTTTTTGAGCTTTGTGGTATTCAGTGAACTATATACCCTGTGAGTCGGAAAACCCTGGTGCAGAAGGGATTTAGTGACAGGGAAGGACAAGAAGGCTGCAGAGTATGGAAGTTAAAAAAAAAACAACGAAACACAAAAATATTCCCAAATTGACAGACCAGGTAAAATACGTCTTGCTGCCTTTACTGTCAGGTAGTTGCTTGAGTGGGTTAGACAGTCAGTATAATTAATATAAGGAAAATGAGCATCAACAAGGAAAAAAGAATCTAGAGTTGCTGGGGTGAAGACACAGTCTCAATGGAGGCAGGGCTGCTAGCAGTAAGGAACTGGCAAATAAATCCAAAAGCAAAAAAAAAAGGGAAACAAGTGACCAGAACAGGATGTGGTTTCACCTGACATCACATAGAAATGCTGAGAAAGAACCTTGGGCTTCAAAACAGCATCCAGTTCTTTAAACACAAAGCCATCTTTCTTCGCCTGCGATCCCTGTCATTATTCTCCTTCAATTTTTATTTTTTATTTTTTTCCACAAAAGAAAAAGACATCTCAAACCCCAGGCACTGTGAGGACAGAGAAGTGCATTCAAGAAAAGGGTATTTTGTGCCCACGGAATCAAACCATGCTTTCCATTGCAGCTGCCTGGAGTTCTGAGGACCTGGACATGCAGGTCACACATTTTCCCCATCAGAAACCATATGAACCCATATGAGAATGGGATCAGACTGATGCAAAGGCTCTGTTAACCCTTACTTTAGCAATAGAAAGGAATAGAAGCTTTGGTGAAGGGTACAAGGAGGGAATGGATAGTCAGCTCTGAGGCATCCCTTCAGGTTGGGAGTGAGATCAAATGATCAAGGTTGGGTCCCAAAGGAGACCTGCATCTGCAGTGAAAGGTCAAGGGAGAAGATGGAAGCTCTACAAAAGGCAGTTCATGGGGCAAGGGCTTAGCCACAGCCCTTGGCATGGAGTACGAGATACACAGCATTGTTTTATTTTTATCTCTATTTTGATGTTTCTAAAGAAAGGCTTGGGCACCCAGGCAGGAGCAGTGCTGTCATGGGAGCCATGCTTTTCCTTCTCTATCTCGGCATTTTCTCAGTTGAATGGGCCAAAAGGTATCTTGGGAAGATGGTTCCCATGGGGAAAGATGCTGGGCCTTCTCTGGGGCTCTCAGTGCACAGCTCTTCCTCCATGGGCTGTGGCTCTGAGTGCAGGGCATGGTGCTTTTGGCCGCCATTAGACCAAGGCCTCCTTCCTGCAGGGGCCTCCAGGTGGCCATAACCTGCTGTGTCCCTCCCTCGTTCTGGTGTCTCTCGGACTCTTGAATCGGCTCCCAGAAGACAATCAGAATCAGAGGATCATAGAATAGCTTAGGTCGGAAGGGATCTCAAAGATTATTGATTACTCCAACCACCCTGCTGTGTGCTGGTTGCTCCACCAGCTCAGCCTGCCCAAGGCCCATCCATGTCCTTGGGCACCTCCATGGATGGGCCACCCACACTCCTCTGGGCAGCAGTGCCAGGGCCTCACTGCCCTATGAGTAAAGAATTTCTGCCTAATATGTAACCTTTATCTCCTCTCTTTTAGTTTAAAACCATTCCTCCTTGTCCTCTTACCATCAGACCACATAAAAATTCGGTCCCTTCCTGCTTATAAGCTCCCTTCAAGTTCTGGAAGATTGCGGTGAGGTGTCCACAGAGTTAAACTTGCTCAGCTCCCTCAATCTGTTTTAATGAGGGAGGTGCTCCAGCCCTCTGAGCATCTTTGTGACCCTCCTCTGGACCCCCTCCAACATCTCCAAATCTTTCTGGTGTTGGGGGCCCCAGGTCTCGGCACGGTGCTCGATGGGGCCTCACAAAGGCACAGCAGAGTGGGACAGTCCCCTCCCTGCCTACTGCTGGCCCTCTGTTGATGCAGCCCAGGGTACTGTTGGCTTTCCAGGCTGCAAGCACACAATCGGTGCTCAGGGACAGTTGGAGGTCACCAGCTCCTCACGGCTTCCAGATTCCCAGGTTTGGGGAGGTGGATGGGGCATAGGCCTGAAGCATCCCCAAGGGCTGCTGGTTTTGGGAAGGAAGCTGGTAAGCATCCGATGTTCAAAGCGAGAGTACTTGGGCTGAGACAGGGAAAGGCATAAGGAGGCAGAGAAAATGGTGGAGGTCAAATCTCCTGTCGTCCCCAGCTCTCCACCCAGCATCCCTGCCCACAGCAGCCTCAGCACCGCTGTGTGCCTGTGCACTGCAGGCAGCCCCGTGCTGCTGCCTCCCCTGCCTGCCAGCCCTGCCTGTGCAGAGGCCTCGTTCTGCCTAATTGCACGGAGAAGAACGAATGTGAAACGCTGTCTTACCTTGAGCACCACCCGCCTCGGGAGTCGTGGAGCAGAGCCCGAGGGAGGCAGAGGGTTGGGATGGTTGGGCCCTTCAGGCAGCTCTGCCGTCCTGGTGCTCCCTGCAGCACTGCCACTGCTTCTCTGCCTCTGTGCAGCAGGTTGCAGGCACACAGCAAGCGCGTTTGCTGGACAGAGTCCACCATCTAGAAAACACGGTCACTGTGAGCAGCATCAGAGCAGCGCAGGTGACGCTGGGACAAGCAGGGCTTCTCCCTGGGAATAAAACCCACCCGGTCCAGGCTCCTCTGCTTGCTCCTCATTATCTTGTGTCTGACTGCAGCAAAGCCCTTGTAAGACTGCTGCCAGAACAGCTGGTTGCCAGCGATGTACGGAGTGATCGATATGTTTGGCTTTTCATGTTCATCCATCGTGTGAATCTGCTTTCATGCTTTCATTATGTGAAAGAGGTTTGAAGGCGGCTCTGAACTTTGCTCTCATGCCATTTACTGCCTTTGGCCTGAATCCAGAGTCCGTGCAGCTCCCTGCTGCTCACCTGGCTCTCTGCAAAGCAGGGTTAATTATTCCTCCTCCTCTCCATCACGAAAAAACAAATAAAAGTGCCGATTTTAGAATCTGAAAAATCTGCCCAGTGCAGCCGGGCACGCTCCTCCACAGACAGACAAGGCTCTGGAGTGAAAGCCAGAGGAAAAACAGAGCTCCCAGTTTGTTTACTACCTCCTGGCACACATCCATGCTCGGCGTTTTATATAGCACTTCCCCAGCTTTGCAGCCTGGAGAACAAGCCGCAGCATTGCCCTAACTATCAACACACCAATGGCGACCAGCAGCATTCCTTGCTGCTCCTCCGACAGCACACCCAGGTCCCTGCTGTGCTGAGATCTGTGTGTGTGTGCATGCTGCAAAGGCAATTTGCAATCTGTAAATAGAGGACTGTGAGCGTGCGTGCGTGCGTGGTGGTGGGAATAAGGGATTTTGATACAAGCTGCATCACAAAAAGTTTTGTGATGAGTTTTCATGGGGAGGAAAACTGATGGCAGAGGGATGTTTCTGAGCAGGGAAATTTGAGGAGGTTTCTGAATATTGGAAGGGGGGAAAGGCTGATCTGGGGTAGTGGCAGACAGGAGGTCTTCCTAGGTGTATCCCAAGGCCACAGCAAGTTGCATGTTAGGAAAAGCCTTCAGTCCCTGGGATGAGGGGTTGGCCAATTGCAAATAGTTTTTCTTTAACTCTCTTCTCGCTGTGACATAAAGGAAAATGTGATCCTAATGCTTTGTAACACCAGAATGCAATTTTAGTAAGGCTTTGGGAGCAATGAGAACAAAAAGAAAAGGAAAACACTTCTGAATTTAAAGTCATTTTTCACCAAGGGCTTATGCCAACCTTCTCCCAGAGCTGGAAGAGCAGCCTCCATTCAGCTGCTGGATGAGGCTTCCAGGCTTTCTACCATGACCCTGTCGAAGTTTTAGTCCCCAGGATTTTTCCTGCAGTGCAGAAGCCTGCTTTCCTCTTGGTATCATTAGAGGCATAATGAAACTTCACAGTGACCTCTCCAGCTCCCTGTCCTCTGGTCTCCGGGTTCCCCAGTGTCTGTGCTGCCTGTGGGGATGCAAAAAGGGTCGGAGCCATTAGTAGGTGACAATTCCAATTGGCAAATGGTCCCCACTTCTGTGCCACATTCCCCAGACAGGCGTGATGAGTGGGAGTCATTTTTCTAACACTCGCATTAATTATTTTGAGTCAAGATGGCAAAACCACTGTATTTTATGGTGGACTTTTTAATTGGGTTGTGATTGAGGTTAACAACATTAAATCAGTTACCATAATAAGCGGAGTAAAGAGTCAGGGGGCTGGAAGGAAACAAAGCTAATTAAAATAATCAGCTTGACTTTGATGGGAACTGGCCTGAATCCTGCAGCACGTGTCAAGGCTCGATGCTGTAAGCACCATCCCTGGATGTGGGTGTGTGTTGTATTAGTGGGAATGGTGATAGAGGCCTGTGCAGGAAGGGGCATCCACACGTCACCTTGCTTCTTGCAGTGTTTGTGTTCCTATGCCTTTCTGTCTTTACCAGGAGCGAGGAGAAAAAATATCCTTGAAGCCTTTCTTAGAGAGTCTCAGGAGGAAGCATCCAAGCGTGGAGTGTGCTGGGTGCTCAGGGCAGCCTCCAGCCAAGTTAAGAGGTCAAGTGTGGCTCAAGACTGTCCGCTCTGCTGCCTTTGGGATGACTTGGAAATAGCCCAGAGGAGAAACAGCAGATGGATGGGCCTGAGTGTCCAGTGATTGGCACGTCTGCCTCCATCCGTCCTGCCTGGCATTGAACACATGTGGCAGATACTGGGCAAATACTGAGGCTAAGGGGGGTTGTGAGATATGCCCCATTGTAGAAGGACTGTAAGATTTGCTGTGTTTGAGTCACCATGAAGATGTGCCGTAGGGTCTTGGCTTTCAGAGGGCTCCAGGTAGAGGGTGGGCATGCAACAGTATCCTGCCCACCAGCTGCTACAGCATCCAGCAAGGGTCTGCTAGGGTGACCTTGACAGTCACTGGGAGGACAGTGCATGGCATCCTTGAGAACTTGTTAGAGATGTGAATGTATTTGTAAGTAATGTCCTAGTTTGAAAGGGTGCCAACTTCTCTTAGGTGTAAGTAGTTATTAATTACAATGCAACAGTAAAACTCATTAGAGAATGGAATCAAACTTTCAATGTCATTTTCATCTGGGAAGATTAGATTAAGGTGGGTTTTTTTCTTTTTTTTTTTCTTTCTTTTTTTTTTTTTTTTTTTTTTTTGCCTTTTTTGCTTTTAACAAGGATCTAGAAACATTTGCTAATTTCCAATCCTTATAGATGCTTCCATAAAAAACACGTGATGTTGATCTTCCACTTGCATGTAAGAAAACATTTTCTGTGTTCACTCTGACTCTGAGCTGCCCAATTTGTACCAGTAAATTGAGCTGAAGGCTGCCTGCACATTTAAATAGGAGTCTTTTCTTATGCAGAAATGCAACATGTTTTACCAGTTCCTTGGTGAACAATCCAGCATTATTTCTGGGGTTTATTTAACCTGGTCTCTAATATCAGGCTCTGCATGAGTCTTAGCAGTGTGGTTGAGCAAAAAGCCCTGCGTTGTCTCTTGCTGACTGTTACACAGACATTTCTTTCAGTCTCTTTTTTAAATGCTCACTTCTTATTTTCAGTCTTTTACTTTCGATTTCGTCTTCAGTCTCAAAGTAAAAGCTTCTTAAAATAAAAGAGTTTTCAGATGCGAGGCATGAATTCCATATCATCAAAAATTAAATGAATTAGTCACTTCCAGACTCACTTGGTGATAGCCTTGGTTTTCTCTGTGATCTGTGGACATGATTTTCGGGCTTGGAATTTGGTTCTGTTCTGTTGTATATCTAAGAGGACCATCCCATCATGTCCATAATTGCCATGTTCCAAGAAGCCCAATCTTCATCTGCAAAGGATCAACCCGGTAACGTTCTGTGTCTCTGCAAGCTCTGAATAGGTGTTTTTGGTTGTATCAATGTTCTTCTGATTAATTATAAGCTACATCTCAACAAATAAAATAAAAAAATAAAATAGCTCACAACATCTCTCTGTGCAACCAAAACGAGGGGATCTCATAGAAATATTTCCTCTACCAGATTTGTGTGTTTATTGTTGTTGCAAACATCAGAAAATCAGCTGTATGAAAAGCAAACAAAGAACACAAAACCACACAGAAATAGCAATAATCGTTTCTCTAGTGGTCTTGATCGAATGAACACAAGGGAGGGCAAGCCAGGTGAGCTACCTGACTTATATAGGGAGTCAGTAAATCTCTTTCCAAAGGTTGGAAACTAACTGTCCGATCTCCGAAACTGTGCTGTCCATCAGGGCCATCATATCCTCTAACACAGCTTCGCCCACCATCTCTGGAGATCCATTCTGCTGCATTCCTCCACCTGTGGAATCCCCAAGTGGATTCCCCAGGTAGAACAGCTTGGTTTCACATCTCCAGCGTTACATTCTGGATCTTCTGATGTGCCTCTCGTGTCGCTATCTCTGTTGGCATTGGCAGATGTTGGAGGCAGGTTTCCCACTTGCTTGGAGAATTCTCCTGTCATATGGAGGCAGAAAGGCAGAAAGGACTGGAAAGGAACATCGGGTCACTCTCTGCTCATGACTCTCCCATAGAATGGAAGAGTTGCATTAAAGTTGTATAGAATGATTTTGGAGAGCTAGGAAAAGAGCTTTGTGCGAATGTATTTTAGTGGAGAAAAATGGCAGTGGTCAGGCAAAGCAGGCTGATAGACCAGGACTGGCATAGAGGAGCACTAAGAAAATTGTTTCCTTTTGTCTGTTTTGAAAAACAGTCCAATTTTTCATTTGAAATATTTCAATCCTAAGTTAGTTTAAAACACCTAAAGAGAAAAATCCATACATGTTTCATTTGACCCTGGACACCTTTTGCTTTTTCATTAGTCCCTGATTAAAACAAAAAAAGTTTCAGATCACAGCAAAATGATTTTCTTGTTAACTTTTTTTTCCTAACATTCTGGAACAACAACAACAACAAAAATTAGTAACTAAAAAACTCACTTTTCCAAAACCCCTCTTCATTATTGGTAGGCAGAGTTGCCCTCGGCCATGTGATGAATGTGAATATGAAACTGAGGCAGCACTCCTGAAGGCAGAGCTCAGGCTATAAATCTATAGACCAGGCTTTCTGTGGGAGTCCTTGTTTTTGGAGAAACCTCTTGATCTCTAAGCTTGGAATTCAGTGATCAAACTCATTGCAGTTTCACACTGATGTCATCAGAATGAGCTCAAAATGGCAGTGACCAGAACTGCTGTGACCTTACCAAAGTGCCCCTTGACCCAGTGGGTAAAGGAAATGGCAGCGAGGAAATGTTACGTCAGCCTTTGAGGGAGATGATGGGGGATGGATGGATGGGCTGCTGTGGGCATTTCACTCTGAGTCCACATCCATGTCATAGAATCATAGAATGGTTTGGGTTGGAAGGGACCTTTAAGTCCCAACCCCCTGCTGTAGACAGGGCATCTCCCTCTAGACCAGGTTGCTCACAGCCTCATCCAGCCTGGCCTTCAGTGCTTCCAGGGAGGGGGCATCCACAACCTCTCTGGGCAATCTGTTCCAATGTCTCACCACTCCCACAGTAAAGAATTTCTTCCTAATATCTAATCTAAATCAACCCTCTTCCAGTTTAAAGCCATTTCTCTCGTCCTGTCACTGCATGCCCTTAGGAAAAATCCCTCCCCAGCTTTCCTGCAGGTTCCCTTCATGTCCTGCAATAGCAGGCTGCCCCAGGATTGCAGATGTTGCCACTGCAGCACCCTGCAGGACCAGGGGCACAGATTCTGTGTGTACCCAGGAAGCAACTTGCTCTCTCAATGCCTTTCCCTTGCCCTTCATCTTACACTCAGCTACTTCTCTTCCTCCTCCTCATCAAAGCCTGGTCTGGGATTTTGTTCCTTTGATGGCTGAAAACTTCCTTCAATTTCCCAGCCTGAATTTATTCACAGCTAGCACACACTTTTTGTTCGCGTGCCAAGTTTGTCTGTTGGATCTTCTCCCTCCCCAGCATTTTCCCTCTCCAGGTTTATATATAGAAAGTGATTTTCTTTATTTCATTTTTTCTCAGAGCCCTCTTAAGTTTCAACTTATTTTTTCCAAAGCTCTACTTGTGTATAACCACCCAGTCCTCCTCTTGGCTGTCTTTTACAGAGTGAACCTCATCGCTCCTTGGACTTTTGGGATTCATTTGCACAAGCCTGGGTCAAGGATTACATCTCAGGCTTGTTTTTCTTTGTGAGACTTCAAAGTGCCTTTCAGCTGTCTCTGAGCCCTGTGTTTTTCTTGTCAGTTTAATATGCTTAGTAATAACACCTACCACTTTCATATGTCATACTCTGCACTCTTTAGACAACTACACATTGACTGGCAAAGCAACACAAAGATACCAAATTTAACCAGGAAGGAGAAATGTTGCTTTCTTAAATAACCTTTGCCTCCTCCAGGTGCTTGTGCGGGTCACAGAATTAGGTGCCTTGGTGACTCACAGCTCTCCTGCCTGGCAATTATTAGTCTGTGGAGCTCAGAGCAATTACCGAAGCTTTAAACAGACCTTCTCTGGGTACAAAAACCTTGGTGACACTGTTAGCATCTTGCCAGTGTCATCGAGAGTGCGAGTGTGCTGGGATTGCTGCTGGGGGATGCGCAGTGGGGCTGGCAAAAATACCATGTGCTTCAAGTGGGGAAATATAAATAGATGTTTTAATATAACTCGGTAATACAGATCTTCACTGATGCCTTACAGACGAGGAAGATAAGATATTGTAATAATACGATAACAGTTCCTGTGAAAAGGGTATTTTGGGATGAAAAGTGGGAAAAATCCTGTTTTGAGAATTGAAAAATGCTTCAGGTTTTCAAAACACGAAACCTACTAGGAGAATGTTTCTAAAAGAATTCAGTTCTTCAAGGGAAATATTTGTTCCTTTTGGAAAGATGATTTCCCTTCAAAAACTATTTTTGGCAAACCCTGTACAGATGGCTTCATTTGAAAAAAAAAATGCCAAAGGGGACTTGGAAAGGGAAACTGTGAGTGATCCCAAGCACAGCACGATCTATAGGAGCGTTTCTGTTTAAAACGAGCTTTGGATACGTTCCCACTGGTATTTAATGTTATAACTGCATCAGCTGGACAGATAAACGAAGCTGCATCTTTGGTGCATCCGTAGCTGTGGACTGTGTCCCCTCAGCTTGGCAACCCTGGGCCATGGAGCAGATCCTCCTTGGTTTGGTAAGTGCAAGGAACTTGTGAGCTTTGAGATTTTGCTGAAAATGGAGGGCTGGGGAGAGTTTGGGAGCCAGAGGGAATGTGAGCTGCAACCATGGGGGCTGCCAGCACTGGAGCTGCAGAATGAGGTGAGGAATAGCTCAGAGTGTTCCCCACTGTCACCCAGAGAGACACAGGAAGGGCTGAGGATACCTCCCAGGTCCCTTTCCCAACTCCTGAACCAACACTGGCTGCTATTAAAGATGGTTGTGTTGCTTGGGGTTATTCAACCTAGAGAACAGAAGTCTAGACCTTACTGCTGCCTTACAATACTTATAGGAGGCCTATGGAAAAGGTGGGCGGAGACTCTTCCCTGAAGTGTGTAGTGATAGGACAAGAGGACATTTTTAACAAAAGGATGTTAGATTTAAATTAGATACAGAAATTCCTGTGAGGGTGATAAGGCACAGGAACAGTTTGTCTGGAGAAGCTGTGGATGCTTTATTTCTTCCTGGATGGGGTCCTGGGCAGCCTGACCTGGTGGGGGTGTCCCCATCATGGCAGGGAGTTGGACCTGGATGGCCTTTGAGATCTGTTCCAGCCAAAACCAGGTTTTCTGATTCTGTTCAGCATGCCAGCTTTAGTAGGAAATGTGGAATGGAGGTCACAGGCTGCACATACAGAGCAGAATGAGGGAAGGTACTCAATGCAAATGTCTTTTTGAACCAAGCCTGTAGGGCTGGCAAAGAGGATTTTTGTCACGTTATGAGGGGCTAAACGTGGAGAATGTGAACCGGCACAAAGATAAGCAGCCCTAATTGCTACTTACCTTGTAAATGTCATATTTTGTCTAGCTAAGCTAGAAGAACACTGTGAGATGTTAGCACAAAGATTTTAGTGCTCAACTAATTAAAAAAGTCATCTCTCACTCCTAGGGGATTTGATTACTTTTTTTAATGAAGGCTCGAGGTATCACACCATTTTCAGATGATGTAATTAACCTGGCCTATTTGGTGGCTCCATGTAATGTTTCTTTGTGATGGATTTACAATAAAACTTCATTATTAAAGACTTCAGAACAAGATTTATTATGATCTTGATTCTTTCCATTCATTATTTCGTTCTTCTCATTTGGAAGTGAGTCAGGACCCCTGGGCACTTCTTTTGCATCTCCCAATCATCTGCATGTTGCTCTGGAGAAAACATACGGGTTTGACCTCTCCGTTTTGCAATTTACTGTGTTGCAAAGTGGGTGCACAGATAAACCACTGAAGAGTTTTGTGAGGCTTATGTAATTCATCCGTGAGCACTGAGCACCAGGGAGGAGGCAGGCCAGGGGAGGCAGTGGGTTTGTGGCCGGTACGCATTGTTGTTCATGGTCATCTTTCTCCTTGCAGCTCTGATCCCAAATCCTCTGCATTTAGTGTAACGACTCCCACTGCCTGCAGTTGCCTTGATTCACCTGAAAAATCTCAAAGGCACTGAGAATGTGGGCACCCAGCTGCCACGCGGGGCAGGGAGGGGTTACTCATTAATCTCCATTTGTACCCTAAAGAAATACCTATACAATCCCCTAGTAGCAAGTTTTTCAGTCTGAAATTGGTTTAGAGAGTGTTAGGATCGGTGTAGAACCTCCTTCTTTTTTTCTTTTTCTTTCCTTTGTTTTGTTTTAGAGCAAATAGTTACAGGGGAAATTGCAGATAGATCTCCATACCTATCTTAACTTGAAAGGTTGAAAGCAGTCAGCCCGAAGCCCACTGCCTGCATTGTTTCATTGATTGCCAGGAGCTGGGCACCCTTAATGTGTTGATATTAAAGAAACAGATGTAAAACTGACCAGAGACTTTCGTTTCTGTTGAGCTTTGAGGTAATGACAAACGTGTATCAACTCCAAGGGTAACACGGATGGAAGTACTGCTACACATCAAGAGCTGTAACAAGGCCTTTTGTAGGACATGGGGAAACCTACCTGATATTTGGATGCCATGGTTGGAACTGAGTTCTCCTAAAGCTCTGCTAATTACAGATGTGCTTGGTTTGCTCCACTGGGAACCTGCCTTTAGACACAACATCACCACTGCTCCCCACCAGCACAGATCCCAGCCTGCAGGGCAAGATACACAGCTTTCCTGAGCAGAAAGTACTGCACAGTGTCTACACCATTCCTGTGTCAGAATCCTTCTCCTACAGTAGACAAAGTTGTCTTTCCATTGCAGAGCTGTGTGCTGTTTATGGAATAAGAACTTTCTCTGTCACTGGACTTATTTATCTAGGGGAGGAGGTGGTCCTGAAGCACCATCCCTGTGGTAATTAATTGGCTAATGCTGTAAAGCACAGCAGAAACATTTTGAGGGACATTATCTGCTGTCTTGCTTGAATTAAGAATTCATAAGGGCACAAATCATTCCACAGGCTTTGTTTAGCTTTAAGTTCTACTGTATACAAATGACCTGTAAAGAGAAGCTGATTAATGACATAGAAAGAGAGGGCCTAGCAGACTATATCTCCTCTCTATCTCTTCTCTTCCACCTTCCCTCCTGCAGGACCATGCAGTGCAGACAAACTGAGGGCTCCTCTCCCTCCCTGAGCCCCTTTCCCATCTCTCTGTGTTATGGGTTATAATAAATACATGCTACTGCAGAAAGCTTTCAGTTCTGGGGACAGAGGAAAGCAACCGTCACCCTCAGCAGCATCTCCGTTGTGTTCAGGGCATCCGTCATTGCCTTCTGTCCTCATCACCTCCCATTTGCACCAAGTATTCATCGGGTTGTCAGGGAGGAAGATGGATGTGATTAGCTTGTACTTATCCTACAATCCATTAGATAACCAGGTTTTTCCTTTGTCCACCTTTTCAAGACTTCAGATCCTGTGTCAGCTTTCCAAATCTGATGACAGTGTTTGCTGTGAGCTGGAACACTGGGTGGAACAGATGAGGGAGCAAGAAGCACATTTGCCAGATGCACTCAATTCTTCACTGAAGAATTTACAAAGCCAAACAAGTCCTCACAACCTCTTCAGACAGTCAGGGATGCAGCTCTCTGAGTGTCTGAGCTAAGCTGATGTGTCAGGATTAACACAGGTAGGATCAGTGCCTCGGAGCAGGATGGTGAAATAGACATCCTGGTGAGAGCCATCCCAGCCATTTCCCTATGAGTAATTGTCAATGACTTCACCTATTACAGCACAGACCAGCAAGTTAAGATCACTGAGTGCAGCAGCATCGGCTTCCCGATGGTCTCACATGCCATGACACAGCCTGGCTTGGTTTATCGTGTACAGATCAGGAGGATCACAGAGCACAGTGTGCTCTGGCTGCAGAATGATCTATGGAGCATCAACTGAAGTTAAATTAAGCTCACAAAATAAGCTTTTCGGTGGGAACAGAGCTGATCTGCAGAGACTGGAATTAGAGTAGACCAAAAGCATCAAGGGAAGAAGCAGGCTGAACCACAGCTAATTTGCAGAACTTAAAATGAAATCACTGCTTACCTCTTTCCTGAACTGCCACAAGGATCTGAGCTGCTCTGACCCACAAACTACAAATGCAATTTGCCACCACTCCGAATGCCTGGAGAGGCCAGAGCTGGGGATATCGTTATGCAGTAAGAAATCAAAGCAATAAATCTGCTAACAAATGAGAGTTGCAGGAGTAATTGATTCTGAAAGAGGAACACAGCAAACAAAGCTCAACGCATTTATTTCTGCACAAAATCCTCACTTCCAAAATCAGACCTTTTGGAGGCTCATGAGAAACAAGGACAAGGAGAGGTCACTTTCAATCAAGACCCTGATCTCATATCTGTGGAGGAGTTAGCAGAATGCAGGTGAGGTCTGGGGCAGAACCTGCGCCTAAATACAGAGATGGTTGCTGCAAGGTTAAGATGCAAAAACAAAAAGAGGAGGGAGAAAAAGGAAGGGCAGAAGACCTCTGACAACCCCAAGATGGAGAAGTGAGCACAGTACAGCCAGAGAAACCCTGGGTACATGCAAGTAGGAGAGAGGCAGAGTAGCAGACGGTGCCAGAAGCCAGACACAGTGTGTTCAGACACCTTTATTCCCAATAGATGTACTACAGCAATGGGAAGGCAGGTCTTTGGCTATGTAAAGAACTCAAAGCCTCTCCATACCTTCCACAGTGGCTCTGCCCAACCTCATGCTCATCCATGAGTCTGCATACCCTGGACTTTGCAGTGATCATAGAGTTACACATTACTGTGTAAGGTTTGTTTTTTTTTTTTTCTTTTGGACAAACATAATTAAAAGTAAAGAAACAGCATTATCTCCAATCTAATGGGGAAAGGGCATCTGTGATTCTTCATATGGGGTTGCTGAATTAACTACAGAAAAGAAAAAGAAACAAAAGTGATTTTCACTGCTCAGAGGCACTAACTGGAAGACCACAAGGGAAGCCAAAGTGGAATATTAGCTCTCTGATTTAAAATTAAAACAATTGATCAATTGTCCTCACTGGAATTAATAGCAAAACAAATAGAACTGCAATACTGAACTGAAATTCATTGTCTAGATCCGGTCAAATCCAAATGTCTGTGGTCTCGTAGGATTCGTGGATATTTATTGTGGTTCAATGAATTGTGTTTTTTGGTACATAAAGCACAGATATTGGGCAGTTGAGAAGCAAAAGCCATTCTAAAATTGAGCACTTTTTTATGTGTGCATGAGGGGATTGCAAAGCTGGTCAAACTACATGCTGCAAACAGCACACAGACATGGACTGCAGTGTCTGTAAAGGAGGTGGAATTTCAGTCAGCTTTTTGTGTAGCAATTACAGTTTTTAAAGGTGCATCCTTTCTGATCTAGGTGGGTAAAGCAGCTGCTGTCAGTGATCACTGTGGTCTCATTAACTCATGAGCTTCTGTTTAAGCCTCGGTGGCAGAAGGGTTGTGATTCCATTTCTCCTCCCCTGTTCCTATGAAAGCATCTGCTTATTGATAAGCCAGGCATGTTACCATCAGTAGAGTTCACACCCATATATGCACCCTAAATCCCACCTGCACAGCAAATGCCTCACTGATGTCCATGAACACATTTGCTGGGGACAGCTCAGTGTAATTACCCCAGAGGTTTCTGTGGTTGGGTGCAGAGCAGCATCCACGCCTGTCCTGCAGTGTGGAAGTCTGAATCATAGAATCATAGAATCACCAAGGTTGGAAAAGATCCTCAAGTTCAACCATCCACCAATATTTACCACTAAACCACGTCCCTCACTACAACATCTGAACGTTTCAACACCTCCAGGGATGGACACTCCACCACCTCCCTGGGCAGCCTGTGCCAGCACCTGACCACTCTTTTGGTGAAGAGATTTTTCCTAACAGCCAGTCTGAATCTCTTCTGGCTCAACTTGGCCATTCCCTCTTATCTATGATTCTGACAGCATTTGTCCCTCTTTCAGGCTGCAGTATCTGGGCACAGCCCATTGCAGACAGCCCAGGGCATGTAGCTGCACCCCCCCACAAAACAAGTCGTATACAAGGAGCTCCACAAAGCATACAACTCATTGGAGGTGCTGCACCAAAAATCCTCTTGAAGTGAACAGCAAGTGGGAACCTCAGGGTAAGGTTTGGATTCAGTAAAATACAGGGCAGCATCATGTACCTGCACTGCATTTGAATGAAGGCGGATAACAAGGAATTAATGACCCAGAACCCAGGCTTATTACAGTGTCCCGCCTTGGTTATTGCTCTGTGCATTTTCCCTGTTGTATTTAATCTCTTCTCGGATGCTGATACATCCTTAAAGCCTGCACTGTTGCACGGAGGGGTTCTTACTGGAGTGTCAGTGCTGCTTGTGGATCGTGGCCCCGGGTGGGGTTGCAGAACGGGACTCCTGCACAGCTGGATGATGCAGTGGGATGGGGTTCCTGTTTGCTGGCAGGCAATCAGCTGCTCGCTTTCAGATGGGGCCTTTTGTTGTGTGTTTAACGATATGTGTTGTTTCCAATTCAAGATTTTACTTTAAATGACAATTGAAGGATGTTTCCTAATGAGCTAGCTCTGAATGAAAATCTAAATGATTTCCCTTGAAGTATGTCAAAATGAAAGATTTCATCTGGAATTGCTTGTTTGCTTCTCTTTTCCTTAAACAGATAGTTCAGCAAAACTGAGATGAATTAATTAAATATTTCAGATTCTGCCACTTTTTTGGCAAAAAGAATCAAGCACTTGCAAAGTACTGCAGCTATCCAGGACCCTGCCAGCCACACTGACCTTAGCAGAGCTGCTTTACAATCCTGAGCAGGTTTTCTGCTCCTCAGCTCTGGACCCCCTGTTCCTATGCTGCCTCTCAGAGCTCCTTCCTGCTGACTTCTTGGAGCCACAGGGGTGAGTGTTCAGAGCTGCAGAGAAATAAATATGTCAGTTTCATGGGTTCCCTTTTGCTTCTAGTTGCATTCATATAGTAGCTCAGCAGAGAACTATGAGGTACAGCAGTTGAGGGAGGCAATGTGGCTGTGGCTGTGCAATCCTGGCAGGGGGAGGAGATCATTCTCGCTGTAGTATCAATCACAGACTTCTGAGCAGGCAGTGATTTTACACTTGTGCAATCCTTAGAATCAGTGGGACTGGAAACAAATTCAGGGATTGGTTTTTGAAAACCCGTTTCTCCTTTGTATTGTTTGATCACCTGTGGAGGGAAATGAAGTGCAAGAGCTGTTCTAAAACAGTGATGAAGTATCCGGTATATTCGGGGAAATCTGCTCATGCAATCTGTCACTGCAACCCTGCAAGGATATGGCAGGCACCTCCCTGTGCCATCAGGCTGGGAATAGGCAGCAGCACAGCACTACTGAGATGCTCAGCCCATCCATCCAGGTATTTTCCTGCCAGCTGGGTGAAGCATCCCACCCCTTTCCCGCCCTGCTGATCACAGGAACAGTCTTGGTGGATCTGGAATGGCTAAACAAGGCACCCCTGGGCAGAGTCAATCACATCTTTTGCACTCTTATCTTTTTTTTCTCTCAGTTTTTCACAGCATCCTTGTTGCTGTTTTTGTGCCTCTGCACACTCACCCTGGCCTTCTCCCATATAAAGAGCTTTTCCCCTCTTATTAATCCCACCATTAGTACCAGTTTTGCAATATCACATCAAAGTTTGGTATTTCTGCTAGAGTTACAAAGGAATTCTTGGCAACATGGTTACGCTGATGCTGTTGACCTTGCATGGTTGTGCTGCCCAAAAGCCCCCAAGGTCCCCCAGCGACCTGAGAAGTTGAGCTGTTTCTCACATCATCTCCCCTTGACCTTCACGGGACTATCTGTCAGTTTTGTCACTTCTCACACTGTTATATGCCACATCTTGACAATTCCCACGTGTTCTCAAGCAGTTTTCCAAATCCTCTTCAGTTAGCATAGCCACAGCCCTGATCATTGGGCTGGCAGCCCTGGTTTCTCCTTGTGCGGTGTGATGGATGCCCAGCCATCCAGGCAACCACCCAAGAGGCAAAGCCTTCCTGGCAGATGCTCGTGAGCAGCACGTGAAGAAATAAACTCAGCAGTTCCAACAGCAGCATTTCAGCGTCTCTCTGTGTCAGTGGTGATACTCAGACAACAGCATTAAATAGCTAATGATAAAAAGGGGAGAACCTCCTTCTAAACTGGACGTGCTGCAAGATCTTGTGTGACATGCTGGGACCTGGGGCCTCTGAGATCCCTGGGTCTTCAGGCAAAATAATAGGACACAGCCACCTCGGGATGGTGGAAGAGCTGTTTTTAAATCTCTAAATGAAGTCAGAGAGAATACCTTGCACTGAAACCTCTGAGGGGAGCTGGGAGCAATGATTGCAATTTAGTTCAAAGTCCACACCCAGTGCCCTAGGGAGGTAAATAAAAGAGAAATCAAATACTTCAAAGCTCCCTGTACTCTTTCCAGAAAGCAGTGTGCTGTCAGGCTGAACATGAGCCACCAGGGCTGGGGGAGCTGCACCTCAACTGGCTCTGTCTGAACCTCTTTGGCTTCAGCTGGAGATCTGCTCGATCAGCATTTCCAAACACGTTCCGAAAGGGGCAGCCCCCACCATCCAGTCTGAGCCCCCGCAGACCAGCCAGAGGATCTCTGCTTGTAATGTCTACAAGGCGATAGCTTGCTGGAATCATGATGTTGTATGAATATCTGGTTAGATAGGCTTCATCTGATAGAGACCCCAACAGCATTCTCAGATGATTTTTTCTGGTTATGACTCTCCTTCACTTGTACGTAGTTGCACCCCATTCAACTGCATTCATTTACACCCTACTTGTAGAAGTGAGTGATTTCAGGTTCCAACTTTTCCTACTCAGTAAAAGTATCTCCTCACTACAAGTCTTTTACCTGCGTAGAAATCTGTGAATCACAGTAATTCCTTTAGTTTGATAAATGCCATAAGTTAGAGCCATAGAATCAATCATGGAATCATAGAATGCCTTGGGTTGGAAGGGACCTCAAAGATCATCTAGTTCCAACTCCCTTGCTGTGGGCAGGGTTGCCAATCACTAAATCAGACACTAGATCAAGCTGCTCAGGGCCCCATCCAACCAGGCCTTGAACACCTCCAGGGATGAAGCATCCACAGCTTCTCTGGACAGCCTGTGCCAGCTCCCAGCCCACGGTGTGCTCTCAGAGCAGGTGGCACCACTGTGTGCCCCCCATACGCAGAGGCTGGTGGGCATTGGGATGTGCACCCTCTGCCAAGAGCAGATCGAGATGATTACTGAGCAGGAGATTGCTTTCTTCCAGCTTGATTTGCATCTGGATCTTGGTAATGCCAACAAGCTTTTCTGTGGCTCTTATATGAAACTTCAGTGAAGCTCCCAGGATGCTCGGAGAATTTGTATAATTTCTGGTATGTAAGTTCAGTTTATGAGGGGAATAAGCTGGTGTTGGACTTCTGTAAGCAAAATATTATTCCCAACTCTCAAGCAACATCTTCCAGAACAACTGTGTTAATAGGCTTCAGGCAAAAGTGTGCTGAGACCTGTCCTGTGGAGATACCTGTTATGGATTGCTACCAGTTAGGAAAACCTGACAAATTGATCACAATAATAATTGGTTAGTTTACTTAATGTTGTTTGTAGGTGCTCTCCAAACCTGCATAGCTTCTGTCTGAGTGCTCTACCAAGCACTGCTAGGCTGAGCACAGCCACCGCCACTGATGCAGGCTGGGTGCAAAGGCCATTGTAGGCAGGTAGGAGAAAATAAGCTCAAATGATTGGGTTTATAGCTAGTGGTAACAGGAAAGAAAGAGAGGTTGAAAAGAGGACTGAAAAATGTAGGGAGAACAGTAAATAAGTTGGTAATTCCATGCCGTGGACCAACGCAGCGTGTCCCTGTCAGGACCTGAGTGCTTCTGTCCAGTTGCACTACAAAGAAATCTGTTGCTCACACCCTAAGTATTTTATAATTGCTGAAGTCCCACCCAAAAGCACTGCATTTGGTGCCACATAAGAAAAAATAAAAATACAAAAGCTGGAGTTTCCCAGGCCAGGCTTGTATGCAGTAGCATAGGGAGGTTCCTGAGGCATGTTGTCCTAAAGAGAATTTTGTCTCTACTGTATTTCAGTGGGTTGTAGTGAGAAAAAATATTCATGGTGGTCAAGAGATACAGCTTGCAAGAAATCTGAGCATTTCTCTATTGTTCATTACTCATTTAATTGGGTTATTCTGCATTCCTCTTGCACTTCAGTATCACACTGCAAAACTGAGCAACCAGATGGAGACAGGAAAACTTCTCTTAGGACTACAGTAGATGAAAGAGATTTAAATAAGGGCTGTATACCCAGTGTGCAATTCACAGATGAGCTGATGTCTGCTCGTGGAGACCAGCTGTGAAGTCTAGGTGACCTCCTAATGTCAGGGAACAATCCATCTAGCAAGGTTAAAGGACTGGATTTAGATTAATTGGAGAGCTTGTCCAATAAGATAAAGCAGTATAGTGAAGGCAAATATTTGCAGCTTTATTTGCTATGAGATTAATGTAATTGGCTTGGATTCCTTCACATCCTCCAGCCTCTTCATAAACACTGCACGCTGTTAAATGCTGCAATAATGAAGGCATTTTGTCTTCATCATAGTGGAGGGCAAGAAGCAGGGGAGAGCTATTCTTGCAAAGTATTAGCCCAGTTTTGCAGACCCCAGAGGATCTATTAATTTAGGTTAGAGGCTCTGCATCTAAGCAGGGGCTGAGCTTGGTAAGCATGTGAAGCTTTCCATAGCCCCACCTCCATCTCCTCCTGAGCTTTTTCTTTTTTTCTTTTTTCTTTCTTCTTTTTTCTTTTTTTTTCCTTCCTTCCTTCCTTCCTTCCTTCCTTCCTTCCTTCCTTCCTTCCTTCCTTCCTTCCTTCCTTCCTTCCTTCCTTCCTTCCTTCCTTCCTTCCTTCCTTCCTTCCTTCCTTCCTTCCTTCCTTCCTTCCTTCCTTCCTTCCTTCCTTCCTTCCTTCTTCTCCTTTTTTTCATGCAGCCAGCACAGGACTTGGACACACAGCATTCCAGGCACTTGTCCAGGTTGCCAAGTAGGGCTTCAGTCCACTAGGAAAATTCCACAACACTGTTATCTAGCATCACTGCTGTAAGTTACTGCATACGGAAATCCTGAAACTCAGATGTCAGATGATAAATGTAGTAACTGATCTTAAGGAACTGGTAGATCAGAGGGAATGAGGAAGGGAGAGTTTGATCCTAGTCTCGTCCCAGAGGCTACTGCAGGTTTCTGTCTTCTGTTACGTGTCATGAGAGAGGAGAACATGGCTTTTCTTGTAGAAACTCAGGATAAACTCAGCATTTGCTCAGGACAACCAGTACTTATTAGCAGCTCTCTCCCTGCAGCCAGACACAGCACCACAACATTGCTAGGGCTGGAGGCACCTCTGCAACCACCTGGTCCCACCCTTGGTTCAGTGCAGGTCACCTAGTCCAGGCTGCCCAGGTATGCATCCAGCTGGATGCAAGAAAGGGGAAAAAAAAGAGCAACCATAAAAGCAGCTACTTTTCTTCTGTATAAGTGAAATTTCCTGTATTTTGATTTATACTCATTTTTTCTTGACCTTTCAGGGAGCCTGGCTCCACCGTCTTCACTTCCCCCATCACTGCTGAGTCACAACAGTGCAGGCAATCAGCCCTCCCTTCCCTCTGCCCAGGTCCTCCCCTGCCACTTTCCTCCAATGCAGGCAGCAATGGCCTTGGGTCTGCTGCTCAGAGTTTGGCTTTCCACACACTGCCTGTCCTTCCAATGCTAGCCATTAGAAACACAGATGGACAATGACAAATGGAACAGAAGCAGCTCTATTTCACTGTGCATGCTGCTGGCAGCAGCTTGGCATTCGGGAAAATGAACCCAGCCTCAAAGGATAACAGGATCCAGAGCACACAGCCAAAGCACGATCTGTGCGGGTGTTGATAGGCTCGAGTCCCAAACGGACTGTTAGTGGAAGCCTCTCAGTGATCAGGAAAGTCAATCTGTACCAAGTTATGTAAAATCAATTAAAATCTGCATGGCTCCATTGCAGGCCAGCCACTGGAACCTGCCCTTGTTTGTTCAGCCCATCATGACAGTCCCTAATTAATATTTTTTTTTTATGCTGTCATACTTTCTCAGTGCTCAGAGTCTGTTAAACACTTTTGACACAATTTTAGACCTTCACTTGTCTGTACCACTGCTTTGTGATTTACTTTGCATCCTGGAGCCATCCATTAGAGGGGTGCTTTGTACATATTCTATGACTATTGTTGCCAAAATGACAGTGTCCACATTGGCTTGTGCAACAGTAATGACACATGGCTTGATGAGCTCCTGAACGAGGCCCAGGCAGGGGTGTTGATTGGGTGGCTTTGGCTAAGTTATTGAAAAGCAACAAAAATTGCTCATTGCAAATACCCTATGGGGCAACAGCATCCATTGGTATCATACAGCAAGCCATTATGTGAAAAAGCAGAGTCCTCTCTCTAATCTTCCTCTACCCCAAGCGCATGAGAACCATGGGAGCCTGCGGAGCTGCAAGGGGGTTCCACACCTGGAGGTCCTCTGGGAATGGTTGAGTTGAGGTTGAGGAAGGACTCGTGCAGAATAGGAGTACCTCTATTCACCTGCCACCATCATGCATTTCCACACTACCTTTTATGGAATAATACCAAACTTTCCTAGACTATAGATGGTTAGATTTTGTCTTTCCAAGATGCTGCCTATTGGGTGACTTGGACACCCAGAAGGACTCTACAGTTTCAGTGGTGACTGGAGGAGATGATTTAGTGATCGGGACGAAACACCACGAAGCACTGTGTTGGTGGCACTTTGTTCGCCCACTTTCAGCACTGTCCCTGCTGATGGCTGGGGGTGAAGGAGGCCCTGCTGCTGTAGGCTCACTTGCCCTGCATACACTGTGCATGGTTATGGCTTCATCAGCCTGCTTGCACAGACCTGGCACTTCAGATCCTCCTTCAGCTCTAAAAGTCTCCACTCCAACCCATAACTGGATGTGAAGATGTACTCAACACATTACTATTTCTACAAGCTTGCTCTAGGAAACTGCAGTGTGGATCACATACAGGCCAGAAGGTGAGCATAAGCTAATTTCAGGTCTGTGATTTCTATATAAAAATTACTACCAAATTTAGATCTGTTGCTGTCAGCACAAACCACCCACCCAGAAACCTGAAGAAGTCTTTCTGAAGTATTACATAAAGCCTTTTCCTTGTTGTAAGCTCATCCTGATTCCCTGTAGCACCAGCACTACTCTCCTTGGCCAGATACCTACTGTAGTCCTATCCAGTGCCACCCATGCCATATCTCCTCTTGGACAGAAGAAGCTCAGAAAAAAAAAGTGTAAAACTCTTGAAAGCACAGAACAATATTTCCTTCATCTCCACACTCCTCCTACCATTCCCAGTAACGAGACGTTCAGGGATTTCCATACCTGACAGTGTAGCTGGACTGCCATGCAGCTCTTTGCCTGACTAATTTGTGCTGTTTGGGGTTTTTTTTTTGTCTTTTTTTTTTTTTCCTGCCTGTGTTAATGAAATTCACAGTTTAACGAGGCGCTGCATGAGTAAGTACTTCCTTCTGTTTTCTGTAAACTTGCTGAAATGATAGTTTCCTTGGGTGGCCCCTCACGCCCGCTTCTTGACTAAATGTGAATAATCTGTCTTCACTTCCTCCTTCCTCATTCACAATTTCAGAGACCCTACGTTCCTGCTTTCCCAGGGTGAGCCCATGTACAGAACTTCTTGCAGTGTAGCTTCCCAATCAAACCCATGAAGCACAATTGGCATAATATTGGAGCTGAGGAACATCTGTTATCTGCCAATGCCAACAGGGAGAATATAATGGAGATAGGTGGACTATAGAGAGAAAGGAGCTGAAATTTAAAATAAGGGGAACTGAAACATATCAGAAACATTTGGTGGCAATCCAGCCTAGAGCCTTGCTATGTAGCTCCAACTCTGAGCTGTGCACTCTATTGTACATAGGTGTATTCTGCTCATTTAACGAGCCACTACTGATAGGCTGCTTCACATCTGCAACTTCAGTGACTTAGTGCAAGTTCTCCTTATGGTAACAGCATGTGATCAGGGCTGATCCTGCTGGCCTGGGAATCTGCTCAGCCCTGAGTGAGTTACATTCACCAAAGCCTTGCTGGCACCTACTGAGAATTCATACAGAACCTCCTTTCAGGATGCAAGCTTAGAGTTTCTGATGGATGCATTTGCTCAGTAAAGTTTCCAAGTGACCATCGGTGATCAACAGAATCTTTAATCAAGACCCCAGGTAGTTCAGCCTGCATTGATGACCACTGCTTGAAGCCCCCAGGACCACCTGATCCTCCTGCTGACTGCTAGAGGACCCGTAGCTGTCACGTTAGCCAAGGCCTCCACTTCTTCACAGCAGTGGGAATTTCCCTGGCCCCATAGGTACAGAAGACATGGTGGGGAAAAGCACTGGGCTAAATTAATTTTCTCTTGTCTTGTGCAAAATTCATACTCCTCCTATTGCTTTCCTGGCTCCCTGAAGCTGCAGTGCTGGGAATTTAATAGGAGATCCAGCAAATTTAATAGGAGTAGCTAGCAAAACACATATTTCACTCCCTGAGATATTGTAGCTGAAGTCACTCAAATCACACAAAGGGATAACACTTTCCTTTGGAAAGGGAAGCCAGCGTCTGATCTACTTAGAAATATCTTTATCATTCTTTAATTGCTGCTTTTGTTTTTAAACAAAAGGAATAAACATGAAAGTAAGACAAGAAAAGCATATATTTACATGAAAGTAATTCAGATACATGAATGAAAGGAAATGAATCAGTTTAACAGACAAGAAAGGTTAAAGATGATTACATGCCTTGTCATCTATGCAGTCTCTCTGCAACACTTCTCATTCTAGAACGTGTCTACTATAACGTAAATAGCCCCATATTTCAGCCACCCCTTTTAAATCACTAAAAAGAGTTTTTCTGCATAAGGTGGAGAATGGTGATATTTAAGGAAACTGATTGGTGCCAGGGAGTGGCACCTCGCTTTTTTCCATGCTGTGTAGAAATGTCCCCCAAATGTATTTGAGAACTGAAATTTCGAGCCTTGCTAAGCAAAATATCATGAGGCACAGAGAGAGCTGGAGAGGCTGTCTAGTCTTTTCAGTGCAGATTTTGGTCACTGGGAAGAAGACTTTCCAATAAGACTTTGGTCACTGGGATCTTTGAGCCTGGCATCTCACAGTGTTTCTGCATGGCAGCTCCTCCTTTCCTCTCATTTTCCCCATCAAAGCCTTCCCGAGCTTCCTCCTCCATTTTATTTCTCTCCCTCACTCAAGTTTTCAGTTTTCTTCCAGACTGCTCTTAATAAAGTTTTAGCCAGGGATTAGGAGCAGGAGGGCTCTCCATCTTTCCTTTATTCAAATCCTCATTTAGGCTGCTAACCTCATCCTCAGGGGCCCTAGGGATTTCCAAGTCACGGAGCACCTTTTGGGCACTGGAGACCCAAGTCCACATCATGGAGCTTGCTTTGATGTGACTGCCCACCTGAGTCCTTGATGCTCTCTGGAAGCACGGTCTATTGATCCCATGGTTGTCTTCCAAGCCATACATCCCAAGCCTGTCCACTTCCTGGCCTGCAGGCACTGCTCAGTCCCATCCACAGTAACACCCCAAAGAATGAAGTTGTTCCCATCTGCATTTTCTTCCCACGTTAGAAGCAGATAAATGATTTCACTCCCAACCCTCTCAGGGGACATCATAAATGTTTGCAAGGCAGTTCAGAGAGCTCGCCGCCACATGTTCACGCACATTGCTTCGTTCTGTGAAATTTCCAGTTTTGTGAATGCCTCAGGCATTCTCCGTACTACTTAACCTCAAAACAGGGCAAATGGAAGCAGCCCTCAGAAATTCAGGCAGCAGTTTGCACATTTCAGACAGGAAACTTCAGAAGTGCACATACTTTAGTAGTTCGTGGAAAAATATGAATGAAAAGCGACACGTTGAAGCTTGAAAATAGCCTGGGTGAGATCTTTCTGATGAGGAGGAGGGAATGTGAAAAAAGAAGGATAATTTTAATGCACAACCTGAGATAGAGCTGGGTGCCTTTTTATGTCAAGAACTGATCATCCTATTTTTGAAGCGGTGCCTCCTTTTTATCTACACCATGGAGTCCCAGCGAGGGAGGACTGTGGCTGCACTGTTCTCTTGCATGTTCTCACAAATCTGTGCTATGAGTGTAGGTGCCAGTGCAGTTGATCTGGAAAGAAACTGAGAATTTGGTGCTGGAAGCACAAACCAGCATGACTAAGAAGAAATCCCCTTATGGCGCAGGAAACAGGAGTCATTTCTTTGTGGAATTCAATCACTGGGAGGAGGTAAATGTCATAGCCTCAGCTGGAAGTCTTCATGAAGGTCATTTGTGATGTGCTAGGAACAAAGGCCAGAGTTATATTTTCCTTCAGTCTCAGGACTGCACAAACCACACTCTATTTCCTAGGAAATGCCCTTTCTCACTCACCTCAGCTCTCGCCTGTGCAGATTAGCTCAGTATTTCTTTCCCAGAGCTGCTTGCCCAGCTCCTCATTGCCATTCCTTCTGCAACCGTCTTTTCTCTTGCTGGCTTTACAAAGCCCAGAAGTTCAGTTCCTCCAGCCCTCTGAGAATCTTTGTGTCCTCCTGTGGACCCAACAGCTCTGCACCTTTCTTGTGCTGAGGGTCCCAGGTCTGGTCACAATGCTCAGATGGGGCTTCACCAGGGCAGAGTACAGAGGGACCTTCCCTTTCCTTGCCCTGCTGCCACCCCTCTGTTGATGCCGCCCAGAACACGGTTGGCCTTCCAAGCTCCAAGCACACACTGCTGGCTCATGTCATCCACCGGAATCCCCAGGTCCTTCTCCGCAGGGCTGCTCTCTAGGGGTTCTTTTCCCAGTTTGTACTCATGTCTGGGATTGCCCTGACCCAACTGCAATGGCCTGCACTTGGTGTTGTTAAACCTCATCAGGTTCATGTGGATCTACTTCTGAACGTTGTTGAGATCCCTCTGGATGGCTTCCCTTCTTTCTGTTGTATCAACTGCACTACTCAGCTTGGTGTCGTCAGCAAACTGCTGAGGGTGCACTCAATCCCACTGCCTGTGTCACTGACAAAGATATTGAAGAGCACCAGAGCCAACATGGACTCCTGTGGGACAGCACTTGTCACCATCCTCCACCTGGACATAATGCTGTTGACAACAACTCTCTGGCTATTATCATCCAATCAACTCTTTATCCACAGAATAATCGAGTCTTCAAATCCTTATGCAATGTAGAGATAAGGGTGTGATGCAGGACCATGTTGAAAAGCTTGCACAAGTCCAGGTAGATGACATCAGTTGCATTGCTGAGCAGCTGGGAACAGGCTGATCACACTGCTGTAATGGCACGAAAGTCATTAACGTGTTGAAAGGCACCGTCAGCTGGACAGCAAGGCAGATATCCAGTAAAAGGGTATTAAAATTATTATTAATTCATGCCTCAAAGCCCAGACAATGCATTAAGCTATGGGTGTCCTGCACTGCAGAAGATCTTTTAACCAGACAGAAAACAGCAGTAGCACAAAACACTGCAAGTGGTTAAATTACAGAGCAAGCCGCAGAGTCGACATGATTGATTAATCTCTATCAGAGCATCAAGAAACTATGAAACAAGCACACACTCTGGTGGGCTTTATCTCCCACACAACCAGCAGAAATGTCAGGTTCATTTGCTGTTTATCAGGAAGGTGGTTTGTATGCAGCCAGAGTAGCGGCACAGTTAGCAATCCATGCAGAACGCTCCCTGAGATATGTGTCCAATACTGCAGACTGGTAATGGAGACACAGTGTCAGGCCCAGAGGATGGAGCTCCTCAGCTCAGGCAGCTCTGGAGCTGCTGCATCATAGCAAGGCAACTGCAGATCTGAATTCCTAAAACACCAGAGGTTTCAATGGAAGCAAAGGGGAAACTGCAATTCCCCTAGGGCAGCTCTTTATTAGAATCTTGGTACCTGCTGTCACTTGGTGACACATTCAATAGCTGAGTAGAAAGAGACATTTTAATACTTAGAGGAACAGCTAATCTCATGGAGAGCAAAGGGAATTTTCACTTGCAACCTGTTTCTTGTGCTACATGGCCCCTCCACACTTTGGCTGTGCAGGGAGCACTTTCAGGCACAGTGAAGACCAGAGCATATGCTGGAAGTTTCTTGAGTGTTCCAGTGGGTCCCCACTGGACCCCCTCCTCTAGAGCTCCTCCAACCTGAGTGCACTTGTTCTCAGCAGAGCAACAACAGTACCAGCACTCTAGATACTTAATGCATCAGGTTGGTGAGAAGACATCCTGGAAGCATTACTGAGGCTGATACGGAGCAAAGATTTGGAGGAATTTTCTGGATCTGCATGCTAAATGTAGAAATATTGCAGGAAGAAAGGTTTGAGAGCTTATAGGCACTGAAGAGAGCCTACATTGTACTACACAGCCTCTAATTAAAAACTCTGCTTGGGTTATCCTCTCAGTGGCATGTCATTATTTCCAGCCAGTCCCAGAAGGTGACAAAGGATGCTCCTCTCCAGCATGTTGGTAGAGGAGCTGTAATGATCCAGCTTAGTACCAGGAACAGTGCAAAAGACATGAGTCTTGTAGTCTGCCCTGCTGTAGAGCAGAGCTGAGAGGCACAGTTGCACAGAGTGGAAGTACTGGCTTCTCCTTTGAGAGAATTCATACTCTGAGAACTCACCAGGTAATTTTTTTTCCATCAGAATAGTGTGTATTGAAAAACTAGTGCTGAATTACAGTGGAATTTCATTGTAATTACTTAAGTCTTCTGATCACATGGTGAGACTGATCACAGTAATGTAAATGTTCAGTGAGTAAGAAGCTGATGATGGGAGGGCACAAATCCATGCAATATTGCGCTGTAATGAGTGCTGTATCTGTTCTTCCTGATAAGTCAGAACAGAGAGGGAAAGCACAGCAACCCCTCTGCTTCTCCCAGGCCACAGGGATGCCACATTACTTCCTATAATCAAGCAAAATCCAGACAGACTCACAGCGATGTCCTGCCTTCTCAGGAGTTTCACCCAGAGGCATGGCAAGGATCTGTGAAACAGTTCACTATTGTAAACTTTGTAGAGTTCAGATAGCATCTTTGTGCATGTACTGCTTTTGCTCCAGACAACACTGTGGTTGTCTAGAGCTGAGCTGGAAGTAAATTCCTTGTCTGATCTGCTCAGGACTGCTGGACAGCCAGGAGTCAGAGCTGGGTCTCAGTTCTAGCATTGCAGTAAGGTTTAATCTCTGGTGGCCCAATCTAACAAGTGGGTGAGAACTTTGGTATCATCATCAATTGAGATGACAGGTCCATGTCTGGCAGATGAGTCTGAGACGAGTGCCAGCTGAAATATGTCTTCTTGGAGATGATCTTTTGTACATGCATGAAGGATTAAGATTTGCTAGAAACTGAAATTTTCCAGCTTGTGTTGAGGCTTGTTTCCCATATACAAGAACAAGACTGGGAAACCCTCTGTACTCTGCTGTAAAATTGCCTGGCCAAGAAAAGAGGAAAGATCCTGCCAGCCTGTGAAAGAGATGGAGAAGAAAGTACAAGAGAGAAGCTCATGCAGTAACTTTTTGGAATTACACATAGTGACAATGGGAAATGCCTGAGGTACAGAGAGAACTTGGTTTTGCTGAAATGCCCACAGCTCTTCCCCATTTCCTCTGCAAACCCACACACTCTAGGAGGTCAGCAGAACCCAGTGATGAGCTGAGGGAGGATGAGCTCCTCAGCACGTGGACTTTCAGGAGAATGTTTGTATCCACAATGCATGGTGAAGGTGGGAATCTTCACTCCTCTCATTCTCAGCTTCTGTTTCACTCATAGGCCCAAAGCTGTTCTTTTCTTTAGAATCATAGAACCGCTATGGTTGGAAAAGACCCCTAACATCACCAAGTCCAACCATCAACCCATCCCCATCATGCCCACCAAACCACGTCCCTCAGTTCCTTATCACCTCCAGGGATGGTGACTCCATCACCTCCCAGAGCAGCCTGTGCCAATGCATCACCACTCTTTCAGAGAAGAGAGTTTTCCTAACATCCAACCCAAACTCCCTCTGGCACAACTTGAGTCCACTGCTTTTTGTCTTAGCACTGTTACGAGGAAGAAGAAGCCAACCCCCACCTCTCTCCAACCTCCTGTCAGAGCGAGTAAAACACTCCCAGGACTTGGGAAGATGTCCTACAAAGTCTTCATTGGGATCCCTTCTTTCTTACAACAGTATTTTATTTTTGCCTGTGAAGGAAGGCTTCTGTGCTTTCATCTGTCTCTGTGTTCTTAGCCTTGTTCCACTTCTCCAGTCCTTTACCTATTTGGCTCTGGCTCCGTATACCAGCAGTAAAACATGTATTTATGGAATGTCATTTTCAAATTCGATCTCGCTAATTATTACCTTCATTATGGATCAGTCCTGAGGGAGAAGTTAAGGTTTTGAGAGCTTTCTAATCAAATTGTTCCAAAGCTCATTTTGAGATCTGTTAAGACACGCAAGGATCTTTCACCTTTATATACATTTTGAAATTGCTCTTAGAAATAGGACTCTTGAGAAAAATGAAGCACAGTACCGGATATACCAGGTAGGTCTTCCAAGAAAGGAGTGTAGAGGGTGGCCAATTAAAAGGTTTGAAGAATAAAGTTTTTCAGATTAGTTAAAGAAAATGAAGTGAAACAAATTCTGTGGGTTCAACAGAGAGCAAAAGTAGCTTGTGGTGAAGGTAAGGAGTGAACTTGGAAATGACCTCAAGGGGCTATTTAATAGAATGATGACTCTTTGACACAAAGTCAGCAGGACTTTATCCCATTCCAGGAGGACCATTTTGTGCAGTGAATTGGTGAAGGAAAACATGCCATAACGGAGGAAGGTCAGCTATATTTCAGGTCACCTTCCTTCATAAAATGCTGCTTTGCCTGCTAGGGTGGGATTTTGGGAACTGACTTCGTTTCTTTCCAAGTGAATTCTGCACATCACCAGTTATTTAATAGCTTGCATGTTTGTAGCCATAAGGGAATGATGACCATATTTTTCCCTTTAATTTACAAGATTGTTTGCACACTGGGATGCCAGATGGCCTGAACTTTAAGTTAGGAGATAATGAAGTCAAATACCAGCCTCTCATCCTGAGAGGAGGAAAGAAAATCCCTCGGAATAGATGGCGTCTTGCTGAGTGCTCACAAACATCTTCGTGCAGGGCATAAAGCCTCAGCAGGGGCAGCAGTCATACCAGCTGCTTAAAACATCACTCCAGCCCTTCCTTATGTACAACTGCAGGCTTTATCGGTGAGCAGCAGCTGTAGACCCTCCAAACCTGCTATGGGAGGTGAAGTCCATGAGATACACTGTTATGGATCCCCAAAATCTGACTCTCAGGTAGCACGTCTTCTCCTGAGACATGCCCAGCCCTCCTCCAAGGCTGGAGCAGTCAGAGCAAAGGTCCCAAAGACCTCTTTCCTCTGCAGATGTGAACTTCATCATGATGAGCAACTTTTCCAACTGAGACACTGCTGTTCAGAAATTGCATCAAGCTAATGGTGGTCAACAGAGGGAGCAAGGAGCGTTTCTTAGATGGCAGATAAGGGAGGTGTTTGTGCCTGTGAGTACAGAAGCCCAGATGGATGAGTCAGATGCAGAAATCTGTGCCACTGTCACTTGACAGAGGACATTGCCATTGCCCACACCACGTGTTCCCCTCCAACCAGGACTGAAGCTTAACTGAGCTGGATGTTGAGGCCAAGCTTGGTAGGACCAATCTATAGGTATGCTGAATCAGTCCCAAACGGCATCTCTGACTATAGGGGATGAAATTTTGTCCTCTGAAACCAAATCACTAGAGTACTCCCTGCAATACTCCTTATTGCTAGACTTCACGCCACAGATCTCTTCACTGCCTTCAACAAAGCCTACTTAAGGACCGTCACTGCAGTACAGGAGCTAGCTGTCTTCAGACTCATCCTATGTTCCTCTCCCTTTCTTCCTATATTGCTGCAGTTACAATTTGGTTTTCAGCAGTTTTCAGTGCTTGCTATGGGAAAACCATCAGCACTAATTGATAAAATGCTTTCATTTACTTGGTGACAGAATTATTAGAGGCTGATAATTGATGGAATGATATCACATGGCTTTTTTCCAATGATCACATTAATTATATATCCCTCCTGCTTTCTTGTCTGCAGCACTGTTGCTTCCATTCATGTTCATTTAACTAGATTGCACATTTCATTAGAAAACAATGAAGTATGATTAGATATAGGAAGAATCCCAGCCATAAATTGGTGGCTGAGCTTCACAATCCAACATTAGGAAGGCGATCATTTTTAAAAGTGCAATTTGGAGAAGGGGAATATTTATTTCATTTGGTCAATAAAAGGCCCAGGGTCCATTGAGCTGGGGAAACCATCCTGTCACTTCAGTTTGCTGCAGACCTGCACGGTAATGAGGTCATCACAGTGAAAGGTCCCAGCAGGAGGTCCATAGCTCTCCAAGCTCATTTTATTAATAATTAAGGAAATGCTCAGCCTTGGGAAGACACACTGTGTAGTGTAAAGAATTTATTACAGAGAACTGTAGCTCTGGGAAAGGGGCTGTGTGAGGGTTGGGACAACACTACGGTCTCGTCAGAAATTAAAGTCTGGTGTCTGAGCTGAGATTCCTGAAAGAGAAAATTGCTTCATGCTGTCAGTGATGAGCTCCACCTCAGGACACATTTTTTGAGTGTAACATCACAGCTGGGCTGTAGTCCAGCCCTGTTCTGCTCATTTCCCTCCCACTGCAAGGTCCACGTTACCCCTCAGCAGGTCAGCACTCAGAGATGCACTCCTTTTGGTTATCATGCACTGTGCATGGGCACACAGCTTCTTTACAGCTGCTGCTGCCCTTCTGCCAGCATGCCTGGATGGCCACCAGGCCTGTCCTGCCCTTCTTGGACCTCTGTCATTTCTGCTCTGTATATCCCATCCTCCCTGTCCTAAAAGTAGGGCAGAGTCTCCAGGATGCCTTGTTCTGTGCAGTTTGACGGAGTGTGGCTGTATGAGGAAAGATGCTGTGATGTAGCAGGGGTACCTCTCCCTCAGAAGCATTAGGGGCCTGAAAGCTGCTGACAGTGGCTGTAGGGTTATTACTGCTCCCTGAGCAGCTGTAGTGCTGCTGCCCGTTGCAGCATGGGGTGCTCAGTTCTGAGTCATGCACAAAGAAAGCAGATATGCAATGCATTCACACTAACTGGGAAGCTGAGCCCGTCAACCCATCGGTATAGGAGCACACAGCAGCTGTGTTCTGTGGGGAACTCCTTTCCAAACCACAGGAACAAAGCAGCAGTGTTTGTTCTGGTCTGGCAGTGGTGGCACAGGCTGGTCCTGCTCTGAACTGTTGCATTCCCAGCATGGATTTCCACCACGCTGGTCCCTGTAAGGATATATGCCATCCCTCATTTTGTTAGACATGAAAAACAGGACATGTTCCTATAGACTGGGCAGTTTGGGGGAGTCTGCAGTGCTGTTAGATACATCGATGTCTTAGAACCACAGCAAAGCCTTTAACTGGGTCCTGTGCCACCAGAGACAAAGGCTGTGTTAAGAAGTGCTGACTTTGGGTTTCTCTCTCAGGGCTTAGTGGTTTTCTGCATTTTTAAGCACTCTGCTTATTTGTGAAGAAGAACAGTTAGTATTTTATGTGAAGTTCTGTTCACTACAAAGTCCACAATGCCTCTGTCATGCTGCACTGAACCTCTTTCTCCCTTTTCTGGGCAGTGGAGTGAGTTATATCCACTTTCACTACACATGGAGGTCCCATCTGCCAGGGGAAGTTACTCCAGTTTAGAAGAGTTCAGGGAAATGCTTTAGTAAATTAGGTCACATTTACAAAGAAAAGAGAAAAGACAATGTGTCCTTCTCCACAAGGCTAACGTACTTGTACTGGGATCTGCACAGTCACCATGCGGGCACTGTGGTGTGGCAACCTGCAAATCTCTGCTGCAAATGTCTCTTCTACTGAAGCATTTTCCTGCTGTTCCCTGAGACAATGGCTGTAGCTCCCAGCAGTCGTGGCAGGGGCAGAGCTCCTTCCCAAACAGCAGCACTCACTCAGCACACATCCCATAGGGAGGGGAAAATGCTGCTGGAGTCCGCAGGCAAGAAAAGCGCAGGGAATCCTCCAGCTCCTCCTTGGCTGCTATCTCTGTACTGCTGTGTGTGTCGCCTGGGGATCTGATGGAGAGCGGGGCTACATCTGGTGTGCTTTTAGGCTCGGTTCTTAGAAGGCAGTGATTACAGCTTTTATCTCTGATCTTGTCTTTCACTTAAAAAAGAACGACAAATTTAATTTTTAGAGCTCGTGGTTAGTGAAAAATGAGCCGTGAAAGCATCAGAAGGCTTCGTGCATGACCATGGGAAAGTCAGTTTGGGGTTAAATCACAGAGAAATGAGCTTATGTAGTCGTAGGCCATTCCACAAGGAACTTGGAGTATTTCACAATCAGACAGTCATGAGCTGAAACTTTTTCCATTGCATTTTGTATGGAAGGATAGAAACTCACAAACTGCCTCCAAGCTATGGAACAGCTGTAGGTCCCTGCAAAGGCTGGGATGGCCAGCAGCAGTTGTAAGCCACGATGCACTGCCTGCATTTAGCCACGGTCCTACCAGCACATGGAGGCAGGAAACACAGCTCTGCCATTTCAGTTCACTGGACAATTTGGGATGTGATGTCAAATCACTCCTAATTGAATTGCAGTAGATTTGGAGGCTGTTTTTCCTTTCACTTTCTTTGACAAAACCAAATTAAGCAAACTGGAAAATGTAAAGCGCTGCATTCTGAAGATGTCAAGGGAAACTGCTTCTGTTGTCTGAAATGAGAAAAAAGATAAATATATATATAAGTATATATGGGTAGGGAGGTGGTGGAGTCATAGCCTCTGGAAAGGGTGTTTGTAGTACCTAGGGACATGGTTAGTGGGCAGTAGTGGTGGTAGATGGACAACTGGATCAGGTGACTGTAGAGGACCTTTCCAACCTGAATGACTGTGGTTCTATGAGGACGGAGCACGTGGTCTCAGCCCCAGCTTCTTTCATGCCCTTGGATGACTGCTGAAGCTGTTTCCACACAGAAGGGCCTAATCCTGCTCCTGCTGATGAAGCAGTGCATGCCATTAGCACTGAGCGGCTCACAAGCTGGGAATGTTGCCTGCTAAGCTCACCCTTCTCAGGAAGGACTGGGCTGGGTTGTGCCCTAATACAGGGACCACTGTGCCATGATCGCATCCCAGAGTCTCCAAGTCTTCGTACCACAATGTGGAACAGCCCCATCTATTTACTGCTCTGATCGCCAGGCAATTTGCTGAGTTTGATAGGCGTGCTCACAAACGATTGTAGCATTGCTAATTCATTTACAAGTCACTGCCATGCCAAGACGAATGCCTCATTAAAGGCAGGGAACAAAACATGCTGCCTTATACACAGTCACTGTGAGCCACACTGATTTTGCATGCTGTATCATATTATGCATGCTATCCTGCTAATTCGATTTAGCATAAGTAAAAAAAGTTGTATAGAGCAGAAATTAAATCCAAATCCTAGTATACAAATTTTCCCTTCCAGCTGTAGGATCTGTTTCCCTTTCAGCCATTCTTCTTTGTGTCGTGACCTTTGCTAGTTTTAACCACCTTTGCTTCCCTGGGATCGGTTTACTCAAATGTAATTACAAATCATTCGGCCACCATGTTGCCTGTAGCTGTGGCTACAGATTGAGAAAGCTGCTCAGCAGCTGTATCAGTGCAGTTTGGCAGCGCTGTGCCTTTAAATCACACACCCCTCATCTCTTCAATTTGTGCTGTTCGAGTCAAGTCGTGGCGATGTGCGTCAAGGAGAGCTTCTGGGAGTGGCAAAGGCTCCCAGACGTGGATTGGTGATGGGGAGCAGGGGAACGATAAAGGAAGGAAGATTGAGAAAGGCAAACAAATGAGGTGCGTGGCACTGTGTGCATCCCAAGCAAGGCAGTCCTGCAGGTGCAGTGCTGGGCTGAAAGCAGGGGTGGGTGCAAAGCTGTGCCGAGGGATCTGCAGTTCCTCTAACACTCAGTCTGTGCTCTTTTTGATCTGCAGATTTTTTATTATATGAGCAATCCTGGGTACGCAGAACCCAAGCACAAAGGATCTTCCAGGGACACCTATTCATTAGGTTAAGGAATTCAACACATTTAGTCAAAGAATATTTTTGCTGCTTGCATTTTGCTGCTGCTTTGGCTTGGGAGCCAAACATATGGCCTTTCCTACAATGGGAATGAGGACTCCCCTGATGGTTATCGCTGACATATGAGACAGGACAGATTCTAATTTGCAGTCCCCTGGCAGTTGGAGGCATCTGTGGTTCTGAGAGCCCTGGGACAAGGCAGAAAAGCTGCAGTGGTAAAGGGCACTGTAGAGGGAAGAAGAGAAGAACTGTAACTGTGCAGAGGAACTGAAATAAATCCTTTGGCTCAAAGCGAGCTGCTGTGATGGAGGCCCTAGCAATGGGCAAAGTTGCTGAGATAATGCTAAAAATACAAAGAACTAGAAAACTGTTTGGAGAGAGCTGCCTCTGAGGGATGAGATGTGTGACTTGACCTCTCCAGGTGGGCACTGGCTGAGAACCCACTGGGAGCATATGGTGGAAGAGTGCCTTTCATAGGCAGCTGTAGTCAGAGAGGGTTCACAAGAAGCCTTCTTCCTGGCTTTTCTTACTGAAGCACTGACGAAGCACCAGGGGCAAATGCTGCCAGGGCAGGGGAAAGGGCTGCCAGAAATTGGGTGCCCCCTCCATGGAGGCACTCAAGGCCAGGTTGGATAGGACCCTGGGCAGCCTGATCTGGTGGGTGGCAACCCTGCCCATGGCAGGGGATTGGAACTGGGTGATCTTTAAGGTCCCCTCCAACCTAAGCCATCCTGTAGTTGTATGATTCCATGAAGCAGACGGACCCTGCACAGTGATGTCAGCAGTCCCTGCTGGGTTCCCACTGGTGGGCACTTCTCAGCTCTACTCTGAATAAGGGGCAACAACGACACTTCTTCAAGGGCTGCTGGAGCAGCAGCTCTCCTCAAGATCAGTTTTATAAAGTGTTTTGTAAGGTTTGGTCAGAACCCTGGTGGGACCTCAGGCATTCCATGTTTTGGCAGAACAGGTCACTTGGCATTCCTTGAACACATAGTGCTAATCCACATTACAGAAAACAACCCTTCCTTTTTGCCCCCTTTTGCGCCACTGACCCAACAGGCAGAATCCTGGCAGAGGCTGTAGAGATGCAGAAATGGACCTAGACCATATCATTTTAAAATTGTCTCTGATGCATTTGGCTCCTTTACCTGGAAGCAAACCCCTCCTGGGCTGAGCGGGACAGAAGTGCCTGGCTGTTCCCTTAATGGAATTAACAATGGCTTCATTCAAGTTTTTTTCATGTAGCCTGTTCAAAGCACAGTGCCTTAGGAGAGGTTTTTAGATAGGGAGATGAGTACTCAGACATCCAGAGGCAGTGTGTGCAGCGATGAAAAAAAGCCAAGGCTTTATGTGCTTGGTTGAGGACGAGGCACGTCGTGGAGCTGAGGCACGGCGGAGCAGATATTCATGTTGAGAAAATACAGCAGCACAGCAGTGAGAAGCCTTAACAAAAAATGTTCCTGCCAGGAATGCCACACATCAGTCACACTGACTCTGGGTTTATAGACTGTGTGCTGAGCTGTCTTTAAGAACCAGATTACACAGACAGGAGTGGAGTAGTTGCACCAAATGCCACGGAGGTGGTTCCCTGTTGTTTATTGTATTGCACAATACTGGTACCCATGGAGATAGAATAGGAGCAGTAGGAACAACCTTCATCAGGGATGTTCATAGCACCCACTGATCAGGCAGGTGGTCCCTCGCCACATCCTGCTCTCTAACGTGGAGAGGAGTGGATTTGAAGGCCGGGCTGTTGGATGGACTGGGAGTTGTCTTGGTGGCAGCCAAGGGCTGTGATCCATGGCTCTGTGTCAGGGTGCTGAAGCCGGTGTCAGGGGCTCAGTAAGGGCAAGCGCAGGGTGCTGCCATTGGGTGGGGGCAATGCAGACTGATATTGACACAGACTGGGGGAAGATGTGCTTGAGAGCAGCCCTGCGCAGAAGGGCTTGGGGCCCTGGTGGGCGAGAAGCTGGCCATGAGGCAGCAGTGAGCGCCTGCAGCCCGGAAGGCCAGCTGTGTTGTGGGCTGCCTGAAAAAGGGGCGGCCAGCAGGAGAGGGAGGTGATCGTCCCCCTCCATCGGCTCCTGTGAGGCCCCATCTGCAGCGCTGCGTCCAGGCCTGGGGCCCCCAGCACAGGAAGGACGTGGAGCTCTGGCAGCGGGTCCAGAGGAGGCACTGAGATGAGCAGAGGGCTGGAGCAGCTCTGTGTGAGGAAAGGCTGAGGGAACTGGGCCTGTTGAGCTTGGGGAAGAGAAGGCTGCGGGGAGACCTCACGGTGGCCTTCCAGTGCTTGAAGGGAGTGTATGAACAGGAGGGGGAACGGCTGTTTGTGAGGGTGGGTGGTGGTAGGACAAGGGGAATGGTTTTAAAGTGAGACAGGGGAGGTTTATGTTGGATATGAGGAGGAAGTTTTCAGCCAGAGGGTGGTGAGGCACTGGAACAGGTTGCCCAAGGAGGCTGTGGATGCCCCATCCCTGGAGGCATTCAAGGCCAGGCTGCATGTGGCTCTGGGCTGGGCTCTGGGGGGGGTTGGTGCTGCATAAACAACTGCAGGTCGTCGTGGCAAAGTGAATATGACACATTGAATAATGTAAAGTAATTTATTGTAATTGAACATAAAATAACATAAAATAACGTAACATAATCTGATGGAGTCCCACACTGTCGCCGTCCAAGGTGTTGTTGGTGGACAGCCCAGGTTTGGAGGGGATGGGCTGGGGCCGGTGCCGGTGGCCCTGGAGCACTGCCGCTGCTCTGTGCGAGGGCCGGCGAGGAGCCCAGGGCTACAGGTAGCCTTATTTGTTGGCTGTGTCTCCTGCTGTGGCCGTGTCTCCTGCTGCACCATGTGGGCCGGTTTCTGCCGATGCTCCCGTGTTGGCTGAGCCCACCCAGCTTCGCCTAGCGCGAGCGCTTTTGTTCTGGAGCATCCTGGCTCTGCGGCAGCTTCCTCTTGGTGGCTCGGATGCTGCCAGCGCTCTGCTGGTGCCCGCTGGGGGTGCAGGCAGGGGCTGGGCACTCGTCCGCGTCCTCATCCATGCCCGGGATGTTGTCCGGGACCTCTTTGGGTGCCACTTCTGGAAGAGGAAGAAAATCGCCACAGGGTTAAGGCCAGCTTTCCCACACCAAATGGGTGCAAACACTCCCCCGCCAGCTCTGCTGCCCCCAAACTCACCGCTGTTCATCCAAGCCAGGAGGTCACCGATGTCGGTGATGTCCTCCGGGATGTCGGAGCTGGTTGTCGCTGCTGGAAAGCAAGAAAATGCGCCGTGAGGCAATGCCATCTTTCCCACAGCCACCCGGTGCGGCCAGCCTGCCGCCCGCTCTGCAGCCCCCAAACTCACCAGCTGATTCCAGCGCTGCGATGCTGCAGCTGAGCGGAGCCGCGTTGGGATGGGGGCACACGCCGATGGGTGCTGGCGGCCCCTGGTCCTCCGGCTCCTCGGGCTGCTCTAAGATGGTGGGCAGGGTGCCGGGCACGAGGCGCACCCGCTGCTGCACCGGAGGTCCTTGGAGGACAGTGGAGGGGCCGGGCTGGCTGGCAGCCTGCAGTGGGCAGCTGCCTGCGGGCTGCGGGGGCTGCCCATGCAACGTGGCCCCGGGCTGCTGCCCCATCGGCTGCTGGGGCTGCATGGTCCCTGCCACCGGGGGCTGATCCCAGCAGTGGGCAGGGGCATTGGGGGGAGGCATACCTGGCTTCATGCCCCCGGGTAGGAGCAAGAGCAGGGGTAACTGCTTCCCCCCAGGTGGGAGATGTCCCAAAACAGTGAACAGCCCCTCAGGAGTGAGCTGAACCACAATGGGAAGCACCCCCTGAGGTGGGAGCTGACCCACGGTTGGGGGCTTCCCCCCACGTGGCCGCTTGCCCACAGCTGGGGCCTTCCTCCCACGTGGTCGCTTACCCGCACCTGGGGGCTTCCCCCCAGATGGGAGCTGACCCACGACTTGGGGCATCACCCCAGAGGGCAGCTGACCCACAACTTGAGGGACCGCCCCAGGTGGCAGCTGAACCACTGTTGTGGGCATCCCCCCAGGTGGGAGCTGACCCACAGCTTGGGTTACCACCCCAGGTGGGAGCTGACCCACCACTTGGGTTGTCACCCCAGGTGGGAGCTGACCCACCACTTGGGTTGTCACCCCAGGTGGGAGCTGACCCACCACTTGGGGCAGCACCCCAGGTGGGAGCTGACCCACAACCTGGGGGACCCCCCCAAGTGGGAGCTGACCCACCACTTGGGGCATCACCCCAGGTGGCAGCTGAACCACTTGGGGCATCCCCCCAGGTGGGAGCTGAACCACTTGGGGCATCCCCCCAGGTGGCAGCTGAACCACTTGGGGCATCACCCCAGGTGGCAGCTGAACCACTTGGGGCATCCCCCCAGGTGGGAGCTGCGCTCCCTGTCCCTGGACACCTGGTGCCCCAGGCCAGACAGAAGCCTGAGGCACCACGTAGGTGACATTGGGGACAGGGAGGGACTGGGTCGACACTGGCACTGCTCCGCTGCTGTTGGTCTGCATTGCAGCAGTGGCCAGTGGAAGCACAACGGATCCAGGGATAATCGCGTCGGGTGTCGGAAGCACCGTCGGCATCCGTGGAGAAATTCTCTCTGTGGAGAAATGCCCAGATGGGCGCTGGGGTGAGATCTGGGGCACTGGCATCCCCTGGAGGGCCGCCGGGCCAGGAGCAGAGGGAGCCTGCTGCCTTACCTGCCAAGGTAGCTCGAGAGTGGCAGTGGGGGGTTCCGTGACCGCTCGGGTCAGCCCCTCTCCGCTGAGGTCACAGTGCGCCTCTGTGACACCGTCCCGTGGTGACACAGGCATTGCTCTGTGCCTGCCCCGTCACCACCGCTTGCTGTGGCCGCTCAGTGCAGCCTGCCGTTATTTCAATGGAGATTATAAGGAGGAGGGAAATGAAGTTTCCATCCTATCTTCACCCTTTTGGACTACGGAAAGCTTTCATTACTGTCTGTGCTTGTATTGTTGGGATGCTTTACATGTTGCAGTTAGGGCATGTGCCAATACCATGCAGAGTGGCATGGGCTGGAGGTGATCCTGGCTTGGCTCAGCTCTGCTGCTCACCAAGTGAGCCGTGCAGGCAATTTCACATCATTTCCATCCTTCTTCTCCTAACAGAGATGGCTGTGAGGTCCTGGGCGATGTGTTGGACTGCAGTGAGGGCAGTGATGGGCAGCTCTGGCTGCAGGGCCACTTCTGGGGAGCAGGTCAGGAGAAACGCGAGGAGCAGAAAAGAAATATGTGCATCTTTTTCAGATTGCTTACCCCATCATTAAAACATCAAAAAGTTGTTCCCCAAAACACGTGAAATTTTAAAAGACACTTCTTTTTTTACTATGTAAAGCTGCTGAGTTTGTGCATACTGTGCAGTAATCTCTCTCCAGCTAGCAGTACCGAATGCTGACATTTGTTAATAAGGCTGGATTACTCGTAGAGTAGATGGAGTCAAGAAGACGGGGTTTTAAAAACCAGCTGCAGAAAATACTGCATTTTCTTGGGCACAATCATGGAATTCAGTACCATTTTATTGTCTGTAATCAAAGCACAGAGCTATTGTGATGCAGTAGGCAGTGCCACAGCCCTTGTGCCAGGCAATGCCAAGCCAGGCTTCCTAAAGAGCTGCAAAACCATTTTAACCAGACAGGCTCAGAATTGGCCATCGCAGTTTTTTTTTTTTTAATTGAAACTTATATTTCATCACTCACAAGAGACATGAAAAATCAATTCTGCAAGACATATTTTTTAAAGCAACATATAATTGCTTGCAAATAGGGACTTAGACCAGAAGTGCCTCCTTCAATTATACAGTGATGGTACTACAGAATTAGAACACAATGTATATTACTTTCTTGGCAAATCAATAAAAAATGAATAAACAAACAGCAATAGATTGTGCTCATGCTGATGCCAAGTCCACTCCCAGAATGAAGTTTTATAGGTCTTATAAAAACCAAGTTTATATGATGGCATTTTAATTAGAGCAGCACTTCCAATGCCGCTGTGTATTTATGTAAATTGTTGGTCTCTGTAGACGGGACAGCCAGGCTGGAATTGCTGCTCCTGCTGGCACTTTCTGTAGCTGTAAGAGAGCTGCTTTCTCACAATTTGGGCTTCTTCGAGAAAAGATGAGACAGGAAAATGGAGCTGGGAGTGAAGATTGGGTGAGAAATACTGAGATTTAGATGTTTTTCTTTTCCTCTCCGAAAACAGAAGAAATAAAAGATATTTAAAAATATTCATTGTGACTGACAACAGAAATTTGGGACGGATCTCGTAACACTCCTCTTCCAATCTTTGAAGATATTTATTTCACTTGCAGTGTTTCACTTTTATTTCACTTTTCATTATATACAAAAGTTTGGAATAAATGTCATTTAGAATGAAAAAAAAAAAACAAAACACCCAACCAGATCTTTTTCAAAATCTGATGAGATTTTAAAGAGTTTATGTGTGTTTGACATTAAAGGTGTGATTCAAGTTTGTCAGAATTATCTTTTCTCAGAAATCCTCGTGTTTCACGAAGCCATCATTTGTCACCTGTAGTAAATGATGGGAGAACTTGGAATCATAAACTCATAGAATCAATCCTTGGAGTTGGAAGGGAAATTCGAAGGCCATCCATCCCAGCGAACAGGGACGTGCACAGCTAGACAAGGCTGCCCAAGATCTGGTCCAGCCTGGCTTGAATGTCTCCATTCAACTCTGTGCAACCTGTTTTGAGCACTTTGAGCCCTGGTTAAAGATAACATATAACAGCATTGCATTTGGTGTGCTTTATCCAGAATTTGAACCAAAACTTTATCCTAGGTAAAGGAGTCCAGATCTTTGAAAAGGTCTCCTCAGCTCTATTGGGAATTGATTCCTGTTTCCTAAGAAAATAATATTTCCAGTTCCAGTCCTACAGATGCACCTGGAGATTATTTTGTTATAGTAGAAAGTAGTAGTGTGCAGGGTTGAGTGAAAAGATGCATTTGCACCACATTAACAGACAAGCGTTTCATAGACTCACAGCATGATTTGAGTTGGAAGGGACCCTCAAAGGCCACCTGATCCAACTCCCTGCACTGAACAGGGACACCCACAGCTCCATCAGTGCTCAGAGCCCCGTCCTGCCTGACCTTCAGCCACAATGTCATGCAGAACAGCCAGGCACCCAACAAGAGAGAAGACTCTTTTTTGCAAACCCAGTGAATCCAGGTCGTTGGATGTGTTTTGGCCTGAATTAAACATTTTAACTGCAGGCATCAATCTAAGATTTTTCACTGGGTTTGTAGAGAAAAAGAGACTACGATAGGACTCGGGAAAATAGATATTCCTGTGGACATCTGCTATTTCCCTTGCCCTGAAGCGTCAGGCACCTGCAGAGCTGACTGTACCTGCTGCTCCTGGCTTGCAGAGGGCAGACTGGAATTTTTTCCACAAACAGGTGGAGGGATCCAGGATGGGGCAAAGATGGGACTGGACAGAAGTCTCGTGTTGAAGAGAATCCTGATGGTTGCAGGTCAAGAAAAATAGCTGATGAAGTATAGAACCTCTTTGGAAACGTATCTTCTCTGAGATGTTTTGGGCATAAGACATCATTTAACAAACCCTTGCCCACTAAAAACAAACACAATAGCTGCCAACACACCTTTTTCTTCTTAGAAAGAGTGGTGATGCACTGGCACAGCTGCCCAGGGAGGTGGGGCAGTCACTGCCCCTGGAGGTGTTCAAGAATTGTGGATGTGGTTGATGGGCATGGTGGGGTGGGGTTGGCCATGGTGATCTTAGTGGTTCTTTCCAATTGTCATGGTTCTACAATTCTACATAGCCCTGGAAATGTCAGTATGTCTTCCCTGGGATTTTGAGCTGGAAAACGATCAGATTCACTCAGATCAGCGTACTGTGATGTTCAATTGAGGCTCCCTACATTTGGGAAGTTTCCTTGGCTGACACTGAGGGCCAGCTCACTCACTGGGGGCAGGAGCTGCACTGTCCACCAACCTCACAGAGCTGCTCCAACATCTGCAGTTCTATCGTGTTTTGTGGGTGCTGGAAATGCTCAAAACTTTGCCTAGCCCATTCCGGTGCCTCTTCTGGCAGCAGCTCTCCATGCACTGGCAGCTATCCAGTAATGAGCAGAGCCTTTTCCTGAATGTAGAGAGTGTGCTGGAGTGCTTTCTCCTCTAAACACTCTGTCTGCCCCTCTTGCAATGAGAGTTGCCTTTCAGGCCAGTTGCATAACAGGCAAGGTGCAGATTTAAATGTACAAATACCTAGACAGGCAGAGTGAAAATCTCGCAATATTTGATTAACCTGAATTATTTGCTTTCATAAACAAGTAGGTTTTGAAGATCTCTCCAGGACTGCAAACGATTTTGGCAATTATCTCAGAGAGATAATTACAGATTTCAAAGGAGGATGCTCTAACAGGGATAAGGGAGGATACAAGGTGACCTACTGCAGTAATCCACCATGAAGATTAGGGAGGAAGACATCAAAAGGAGCTGGGTTTATTGATGCAATTTCTATTAACAGGATTAGTGGTGATAGCAGAAAACTACCCTAGAAGGAGACATCTCAGAGATATGGAAACCAGGGGTGTACTTACTGTCCTGGAACCCATCATGTCTTTAGGCACCTCCACCTGGGAGAGCTCAGCACCGCTCTTCAGTCCTCTTCCTCCAGAGGAATCTGTGCAGCTCCACGATGGTCTGGCTTAGGATAAGTGATGAGGTGCTCACCACACCGTTCATCTGTCAGTTCTGTGGCCACAGAGAGTCTTCCTGGGGAGGAGATGTTGTGAACACATTTCTGTAGTAGAGTTTTCCATGAAACGCCTGAGAAATGTCAGCTCTGTTGGATTGCAGATTGCCCCTTCCTGGGTCTGCTCCACGTATCTGTGTGCACTCGTTTGTCCTTCTAGAGGCTTTAATGAAGGAAAAAGTGCCTTGTGTTTTCTTTTGTTTTGTTGAACTGGAGGGGAAACCACAGAAGCATAAAATCCTCTTGGCTTTTCAGGAGAGTGAACTGATGGAAAGAGGAACTGCCTTGTTGGAGGTGTGTGGGTTCCTGGCAACTGAGGGATTTTTTAGCCATTCATGCTGTGTGTTCTGCTAACTAACAGCAACTCTTATTCTTCTACTAGTGAAGCTGAGTGTGAACACACATCTCAGGCCCACACAAACTAGTTTTTTTTTTTCCTATGGCAGACCCTTCTAAAAGTACCCAGCAAAGCAGTTCCTGCTATTGGAACTCTGGCCATGAGGTTATGAAACGCCAAACACGATCCAGAGGAGCATCCACCATGCCTTGGCTTTCCAATCTGTCCTTCATAGTAAAACTCCCAACAAGCAGTGATGAGAACTGTAATTTATTTCAGTCTAGGATATTAAATTTTTACCAATAATTCCATTTTTTTTCCCCTTAGAATACTTGAAAACATCTGATAAAACACATGAATCATCCTCAGTTTAGGGTATGGTCCCCCAAAGCAAATATTGATTTAGGGATATGGTGCTCTGCTCATAGAGTCTCTGATTAAATTTCCAGATTCTGTGCTGAAATGTAAATGATAGATGGCAAAGAATAAAGGTGTCAGTGTGGGAAATGGTCAATACATTTCCAGGATAAGTTTACGTAGAGGGAAAATTGACTTTTTAAACAATAAAAATTTTCACAAGCTGGTGAAAAAAAAAAAAAGTGCTATTGGAAATTGCTTTGATTTCAAATTTCTTTTCCTTTATCTGATATCCTCTGAACAAAAACTCAGTTACTGTATGAAAAAAAATATTTCTTTCCTACTGCTGTCCCCGTGATGTTGTGTTCTAGATTAGAGACCTTTGCCAAAAAGCCTCTGTTCCATCAAGGAAACAAGTGACCCCAAATTCCCCACCTCCAAGTTCAAATTGGCAAGAAAACATATAAGGGGCCTTAAATATAATAATAAAAATGACAGATGGGTTTGCCTCTTAAAAAGTATCACCAAAACCAAGCAGAGTCCATAATGGCCATTGATGGGTGGGACAGTCAGCTGAGATGAGCTTGCTGCTTCACCCAAAGCTGCATCTGCTGAAAATGAGATGAAATCAGCGTGGCTGTGATTGCTGCCCAGCAGAAGGAGAGGTCCAAAGGCTGTGTGGTTGGTAGGCGGATGTTTGGAATGGATGATCTTGGAGATCTTTTCCAACCTTGGTGACTCTATGACTTTATATGTGCCCTCCCAGTGCTGTGCTGGCCATTGGAATATTTTGGTAACAGTCTCGCAGGGGCTCAGAGTGCAAGAACAGTACCTTCAGTATCTTCCACTCATCACAACTTTTTCCATCTGCGAGGTGACTGAGCACCAATGAGAAATTATTACCAGAGGCAGTGTGTCAAAACACCTCTTACACACTGCCTGTCTCTGGGATGCAGGGACAGACGGACAGACCTGCAGGGCTGCTCCTCTGGATCCTGCAGTCCCTCAGGAATCAGAGCTCATGGTCCGTGGAGGTCTAGAGATAGTTCTCAAGGAGGTCTAGAGATTTGGGGTCTGGTTTTTAGAGCTCAGCAAACATCGGGAGTGCTTCCTTGTACGTAGATCACTTCAAAAGTAATGCTTCCTATTTATTTCCACAGAATCTACAGCAGATACAAAGAGCACAATAGCTCTTACACCATTAGCTCAACACCATTAGCTATGCATTTTTGCCAGCCATGAGTAAAGAGCCTGCACACTGTGCTTGTAGATGTCTTTACCAGTGGAAGTGACCCAGTGTCATTGTCACCACTGAAATGTACCACCCACCACTTCACTTTGCTGACATCCATGCCATCCTTTCAGCAAGTGTCGGTGGATGCAATTGTTTCTGCAGGGAGGAATTCAGTTCCACTCCTTAGGTTCATCTGCACTGCCGTGTCTCATGGCATTTTGTCAGAGTGCCCCACTGTTGCCACATGGCAACAACACATAGTGGGATATCGGTGGGAAGGTTCAACCTTTACTGCCATCCCACCAACATCCACCTCTGACGCCGTGGGACAACATCATAAAATTGGAGGCATTACTTTTGGAACAGCCCTTGTATATCACTAAGGTCAGTTTAGAAGGTGGAGATTTCACCTGCTGCAGTACCAGGTCCAGCTGCAGGATGTTTCCCCTCCAGCAGCAAGCCAATACAATGATGCAAGCAGACATGCTGCCAGCCTCACACCCAACTCATCTCTCCTGCCTGCTGCACTGCCTGCCCTGGGAGAGGGAGCTGCTAAGAGCAGCCCCATTGCAGGAGCTGTGCAGATCACCCAGCATCAGCTCAGGGCAGGATCACACGTGCTCCGTGTCGCCATCCCACCCCATCGCCTCATTGGACCCCTGCACCCCTCCCCAGACCCGCATAGAACTGACTCCCTTGTGCTGATGTGATTCTCTGAATAATTGATGGTCCAGTTTGCTGACTGAACTGAAAAATTGCTTTTTTGGGTCAATCCAAAATGAAATTCTCTTTTCTTTCTTTTTTTTTTTTTTTTTTTTTTTTTTAATCTCCCTTGAACCAAGTTCTGAAAAAGAAGCCCACAGATGAGCATATATAAGAGTAAATCGAGCATTTTGTTTTTGAAGTTCAGTTAAAACACTTTCCTGTGTCCTCTTTGGTTAAAAGAGGCTGAAGAGGAACAAGGGGAGAATAAGGAGAGACAGGAAATGACCAGGTTATGTCCCTGGAACCTGAGGCTCCGTGCTTGGCCACCCACAGCCTGGGCTTATGCGATATGACCTTATCAGCAGTGTGGTTTCCTAGAAAACTGCAAGGCACAGCTGAGCTCCACAGCATCCTTCACACCGACTTAAAGCCTTGGGAGAGGAGCCTGACAAAAAGGATGTAGAAAAGATGAGTGGAAAGGGCACATGCATGCAGTTTCCTTCAAAGCAAAACTCTTTGCTTCTGCAAAGAAGGGCTGTAAGGAACAGGGTGTTCAGGGAGGTTGCGGGTGCCCCATCCCTGGAGGTGCTCAAGGCCGGGTGGGATGGGCCCTGGGCATCCTGATTAGTGGTTGGCAATTCTGTCTATGGCAGGAGACTTGGAACTAGGTGATTTTTGAGGTGCCCTCCAACACAAGCCACTCTGTGATTCTATGATTCTGTCAAAGAGATGAGCTTCCCTCTCCCTGAAACAAGACAAACGCTAAGCTGAGAAAAGAGGTGAACTTAGAATTAAAGGCAATAAGAGAAGACACAAAACAGACTTAGCTGTTATTTATATCCCACTGCAAAGACTCCTGCTGAGTTTGGTGCTGAACAGACACATCATGAAAGGCCTCTTGCTTTTATACCTAAAGCTTCCTGCTGCATGAGAACCCAAGAATATTGACCCCCTGAATCATGCTATAATGGCATACATATTGGCAATCATTGAGGTAAACAACAAGGTTTATGGACCAAGGTGCAGAAACCATCTAGGTTTACAGAACCAGAGGGCACAGCAAATCATGTTTCATGAGACAAGCTGTCAGTGCAGACTTTTATCACCCACCTGATCCGGCGCTGCCTGCCTTGAGCTTTCAGGCACAGGGACGTTTTTCAGGCACATCCCCTCTCCCAGAGCTCTTAAGCCACTGCTGGAGCTGCTCTGGCTGTGGCTGAGCCCATTCCCCCTCGCTGCCCCATGGCCACATGCCATCACAGCTGTATGCTTTTCAAACACCCTGTGTGCATATTCACTTACCTATTTACATGCTGTTTTGGGAAGCTTAGGTAAGCTCCACTGCACACTTCGCTTGTGTGTACACATAGGAAATAGTTCTGGGTCATAATCTGTTATCTCTCAGAGCCCAAGCCAACCACCATGACTGAGACAGTTCCAAGGGAACATTTTCCCCAGGCACTTTATTTGATAATTGTCCACTATGGGGTTCCTCATCTGTTATTGGGCCCTGTCTGGACCAGGAGCCAAGCTGGGGAGGGTCCCGCTGTGATCAGGTCTGGTGCTTTCAGTTAGCAGGGTTCCAGCATGATTACCTTTTCTGAAGTCTTTCCTGCTCTGAGCAGACATTCCTGCTTGTCACAGCTCTTCCCAGGCACTCACCACTCACACTCCTTTTATTCCATGTAGGAGTGGGATATGAGGATGCCTCAAAGCCTCCCACACCCCTCCTCCATCCAGATGCTCACGTGCATTTCCTGAATGTCTAAATATCACTCTGCAGAGTTTTTCCTGGTACTTTTTCAAGTCTGAGGAGACAGAGCACAACGAGAGGATCTCTGTCACTTTGCAGACCGAATCCTGCAGCTGCCCAAACACATACATAACTGTATAAGTGGTGGCAGCTCTCAGTGTCAGGTATTTCATTTCCATGCACAGCCTCTGATGACGGACTGGTCACTATGGAAACTCTCCCAGCCTCCTTCCCTCACCTTCCATTACAGATTGTCACTGTTTGCCTCCAGGGGCAGAGATCCTATGCAGAGATGTTCAAGAAGTTGGCCTGGGAGGTCTGGGGCTGCTGAAGGAGAAAAAGAGAGGATGCTTACATGCCTGCTTCCCTCCCTGCTACCCACAGCACATGTCCATCCTCCCTGCAAGAGAAAAAACCCTTCTGACTTAATGTAGATTCAGTAAGGGCCATGAATATTCAACAACCCCCGAACAGGAGAGATGGAAGCACTATGAAATTTCAGGTTGAATATTAAGCAATAATTCCTATTAATTAAAATTAGACTCCAAGGATTGGAACAGAGATTGTAGATGGAACTGAATGAATATTTAGCATCTCTTATTCGTAGGATTCAAATACTCACTGAGCTGTGTAATATTTGACTCTGACTGTCCAGAGCAGTAGTTTGAATTTAAAATATATTATGAGAATCATGCAAGAAGTGGCAGAAACAGTCCTATTATGGCTAATACATATGGTTAATACATTCTGCTTTCTGCAGAAAAAATAAAAGGTCCCAGATTTTTCTGTTGGTTTTTAGAATGCTTTCCTGCTAGTTTTGTTTTCATTATTATGTCATTGCTAATATTGTTATTTTTACTTATTTAGTTGTTTTCTTACAGCTTCTACACAAGAATTGTTACTGTTATTCCCCACATTATTTATTATGTGCAGTATGTAATCTGCCACCAGTTATTACATAGTGCCTGGGATGGATCCTTCAGTGAGGACAGATTCAAACTTCTTTCATTGAAATCTCTTTCTCAAACATTTGTGAATCTGCAGAAAGCAGGAATTCTGCACCACAGCAGAACATGCCTTTCCTAGTTGCAATGATTTGTCCTTGAGTCAGCCCAGAAATCTGGAGGTCCAGCTTGCCATTCAGGTTGTTTAGCCTGCAGAAAGTTATAAAATATTCAGTGTTGCTTTGCTTTTGCTGTAATTTTTTGGGGGCGTTCACATTTGCCCTGCAGCCAGCATGGAGCATAGCTCCCAGTGCACCACAAGGACCCAGCAGGATGCGTCCTTCAACTGAAAGGCCTTGTGTGAAGCACCTTTAGGTAGTTCATTGGATACCTGTCTTTTAACTGTTGTTAGCTAGGCAAGGCCCAGAGCATTCCTTGCTCCCACAGACCGAGCAGCACGGCATAACTGAGACACAGGATTAAGGCTTGTGCTGAACAGGGCGTCTGGAAGGCGTGCGGACATCAGATGTCATTTTCATGCATTGCAATCTCGGAAAGATTTCACCTGATTGGCCCCTGACCCTGCTTTGGTACAGGCTGACAAGCCTTGAGGAGAGATGGGTGTTGAACCTGCCATGGAACAAAAGCAGAATTAATCAGGAGAACCTCTTTGCGTGTGTCTCCTTTTCTCAAACGCTGCCAAACTACATCTCAGGTACGGAATTAATGAGATGACTTCGTACTGAAATCACATTTACTTCCATCAGCCCAACTCAGCCTCACAGCATTTGTGGTAGCACCAGTACAGGGCCAAATCCCAGCACAACAGAGGCAGTGCCTGGGTTGGGATGCGTAACCTTTGCCCATTCTTGAGTTTGAAGATCTGCCTACACCCATGTTATGACAGCTGGGTTACGATGGGTTAGCTGGCACTCTGCGAGTGACGCAGGGTCCCTTTCTTGCAGTGAAAGCCTCTGACAGTCCTTCTATTCTCAAGTTTGGACTTCCTCATTCTGTTGAATTGACCTCAACCCTCTTTGAGGGTTTTCATTAAACACAGGCAGCCTCCACTTGAAAAACTGCTATTCCTGTGGTGAGCAACACACAAATGGTGTAGCTCTGCGTTAACTGGTCTGTGGTCCTCCCCGTGAGCCATCTAGTTCCAGTGGTGCAGAGCCCTACATTTAAGTGTTCCCAATCAGACAAACTGGTAATCTTCCCAGCAATGGCTGCAGCAAAAGACCCTGCTGTCAGAGCTTGCTAAAAGATGCACGTCCAACCCTTGAACTTGTCTGCTGCAACTCCCACTCACAGTCTGCAAAGCATCTTGAAAGCTTTTGTGAAAGCTGGTTAAGATCAAAGAAATTTGGTTGCATAAATCATAATATTTCTGGAATACTAAACTGCAGAAGAACGAAGGCAGCATTGTAAATGGGCAGAAATGTAAAGGAGGAAAGTTGAACAATTTCCCCTAATGGGCTCATCTTACTCTCACCAACCTCAGCCACCAAATGGCCAGGGCTGTGCTCACAGATGAGCAGCAGTGAGGGTGCAGTGCTATAGCTGGGCTGAGAGGGAATCCTGCTCACTGTGCCTGCAGGTGGCCTTGCAGGATGCTGTTTAGCCCATGCTAAAACAGAGCTATGCATTAGCATGCTGGATGCTCTTATGGAAAAGGTGACCCTGCTGCATTGAGCCCACGGGATTGACTTGATGTCTACTTAATATGCTGAACCTTTACCAAGGTGGTGATCCCTCCCACCTCCCAGCACTGGTGAGACGCATCTGGGTCCGGTGATGAGCTCCATAGGAGAAGGGACATAAGGAAGATGAAGATGAGTCCAGAAAAGAGCAGGGGAGATGACTGAATGCCCAATGGAAAACAATTTCTCACCAGATTTTCAGTGCAGCGCTTAGTTCTTCAGAAATGATATGAATTTACTGGTATGGCCTAATGGTGCTCTGCATCCATTTCTGACCGTAGCAGACAATAATAGTGTCACTTCTACAGGATTAAAGCAAATAATTAACTTGAGAGCTCTCTTAGGTTGGTACTTCAAGTAGATAATAGGTCATAGAGCCGAGCAGGAGATTACAAGCAAAAATGCAGTATTATTAATCCCAGATGTAGCATCAGTGTTTTACCTGTCCAATCACCTTGTATTACTATTCTGACTACCTCCTGAAAGCTAAAAATGCTCCAGGCAAACCCAGGCCAATAAATTGCATATAATAATGAAACATGTTTTGGAAAAATCAGTGATCTTAAGAACTGAGGCTGTCTTAATAATTATCAGGTCTGTTCATAAAGAGACCAAAAGAGTTATCCTAGGCATGCAGACATCAGTGTGTAGGTATCAGCTGAAGCCATAGAGCCTAAATTTCCCATATTACCTACTCTTTCTGTGGGCTTTTTGGCTGAACATCTGTGTAAAACCAGTTAACTCCAAATTCCCTCTAAAGTCATAGCTGCTCTGCACATTTCTACCAGAGCCCAGTCAGACTCTGTCCCTCCATGAAATTATTCTTCTGTAGCAGGACAAAACCGAGAGCTTTCAGAATAAAGAACACAGAGGAACAGTATGGATATTGGGAAAAACTTCTTCCCCAAATAGTGGTTGAGCACTGGCACAGGCTGCCCAGGGAGGTGGTGGAATCAGCATCCTTGGAGGTGTTCAAGAAACATAGAGATGTGGTACTGAGGGATATTTGATAGTGAGCAATAGTGGTGGTAGGTGGGCGGTTGGATTTGATCTTAGAGGCCTTTTCCAACCTTAATGATTCTATGACTCTATGATTTTAAGAGACAGGGTGGGATCAGCCAGGTCTCCCATTGCTTTGAGGAGATGTGGCTGCACTGCAGTAAGCTCTGCGACAGCCACAGCATGCTGGGTCTTCCAGCCCAACCAGCAGCCTTCCTCTGCTCTTAGAGCAGCTGTGCTTGAACACACAGGAGCCAACCTCCATGCTCCTTATTGAAGGTGAATAACCTCACCACGAGACTTGAAATACTGTCTCTGCTCAAACTTCAGCTCAAGCTTCAGCTCTCTCTTTTCCCCTGATTTTTGTCTAGAAATTCCATCTAGGTGCCAAGACGTGTTTTCCAGTTAAGAAAGTGTTGACACTGGTACTTTCCCACAAGCAGCATTAGTTTAAAGACACCTACAGTTTTTGAGGGAAAGCTGTTTCTGGGAAGGCTCAGTGCTCTGCTGTGACCCTGCACCCTGCTGTGAGCCATCTGGGTGACATTTCCTCCCATGTGCTGGGCAGCATCATCCCTCTGTCTCTGGGCAGAAGGTGCTTCGTGCAGTCCTGCAAGTGACCGTGCTCCCTTGTCAGAGCACGCAGCAGCACACAGATTTAATTTGTCTTCCACAGACCTCGCTGATAATGATCTGCATACAAAGATTCATTAATAGGGCAACACACGATTTGCCCACATTAAGGAAAATGAGAGCAGTGTTGGTTACATTTGCATAGGCTGCGAGATCATTTTACTTTTAATTCACATTCCTACTGAGGACAAGTGTGGATCTGCAGAAATGCAAATGCATTGGCTTTTCTTTTCTACAGGGGTGACTTTGTGAACTCAGAGCTTCCCAGAGCAAACTGCCATGCCGTTACAATCAGACACCCCAGCAGAACTTTCTGAACGGGAAAAGAGTAGCTGAGGAGATCACCTTTTGTCCCTGGTGAGAGGACAGAAAGCCATTAAAAACAGTCAAATCCGAGAAACAGAACAGGAAATCAAAACATCCCTTGCAGTGTCCAAATAGCCCACTGAGAGGCTGCAGTGTGATTGAGTCGTGAGGGATCCTGCCAGCAAGAGTTCGACAATTTCCTTGACCCTGTGACCAGTTTGCACCAGACCACGCTCCTCAATGAGGCAGTCACTGAAGCAAAATCCCACTTCAGTTCCACCAGCAGAAAAGAAAAAAAATAATGAGAAGAGGAGCTGGTCTGGCTTCAGAGGGACAGAGATATATTAAGGTAATTGCTGAACTTAATACCTAAACCTGACGAAAGGCAGAATTCACAGTTCTGCTTTGAGCACACTCTGCACAGTGGGTGAAATTCAACTACATTGTGCTGTGGTGCTGTTGATTCAAGCAGGTATGTTTGACGTGCTCAAATATATTAGGGCTGATTTGAGCCTAATTTGTCCAGGCTGATCTGGAGGACTATCTTCAGGACTGGGGAAGATGCATCGTGATCAGATCTCTCAATGTAGTGCAGCACTCAAGGTCGTTCAGGTTTATCTGTGACTGCAATCTCTGCATGCTTCATCAAAGTGTTTTCACACACTTCTTTTCAGCACCCAGCAAAGATCCTGGGCTCCCCTCGCTTTGTGAATACTTCATGGAAACAGAGGCATGGCCAGATGGCCATTCACCCAGCCTCACCTCACCAGGTATACACTAACCCTCTCAGGGAATTTGATAGGCACAATTTTTAAGCCAATGCTGTGCTTTTAAGGATATTCCCTGCTATTTAAATGTCACACAATAGTTTTCAGATAACTGGTGTCTGAGTGAATCATATCCTTTCCCTCATCACTTGTTTGGTGATGCAGAGGCAAGTTAACAGGAACTGAGCAAAGTTCTACCAGATGTTGTCCAAACACATGAGGTCGTGATAACTTGAGGCAGAAAAGAAGGAGGCAACAGCTGTTGCAGCTCAGAGGATCTATCAGTTTCCCTTAGGGAGCATCAGAAGACAACAGTCTGTTGGGTTTTGGTTCTGAGGTCATTGAGTCCCTTCCAGTGCAATTAATGTAGCCAGGAGACAGGGAATGAAATACTAGCAACAAGGCTCAGAGGGTTATGCCTCGTGCTTTGGGTTCAAGAAAAGCATGCCTTTGTACCGAGGCATAAAGGTTGCATGGAAATATTCACTGCTGTGCCAACTGTATACCATGACCGCCCAGACCTCCTGCAGCGGGTGACACGAGGCTGGGGTACTCGATCAAATCTCTTCTTTTTGTAGGACTGCTTTTGGGCTGGCTGATTTGATTGAGTACCCAAGCCTTGATGGATGGAGAGGCACAACAGGGCTCTTTTCTGCAGGACTGTGCGTGTAGTGTTGTCTGGTCTGTGTCAGGACACTGGTTCTGCCTCTACTTGCAAGGAGTGGTAAGAACAGATCTTAGTGCCATAAAACTGCACCTAAGGATAGAGAGGACCCTCAGGGCTGTGCTGGTTGGCCCTGACATCTCTAAAAAGATGCTGGCAGGTTTTTTTTTTCATTTTTTTCCCCTATCTTCATTTGAATCAGTGATTCAGTGTATTTCTCACTGCTAAGCCCACACAGTACTGCTGTCTTATTATCCGCCTCAAGAAATTGTTTTTGATCGGCATTGATTCGTGTTTGACAGAATTGTCACCTACAATACTGTTCATCAAGTTGTTTTCTCTAGGTATTAGTAATGGCCTTGATCTTATTTCGCACATCAGTTAGCAAGGCCCCAAAGTTAAATGCAGAGTTCTGCTATTTACTGAAGCCCTGTGCTTGTCTTTCACAACCGTATGGGCACTACTGGTGATCAACCCTCTGTTCTCACAAAGATTCCTAAGTTGTTAACCACAGAATCCTGCATTCAGCCTTCCCCTTCCACTGCTTGGGGTTCATTCTCCTCTTCTTCATTTCCCTCATTTTCATTCACTCAAGTCCAGGTTGTTCAGACTGGATTTTTGGGCAGCACATTTTCTTTTCCTCAGTATTGTCGACACTCCAAAATGACCCTCCAATCCACATATGAATGAACGTGAATAGGAATGTTTAGCCTTAGTCATTTTTTTTAAATGAAGAATTCTGTGATATTGTTTTCCACTGAAAATAATAGTTCATACTGAAATGTTCAGCCAACTCAGACTGTCCTGTTACTGCTTCTGGTTTACTGAACCACATGTGCAAACCAGGAGGGAACATACCAGAACAGCTTTCAGTACTGATTATAAACCAGGAAGTGTGGAAGGAAGCCAAATACCCTGCAGGGTCTCTTTGGAAGGATTTGGGAAGCAGCAAGGACAGTGGGAGGTAGTATTAGACCATAAGATGACAACGAATGAGAAAATGTATCATGACCCACTAAAGACTGGAGAATGGCGAAGAGCAGCCACTGCACAACCCTCTATGCCATGTAAGAATCTCTCCCTCCTGGACTCTGAGAACTGCAGGATCACAGTGACTGCACCTCAAGTGCATCATGTCCCAGAATGGCCAGCACCAACAGGAGGGAGCCATGTGCTTCCCCTCCCACCCCAGCACACAGGGCAAGTGACACCAACCTCCATGTGACATCCTGAGCAGCTCCTGGGACAGTGCCGTGCTGCCCTCTCTTGTCTCCCTCTGCAGAGTTCAGTGCCGTCATTTAGAATCACAGAATGGTTTGGGTTGGAAGGGATCTTTAAGATCACTCAGTTCCAACCCAGTGCTATAGGCAGGGACACTTCCCACTAGATCAGGTTGCTCACAGCCCCATCCAGCCTGGCCTTGAATGCTTCCAAGGAAGGGACATCCACAACCTATCTGGGCAAATTTAGGATAGTGAAGGAAGATGGTTGAAGGAGTGGAGAGGGTGAGGCAGAAGGAAAGCCCAGAGAGGGTTGTTACTGGTGGTGCAGAGCAAGGACAAAGACAACAAAATGTATAAAAATATTTCCCATCCTAGATTCATTCACTTCTATCTTTTCTCTCTCTCTCATATTTGCATTTCTAACACAGTGAACATAGAAGAAGCTCTGATTTCCCAAGGACTGGCAGGCCCTTTATTTCCCAAGACATTTTCTGTTGGGTGGTCTGCAGAACCATGGCAGTGCTTGGTCAGGCATCAGTCCACTGCTGAGTATGTAGGAAATAAGATTGACTTTAACTCATTAATTTGAAGAGACAGAGGTGTAGTAGGGCAAAACAGGAGCACCTTGCTTTGTAGGGCACATAATGGCTAGGTGTGGAGCCCTGGCTCATCAGCTTGTGCTAATTAGCAGGTAACATTACTGGTAGACAGTTATCCAAGCTATCTTCCCATTAGCTATTTTGACAACCTTCAAGGTTTTAGTTCCTCCAGAGAACAACTGATGTGCATGTGTTGGAGATGTATTAAACTTGGGTATCTTTAACAGGCTCCCCAGACAGCTCTGAAGGTACCAAGGCCAGGCTGGAAGGGCCCTGGGCAGTCTGACCTCGTGGGGGGCAACCAGAGCATGGCATGGGATTGGAACTAGCTGATATTTAAGGTCCCTTCCAACCTAGGCCATTCTATGATCTTGTCGTTGATTCATGAAGAAGAAATAGCTTGAGGACATCCTTGCAGTTTTGTGGTTTAAGACTTCTGGTGTCCTCTCCACTTGAACTAGCTCCCTGGTACAAGAGGTCCTTTCAAATCTCTTTGTAGTGAGATCCTCCTATCTGCTGGTGCTCTGTGTTCACTTTTAGCAGACTCACAGCAACTCTCTCATGATCCAGTTAAAAAACGAGGCATACTGCAATGGATAATTCCTGGAAATGTTTGATTGATTGCATAGCTTGGCCTGGATGAACCTTGTATCTGAAGGGGTTGTGGAAAGCGTTTAATATTCCTTAACAACAACATAATTTTGTTTTCCTAACAAGATTTAACAATGCATATGCTTCTGTGATTCTGCTGCTAATACAGGTTAAATACTGAAATATCTGAGATGTGACAATAGAGTAAGAAAAATGCAACAGGTTTATTTTCTGACATAAACCTCTGAGGCTGTTCATACTAACTTTAACTTGATGGAAAACTTAGTATGTGTGGAAGGTGTATGCACAGCTCCCAAGAGAAAGCCCAGTCCTTTTCAGGTCAAACAGATAACGGAGTTGCAGCCACTTAGTTCAGAGGGTAATGACAGAAGACAAGAAAGTGCCTGCAGACCTTTAGCTGAACTGCTGGATTTCTTTTGTTGTACTTATGATAACATCTTCCTTCAGTTCTCAAGTGTTCTTGTCACCTGTGCTTATGAGGTACCACGGGCTCGGAAACACTTGGTTGGCGTGCAGTTTTAAACGGAGGCATCAGGAGATGTGTGCCAACATCCACAATGAAATAACACAGCTCTTCCTCTGAATTTAAACCAATCAGCCACAAAGTGAGTGAGAATTGTGAATATTAGAGCTGAATAATTTCTTGATTTGAGAAAATTGGGCTTTGTTCCACAATGAAATCAGAGATTCAGACAGCAGTGCATTTACTGAATATAAAGCTGGCACACACATATCAGGCAAGCTGCGATGAGATGACAGATCTAATAAATTGTTTCTCTAATAACTCAGCCCAGGCAGAGAGAAAAAAACAGCTCATCTCAGGAAAGCAATAAGGGCAATAAAGTCTCAAGATCCTCCATCCCTGGAGGTTTTCAAGGCGAGGAGAAAGACAAAGTTCACCTGATGTAACTGCAGCCATGCAGCAATTGGTGTCCGAATGATCACCACAGAACTGCAGGAATTGGCTCCAAGTGCCCAGGTTTCCACTCTGGTCTAAATTGGGAGCCAATGTGCCTTCTGCCAATGGATCAAAGTGAGACCTCGCTAACAAAATTCATTTACCTAATATATGAATTACTGCCTGGAGGGGGCTGCAGAGAGAATGTAGAATCCTGGGTTTTATTTGGGTAGCATTAAGTGGTACACAACCCATCTGAGTCTTTTCCTAGCTGTGCAGTGTTTACTGAAGGAGTGTTCTGAGAGAAGAATTGTGCCTGGGTTTGACTCTACCTTCTCTTATTGGGAGCTCAGCAGGCTCCTCTGCAGTGTCCCAGCTGTTTGTGATAGGAAGTTAATCTTTTAATGAGATTTTAGAAGACTTTCTTGCTAGTTGTGTGTAAGGAATCCAGAATCCCAGTGTCAGGAGCTTAATAAATAAGGTTTGTTGGTCTGGGGAATTCCACAGATCTGGAGCAAAAATTACAAGAGAATTTACTTATACATTAGGCTGTCTAATAGTCAGGAGCTTATTCTTCTGTGCAGTCAGTGAAGAGAAAGAAGCTCCTCTATTTGGCAATTCAGATGTCAAATGCAGCCTGTTTTCTGTTGCTTCAGCAGTTCCTATAGTGTATCGGCCTTGAGCTCCATTTTTATAGCAGAGACATTGGGAGCAAAACCAATACATACGTCTTTCCTTTACACTACTATTATACTGAACATGGAAATGAGTTCCATGGAACAATAAAATCATGCTTATTAAATGTTATTAATCAGCTGTAAGCCCCACGGTGTCTTACTGCTTCACGCAGAAGGAAGTTTTCCACTTTGATATAAGATTAACTGGAAAAATTCATTATCTGCTGACTGTACCTGGTGGGCAACTGGGAGGGTTTCAAGAAGGCAAATTCTCCATGAATTATCCTCATTTTCTCATGTTGTTTTTCATTGAGCCTTACATTTTTCAGGTGAAATGGGAATTGCTTGAGAAGCATATTCCTTCTCCAGCTGCAGAGATTTGAAAGTTGCTGGCAAGGCACATGTTTCTTGTTTTTATTAGAGGGCCATTTCTATATCAGTAAGGAAATGCAGGCATGATGGACTAAGAGGAAAAATGAGGGTTCGTTTCCATTTTTCACAATAAATTATGCATTGAAATCAGTCACTGCATTAAAACTCCTGAATAGTTGCTGTCAGGTGGAGATCAGTAAAAGCCAAGGATGGTTTTGCTAGGAAGACGGTGACACTTTGCAAGCCTATAGGATCCCAGTTGGCTGAACAGAAAGCAGCTGCTGAACTGTTTGTTTAAACCCTGACTTGGAAATCTGCTGTTGCACTTCCTATACTTTCTAGGAATTGCTGTCTGGAAAAGGGAATTTCCCTGGCAGCAGAGCTGGTTTTCTGGGCCCTTGCAAACGAGGAGCTAGGAGCGATGTGCTCGTACAAGTCATGTCCTTTACAGCACTCCATTGCCTCTCTGTTCAGTGATCCCAGCCCTTACGTGGAGTGATGCCACCCACCCTTCTGTCCTGATGTGATTTTGCAGCATACTTGTATTTTGGCCCAAACTGCAACATGATTATTCCCAATGAACTGTTTGTTGTATTTCCAGCCATCTTCACTGATTTTCTGCCTATGTTGTTGGCCTCACTTCATCCTTCAGTATTATTTCTCATCCTTTCTCTCTCATGTTTGGATTAACTCTGTGCTCAGCTCATCTGTGAATTTAATTAATGGGTGGCTGCAGTGGTATGGAAAATAATAGATACAACGTGACATAACATATTCTGTCCTGCATACACACGGCCTTATCTGTTCCTGTCCCTCCCCATCCTTCCCTTGCAGCCCTTGATCCATTATTCAGAGCTTGCAGCACTGCCCATGGATTTTTCTGTTGCAGAATTGTGAGCTGTGACCTCAAACGCCCTCACCCAGGAGCTGCAGGCAGACCCCATGCAGCTTTGGGGTCTCTGAGTGCAATGGGGCTGCTCCAGCCCCACTGCCTGGGGCCCCCACACCCCAGAAATGGCATCCATGGGGCAAGACACCAAAAACTGAGCTCATTGCTGGGCCTACATTGGGTTTTGGATAGAGTCCCTCCATCAGCTGTAGAGCAGGATGCTTAACTGATATCATTTGGGAAAGTTTCTCTTCCAGCTGCAAGAGTCAAGGTTGCAACAGCTGGGAACAGCACCTCCACAATTTCTGAGTGCCAAGCTGTGAACACCACTTTCCTTTCAAATATTCACTTTTAGCAGAAGTACAGTGACCACCCCCAACAAATTCCCACTTTTTCTTTCCACCTTTTCCCATGACTTCTTTTTTTTCTTTCTTTTTCCGCCTTCCCCTTCTTCTTTTTGCTTTCCAGGAGATTATAACAGAAGTTGACAGAGTGCTAATCTTACTGAGGATTACACACACGGAATCTCTATTGATTTCCCTTTTTCTTTTACAGAAATAATAAAAGCCTGCATTGCAGGGTTTCAGGAGCTGCTGGGGATGATAAGGCACTTTTTTCTAACATTAACTTTAAGGTTTTTACTTGCATAACATATTGATTTATTAGAGAACCAACAAAAAATGCACTTAGTAGAGAACAAGTTACATTTCTATGACTGGAAATCCTCATTAGTGTACATAATAGCTAAGAAATAATACAAGGAGAGGAATGCCATTATTGTTTTTATAAGTGCTGTACGTTTATGTGGTGCTGTACAAACTGTGCACGCGCTCCCTCAGACACTTACTGTTCAGTGTGGTTTGTATGTCCTACTGGGTAAATATTTGCTTTCTAGCAAGTGGGTCTAATGCTGTAGTAATTCCTTTTCTTTTTTTTGCTTCCATTGCATTTTCACAAGAGCTGCACCAGCTGAAAGGGAAATCTGCTCCACTGCCAGTAGTTACTATGGCTGGACAGGAGAGATTGCAGAGCCGAATCTGTAAGAAAGATTATCTCATAGGCATTTGGCAAAAGTGCCTTGCACTGCATGGATCTCATTATACTCAAAATCTTAAAGAATGCTACGAAACAACATCGTGAAGTCTATGGCTTCAGACCATTGATTTCTAAGTGTGCCCAAAGCTTCACATATTGATGTTGCAGCTGAAAATTGTAGAATGGCTTGGTGTGGAAGGGACCTTAAGGATTACCCAGTTCCAAACCCCTGCCATGGGCAAGGACATCTACTAGATCAGGTTGCCCAGGCTCCCATCCAGCCTGACCTGGGTGAATTACTCCAACCTATGTGTCAGAACCCAAGCCTGAACCTTATTCACAGAAATGGCACATGGGGAATGCTCCTTGAAATAGTGGCAGTGTTTCTGGATGAGAAAGGAGATACTGAGGAGACTTTGGTCACCCAGCTTAGCCCTGGCTGTGCATGCTGGAAGGGGTGTCCTGGTAGTGCTGATCACTGGAAACAAAAACGCATTCAGGGAAGTGGGGAAGGACATTTCTCCAAGCAGCAGAAAGCTCTGGGTGAAGCGTGTCATGGCAGGACCACAACACCATCCTTCTCCTCCCTTTTTGCCACTAACATTTCCCTAACAAAATCTGGACAGGAAAACAGTGAAAGGTCATGTGTCTTCATAGATAATCACAGAATCATTAAGGTTGGAAAAGACCTCTACGATCACCCAGTCCAACCATCCACCTGCCACCAATACTGCCCACTAAACCACGTCACTTCGTACCACATCCACACGTTTCTTGAACACCTCTGGGGACAGTGATTCCATCACCTCCCTGAGCAACCTGTTTCAGTGCCTGATGTCTCTTTCAGAGAAAGAGTTTTTCCTAGTAGGCACAGATTCAAAGTCAGAGCTTGCTCTAGGAAGTATCCTGTCACTGAAGGGCAGCTCGTTTCCCTGCCTTTTGCAGAAGGAACCCCTCCAGCACTTTGACCAGCACATCCCGTACAGGATGGGAACACCCCGCACATGGTGCTCTGCAGATGACTGACACACTGTCAGTTGGGACTGCAACTTGACAGACTGCCACTGACATTGTAGATGCTTGATAGGAGAATGGAAGATGAGCAACCATCTTTCTGCAGGGAAATTCTGGTGTCAGGGTGCCCTGCAGGATACTGGTTTTGAAGGACTGGTGTGTTTTTAAGGTCCTTCTGCAAAGGTAGGACCTGTAACAAAGACATGGCAGTAGGTGGTGCGGAGACCAGTCAGTCTGTCCTGGATGGAGAGGGAGTTATAGTGCAGCAAGTAACTACAGGCCTCTTTCAAGGACTTCAAATGGCAGATGATGGTTCATGTCCCCAGTTAGTCTGATCTGATTCAGAACACCACAGGACACCAGCGGTGTAAAATTGGGTGCGTGCTTTCTCCCTCCCTAGAGTGCCAGTTAGATCTGCAGCAGCAAGGTTTACCTCTGCACAAGGTTTATGTGTTTCCTCTTCTCGTTTTAATTAAATGAGTCTCAGCCACCTATGTGGAAGAAAACACCTTGTCAGCTGGAAGCTGAGAAAGACTTGGACATTTAGAAATCTTGGGATGGTTCATGTACAGGCAGTCATTTCCCCAGTGATTTTGGCAGCCGTGCTGTCAGCTGTTTTCTTTGTTGCAGACTCCAAATCGTATCATTTAAATGAAATATTTGCAATACCCATATTTTCTCTTTTGCTCCAATAATAGATTGTTTCTCTAGAATGACCACAGAAAAAATGAGTACAACTCACACCAGTAATCCTGCCTCAGCTGTTATCATTCTCTTTCAACTTCCCATTAATTAGATTTCTATCAGTAGCTCCAGTGGCTGAGTCTACCCATCTGAAAGACATATTTGCCATAGTGAATGGTGTGGTTTTGGAGAACTTTCCCACCTATTTCAGTAGGATAATAATCAGCAGATTATTGTGAGAGATGTGCTGTTTACTGCTAGAATTCCTCACCATTTTCAAGACTAATAAGTAATAGTGATGGCTATCAATACAGTTATGAGGCAGCCACAATTGTTACTCCAGGGGAAGCTGTCTGTCCAGAGATCTTCTGAAGCAGTTAACCTTGAGTTTGTGAAATATATAAGAAAGTTATTGCTATGGAGAGATTATTACAACTATTTACTACTATGACGAAATGCAGATACCTCTTAAAGTGAGCCTCATGCCCCCAAATTTATAATGTACTTAAATAAATGGATCTCATTTACCTGAAACTCATGAATTCAAAGTAATTCCAAGTGCAATCAGTACATAAAATCTGTTTCTTGTGGAGACTCGGAGAAGAGACATAATTTGTCTCTTAATTTCCACGTGGGGTTTTGTGCTATGAGTCCCAGACACACTGCTGTCTACTGCGATCAGATCTTTATAAACAATCATGGCTTCTTTTACGTCTCTTTCGCTATATGGAATAAATGCCCATATTGAGCTCGTGTCACCTACCCAGATATCACAGAATTAATTTCACTAACAAATGAGCTGTTCCCACTTATGAAAAGAAGTACTGGCTTCAACTCAGGGAGCTCTGGCCACCTACACAAGCTGAGTATCTACTCAAAAGATAGGATCCAAGACTTCAGGAGGTGAGCAGCTCTGGAGGACAACATACCTTGACCATTCTCTGGAAATGCCTTTTTCCTTCTCCTGTAGGATGAGCACAGAAAACTACCTGAAGATGTCAAACTTTAAGGTGACTGTAAGATACTGGGATGAACCCCGCACTGTGTCTAACAGATATGTCAATGCTCGTGCCCTTCTCTCACAGTAGGAGTGGTTTATGAAGACTGAAGAACAAGAAGCATGGCATGGGAAAGGCAACTTCTGATGGTTTAGATCATGTCTCACATTGAACTCAAAATTCAAATGTTCAAAATAAGTGTTATTCCATTTTTTCCTAATCCTTCCTAATTATAATGAAAATACACCTAAAGATAAAATCTTCCTATTAGGGGAGGATTTGAAACTAAGCTACATCTTCAGATTCTGGTACCAATTAATGTCAACCTTTAAAAAGTGCTTGTTGGAGCAAATTACATCACATTCTGACATAGAGGTACAATAATACAACGTAATTGCACACATGTGCTTCCCTAATAACAGAGATAGTGGGCAAGCAGTTGCCCAGAGAGGCTGTGGATGCCCCCTCCCTGGAAGCATTCCAGGCCAGGCTGATGGGGCTGTGAGCAACCTGGTCTAGAGGGAGGTGTCCCTGCCTACAGCAGTAGGGTTGGAACTGGGTAATCTTAGAGGTCCCTTGCAGCCCACGCCATTCTATGATTCTATACCCTGCTCACAGATGCTACTGATCAGGTTCCAGTTGTACACTTCATAATGAGATTCACAGAATCAAAATCATAGCATGGCTTGGGTTGGAAGGGAGCTTAAAGATTATCCAGTTCCAATCCTCTACATGGACTGACTGCCCCCCACCAGCTCAGGCTGCTCAGGGTCCATCCATTGCCTAGGGCACCTCCAGGGATGGGGCACCCACACTTTTATGGGCGGCAGTGCCCACTGGCCTCACTGCCCTCTGTGTAAAGAATTTCTTCCTGATCTCTAACCTCAGTCTCCTCTCATTCAGTTCAAAGCCACTCCCCCTTGCCCTATCAATATATTCCTGTGTAAAAAGTCAGCCCCCCTCCTGCTTGTAAGCACCCTTCAGGTACTGGAGGTGTCAGTGAGGTCTCCCTGGACCCTTGCCTTCTCCAGGCTGAACATCCTCAGCTCCCTCAGCCTTTCTTAATAAGAGAGGTGCTCCAGTCTTCTAAGCACCTTCATGGCCCTCCTCTGGACCCTCCAACAGCTCCTCATCTTTCTTGTGCTGGAGGCCCCAGGTCTGGACACAGTGCTCCAAATGGGGCCTCATGAGGGCAGAGCAGAGGGGGACAGTCCCTCCCTGCCCACTGCTGGCCCTCTGCTGACGCAGCCCAGGGTGCTGTTGGCCTTCTGGGACGCAAGCACACACTCCTGGCTCAGGTACCTCTTTTCATCCACCAAAACCTTCACTGCAGGGCTGCTCCAAGACTCAAGTCTGGGATTGCCACAACCCAACTACTGCACCCTGCACTTGGCCTTGTTGAACCTCGTTATGTTCATGTGGGCCCATTTCTCAAGCCTGTAGGTCCCCCTGGGTGGCATCCCTTCCTTCTGTCCTATCAGCTGCACCACTCAGCTTGGTGCCATCAACAAAGTGCTGAGGGTGCACTGAGCTCTTACTGCTGTTGGAGTCAGCAAGGGTGTTCTAATTGAGACTTGCCAACACAAATACAAGAATTGCACATTCTAGCCATAAACAAGTGAAAGTCAAGCTTTTGGCTGCATTTGTTTACTTGGGACCTAGTCTGTTTTCTGTCACTGCACTGGATTTCTAGAACACTTTGAAGATAAAAGTAGTCTGAGGGCAAATCTTAAAAAAAGATGACAGGGAGGGGAAAGAAATGTATCACAAATACTTTATCAGCCCTTTCAGGTCCCGTTTTGTCAGTCTTCTATAGATATATCAAAAAAGAGAACCAAGATGCCAGCACATCTCTTGATTGCACTATGTTAAGATAGATTTATACCAAATACACAAATGAATTGATTTTTTTAAGTCAACTATGCAGATATTTGCATAATGTTATTGACATTTAAAGAGGCTCAGAATTTTCTGTTCATTAAAAGTATTAAGGAAACCATTCTCCCATTTAATATCCCTTTAACAGACTGATTTACTTTTCGAATGCATTCTATTAGCAAACATCAGTACATCAGCATTTTTCCTTCTAGTCAAAGTTTGGAAGGGTGATGTTTTCCAGATAATTGATGGACCATTAGAAGTTATTATAGAGAAGAGGACAAAGTGTAATCATGTTGGAACAGAGTAAAGGTATTCTGGAGCCATTCCGAAGATACAGCCAGAAGCTCTGGAAAGCTCAATCCATCGGATATTTCCCCAATAAGCCCTCATATCCTCTGACTTTGGTGAGACTCACGTGATCAAAAAATGAGACAGCTGTCATCCTTCAGTGTCTGTGTAAGGAACTGGTGATCCCACTGCAAGAAGGGCTGCTTCTTGGGTTGCTCGGGTCCTCAGCTGATCCTAAGCGATGTCAACAGAATCCAGGGCTTTATTTCCCAGACCAACCATTTCATCACCTTGATCTCTGAGTCCAAATCAAGCTTGTACTAAAGGAACGCATTGAAGAAACTATTCTTTTTATGTTCTCACCATTCCTCTAGCAGCCAGTGGCCAGCTATTGAAGAAAAGGCAGGAAAAGGAGTAAATTCTTGGAATTGGCAGAAAAGATAAAAAATTGAGGGAGAATGACCAGGTAACTGAACAGCTCTGAAGGCACAGCTACTACATTCAGGGTTGGGGCTTGGAATGCGGTCTTTCACACAATTTACTAGACCTGATGAATATTCAAATGTACATAGGTCACTTCAAAAGTAATGCCTCCTATTTATTTCCATGGAATATACAACAAATACAAAGAGCACAATGAGACTATCTAATAGAGCAAATTCTCTACAAAACACAGCTGTTCATCATAGTCACCACCATTAGCTATCCGTTTTCAGCAGCAATGAACAAGGGCCTGCACGCCATGCTTGTAAAAATCTCTGTGGCCACCCAGAATGTGGCTTCTCGTTCACATCAGTATCACCACTGCTGGAATGCATCACCTACCTCCTCGCTGTGCTCATTCCCACTGGTTGGTCTCCATAAACATTCAGCAAGCATTGATGAATTTCAATGGGTGTGATTTTTTCCACATTGAGGAATTTAATGACACCCTTTTGCTTCATACATACTTCCATGTCAGGTGCCATTCTCTCTGACTGCTGCTCTAATCACACAGCAACAACATGTAACAGGATATTGGTGGAAAGGTTCACCATCTATTGCCATACAACCAACACCTGCCTCTGATGTCGTGGGCCAAAATAATAATGTAGGAGGCATTACTTTCAGAGCAGCCCTAATAACAGAAGGCATTATTTTCAGAGTACCCTAATAATAGTAATAAAAACAACGAGAAAAACTAACAGCCCCACTTATTTCTGATGAATTTTATCTAATTTTTCACCATGTTTAACTGTGTCTTAACGAAGGGATAACCTTTGTTATACTGGAGAGAAGAATGGTGTTAGCTGTGCCTTCCAAGATAGTCGTAATCAGTGATGGCGAAGATGTTCTCAGAGCCTTCAGTGAAACAGAAGAGTTTCCTAGACAAGAGCCACTGGGGTTCTGCAGGAACACCCAGGATGACTTCCCACATGCCCAGGCCATGCGGTCGTCAGCCTGTGATCCACTCCTCTTTCATACTTCTGCTAGCTGAGCTAGAACAGTTGTCTTTGTAAGAGAAAGATACCTCTTATCAAAGGCCTGAAGGGAAAAAAAAACTCCAGAGTCCTGTGGGAAGCTATTCCTTTTATCATTGGACATACCCTTCACTTACTGTCTTCTGACTGTTTTCATCCCTTGCCTGAAGAATGTGCAAACTAATGTTCAGTTTCCATCAGTCCATTATGAGTTTAGATCCCCAAATGGATGCATATGGTAACTAAGATTTACTCCTAGAGAAGGCTGTGTGAATATATTACTGATGGGGTGTCTCGCTCCAATTTATAGGAGGGAGAGGAGGTTCTTTTATTATCTATATACCCGGCGTGAGATTAAGAAGCAACGGTTCAAATGTTGGTCCAACCAGTTTATTACAAATCTTAATCAGGGGGAATGGGGAAGGGGAGAACGGACACTATTATGATTAGGGTAATGGGGGAAGGGAAGGAGGGCGATAGAAAAGATAGAAAAGAAGAAGCAAGGAGTCTCTATAGGCAGCAAGAGGGAGATAGTCACCAGCATGGATCCAGCGAGGTTCGTAGTTCAGTCTTTTGATCCTCAGTAGCGGTGGGTCATCAGGCAGAGTTGTCCTGTTGCCAATGACGACGACGACCATGGTGATGATGGCCCTTTTTCAATGCTTCAAAGTGGTTGAGTCAGCTCTTTTTGGAGTGACAGCTCAAATCCAAAGTGGTCAAATCAGCTCTCCTTTGAGTGACAGCTCAAACCCAAGGTGGTTGAGTCAGTTCTCCTTGCGGTGGCAGCTTCTGGCTCTGGGATCTCAGCAGGAACCTCCTTTGTTCTTATCTTTCTGGCCTTGCCAGCAGATAAGAGGAAGCAGGGAGGCACCAACTTGCATCTTGCCTTCGCAAGATACAATGGTATCATCCCCCAACCTTCCATACTTAGCTGGAACGGTTTGGCCACAAGCCAGATCTTCCGCCAGTGAACACTGATGAGCACTCTCTTCCGCTCTTCTACAGAGCAAGCAGCTCTGGGGGAAGGGGCTTGCAAGTGTTCCCAAAGCGATATCGATTGTCACACAGTTAGCACCCATCAGTTGCCTCCTTGACAAGTCACTCAGAGTCTTATCTCAAGAAAAACCTCAGGAAGCAAGCTTTGAGCCAAAAAAAACTAAGAAGGATTCTCACACCACCCCGTGGCTCAAAGATTGCTTGAAATAAAGTATAAGTGACCCTCCACGGTGGTGAGGAAAAGAAAAGGGAGAAAATAAAAAGACAACAAAGAAGCAGGGGGGGAAGGAGGAGGGGGAGAAGGGGAAGATAATCCTTACGCAATTACTACAAAAGATTTCTTGGGCTTGGTTACAAATGTTGCCCTGATCTGTTGGACTTGTCCATCATCAGTTGAACTGGTTACAAAGTACATGGAGGATACAATACGTTGTATCAGTTGAATAAAACATGGAATCATACACAGTACAAACATAAGAGTTGCAACAACACACAGTAGATACAACAGGATACATTTGACCCATGGGCCACCTGGAAGCCAGGAAAAGAAATCTACGTCTAGGCCCTTCCAGGTTTGGACAGGAACATGGGCTATTTTCCGTATACCCTGGGCAATTTGTTTAACAACTTTACCATTATCATCAATCTTTAGACAACAATTAGAATCATTCAGTTTGCCACAGACACCACTCGGTGATATCCCAGGAGTGGTGACATGAATGTTACATGATGAATTAAAGGTAGAAAGTGAAAAGAGACAACCATACATTTAGCAATGACCACACATTTCACAATAACCAATAATAATAACTAAATAGGTAAAACAAACTTAGGTATTTGTGTCAGCTGCTTTCCCCACCCAGGAACTCCCAGTGTAAGCCAGGATCCAGATGGGAATTCTTCAGTAGAGGTTGTGGTGTTTATGAATAGCCATACAATACTACACTTCAGTTAATTCACTAAAAGTGTATCTAGTCTAATTTGACAATATGTGGACTTGCCATGGAATGTTTTCTAAGATGATTTAGTGTCTCGAGAACTTTACACTTGAGCATTTCCAAAGCAATTCAAATGCTGAGAGATATAAATATTAGTTTGGCAAGTTCAAGTATTCTAACAGTCCACAGAACTTTTCACAGGACAGTGTGTGCAGGATACCCCACAGTACAAACCATCAAAGAGGGGTAATCCCAGAAACATACACATCTCTTTTTAAAACTTAGGCACTTTCCAACAACCATGTTTTGGATGGAACTCCTGGACTGGTGTGACACCGAAAAGCATCAGTGCAAAAGGCTTTATGATAGATTTCTTTTGTGACCACATCTAATAGGTATTAGATGGGTCCCTTGATTCATTTCCCAGTTTGTTAGGAATTTGGAAACACTGTGGAGGAGTTACATGCAAATCATAATCAGTTTGGTAAAAAGGGGTAAAAGAAGGGGTCAAAAGAAATAGTATCACTGTGCAGGGAGTACCAGTAAGCCAGGATGACCTGTAAAAAACCCTGAACTCAGTTGTGAAGTTTAACAGATCCAAGGACTGATACCAATCACCACCCATACCCATAACAACACAAAACATAACACTATTGCAACCAAAAAATGTAATCAAGAGGTACATTCAGTGTTCTAGCATGATCAAATCTTCAGTATTTCTGTCACAAAACACAAATGGTTAAAATCAGCTATTAGCCTTTTTGTGTTCTGTCAAGGTCCCACGGGGATCTTCTGCGAAATAAAACAAGACACCGACTTGCCCTTTTTGGGCTTTGTTAATAGGGTTAAAAAATATGAGGGAACAATCCAGCAAGTGTTGATTTCATATTCCTTTTTCGGGGTGTCTTTAGCCTTCCAAAGATATTTGTTAAGGGATCCTGTTAAGGTTAGGGAAACTGGCCTCAGGTTAGCTAAATCAATCGACACAGTCTGGCCAGGGAGGTAACAGTGTTTCCCTGGCTTATCAGCCACTGGATTGTGACTGGCAGGGATAACTGGCAAGAGTGGTGGGGCCTTTGGACAGAAGGTGTTAAATCGACGATCTTGTTTCCCTTTGTTGTGAGCTTTCTCATGCATCCACCCTTCACCGCCCCCACCCCGCTCACTTGGGAGGGGCGAAGACGTCAGTTTTGTAATGGCTTGGAGAGCCGTTCAGGTTCCCTGGGAGAGACCCTAGGACCTGGAGTCTTGCTTTCCTCGAGATTCTGGAGCTTTTGTTCCGGCCACCAGTTAACTAATTTCTCTAACCTGACAGTGGGTAATCCATTCATCAAATCTCGTGGAACACCCTTTTGCCAGCCCAGTCTCCAGAGACAATTACGTTTATGATCAATATTTCGCCTACCTGTTTTTACTGACAGTGAGACCCTTCCAGTCCCACTGAGCTTTGAGCTAGGAGGCCTGGGGGCAAGGCTGACTGCTGCAAGTCTTACTTCTCTTGGCTCAAGTTTAGTGGAGGAAGAAACCACTGGCCCATATTTCCTTCCATAGTTAATTAACTCTTGGGCAACCTCTCCCCACGTCCACACTTTGTTTCCTGACTGCAGATGGTTGGGGGTTACAGTTCCTTTTAACACTGGCTGGGTTCTCTCTCCCTGAGACATTACCTGTATTTTTCCTTGCAGTTGTATACCTATAGGTTTTAACGACTCTGGAAGCCCCCTAATTAAAGCAGTCATTCTCTCAGGATCAACAGGCATCATCATAGGTGATTCATGGTGTGGCTGCAGCTTTCTATCATACATCATTTGGAGACAAGCAGCCTTTTGAACACTCTCTACTAACTGATCAACTGTTCCAGTAATGGCAAGAGGGTCTCCCCGTTCTAAAGGGTTGAGACCACCTGCCCAATAGGCAGCCCTTTGTGTTAAGGACCAGGGAGCACGACTGTTGCCAGTAGTTAAAAATACTCCTGGTCCCCAATAACCTTCTGCTTCCTTTTCTGTTAGCAGAATCTGGTCTCCACCAGTGAGGCTAACCCTCCATACATACTCTGTTTCTGATTCCTTTGGAGAGCGGCTAAAATCTTTCTTCAATTTTGCTAGTTCAGTGGCTGAGAAGGGAATTTCCTTAACATTCATTTGAGGATCTAGATCCTCACTGTTATCAAATGTATATTCAGTTTTCATCAAAGGACGCAATGGGGCTATTGGAGTTTCTATTTCATCTAGCCTTTCCCTCATTCCTGGTAGTTCCACCTGAGGAAAAGTTTTTTCTCGAGGCAAACTATGGGTGATGGTATGGCTGGCATGCTTACACGTTAGCAGTTCCTTAAAAGCCATTTGCAACAAAGCCGAATTACTCTTCTCTCTTTCTAATTGTTCCTCGAGGTTCACTATTTGATTCTGCAGAGTTTTCACCAATTCTTGTGTTACTTTAACCGATTCCTGCAGTGCTTGTATGGTTTGGAGTTCTGCCGAATTCTTTTCGTTTCGGAACTCCACGGCAGCTTTTAAAGCAGCCCCGAGTACGGCACAAATAAACGACTTTCCTTTTCCAGCTCGTGTACGAGCCTCATTTTGTAAGACACTAATGCGGTCCGAAACACTCTGCAAATTATGCCAATTTTGGCGTGCCCAGTCCACCCCTGACAAAGAGGGACGAGCACCATGCTTTTCTAAAAGGTCAAATAACACATCTTCACTTTTCATACTGGCATTACTGTCGCTCATTTTTTCAATACAATGAAAGACCAACACTAAGGGGGGAGAAGGTACACGTATTCAAAAGCTCAGTTACTTCTCACCGCTCCTCCCAAGGAGATAGACCACACTTAAACAAATGCAAATGCTCCAATAACGCCTCCCTTTTGTTGACGGGAGCACAAAAAATGTGAAGCTAAAGCAACACTTTCTAGGTTTCAATAGAGTAAATAAACTTTCTTGGAGAGGCACACACGTTTAAGTAACAAAATATCACGTCCTCACTTCCCCAAGAGGCGCGTGCACGCAGAAACACACACACAGAAAAGGTTCAAGTTTCGCACTTCAGTTACAAGATACTTAAAATCGCAAAATTCAGAGAGGTCTTCTCGAGGAGGCACACACTTAATCAAAATTAATTCATACGTCCCCGAGAGGTACACACATAAACAGCAAAGTTTCAGAATGCGGAGCGGTCTTCCTGGAGAAGGACTCACGTCTAAGTTTTCAAAACTATCGCTCCATGCAACTCCAGGAGGTGCACACAAAGAAATTTCAGACTATATCTGGAAGGACAACACTCTCACGGCGGGTATCCTGCAACGACTACGCCATTAAATAAATGTCTCGCTCCAATTTATAGGAGGGAGAGGAGGTTCTTTTATTATCTATATACCCGGCGTGAGATTAAGAAGCAACGGTTCAAATGTTGGTCCAACCAGTTTATTACAAATCTTAATCAGGGGGAATGGGGAAGGGGAGAACGGACACTATTATGATTAGGGTAATGGGGGAAGGGAAGGAGGGCGATAGAAAAGATAGAAAAGAAGAAGCAAGGAGTCTCTATAGGCAGCAAGAGGGAGATAGTCACCAGCATGGATCCAGCGAGGTTCGTAGTTCAGTCTTTTGATCCTCAGTAGCGGTGGGTCATCAGGCAGAGTTGTCCTGTTGCCAATGACGACGACGACCATGGTGATGATGGCCCTTTTTCAATGCTTCAAAGTGGTTGAGTCAGCTCTTTTTGGAGTGACAGCTCAAATCCAAAGTGGTCAAATCAGCTCTCCTTTGAGTGACAGCTCAAACCCAAGGTGGTTGAGTCAGTTCTCCTTGCGGTGGCAGCTTCTGGCTCTGGGATCTCAGCAGGAACCTCCTTTGTTCTTATCTTTCTGGCCTTGCCAGCAGATAAGAGGAAGCAGGGAGGCACCAACTTGCATCTTGCCTTCGCAAGATACAATGGTATCATCCCCCAACCTTCCATACTTAGCTGGAACGGTTTGGCCACAAGCCAGATCTTCCGCCAGTGAACACTGATGAGCACTCTCTTCCGCTCTTCTACAGAGCAAGCAGCTCTGGGGGAAGGGGCTTGCAAGTGTTCCCAAAGCGATATCGATTGTCACACAGTTAGCACCCATCAGTTGCCTCCTTGACAAGTCACTCAGAGTCTTATCTCAAGAAAAACCTCAGGAAGCAAGCTTTGAGCCAAAAAAAACTAAGAAGGATTCTCACATGGGGTAAGACAGAGGCAACTGCTTTCTCTTTCTGGTGTGGATTGAGCTTTTCCCATAGCTGGGCTGTGTGAATGGGTATTTGCATACCATTTTTTTTAGTGAGGGATAAGAAATAACCCAGACTCGGGGCTCAGTGCACTTAGATGGCTATGCTCCATTTCAGAAAAGAGAAGGCTGAGAAATAAGAGACCTTATCTGGGGACTGAGCTGAAGAACTCCTGGACGGTGGCTGCTGAAATGGGAGCTCGAGTTGTCAAGGCATCCAGGAACCTCTAGCTTTTCCCAGGCTTTTACTTTTATTTTGAATTCCTAAAGAAATCTGTTCCCTAGTAATGCTTATTAGTTACCCTAAACGTCAGGAGTACTGAGTCCAATCAAGAAATTATTTTTTGAAAGTACTATTCCCAAAATGAAAACTGTGTGTAAGATAGTTTATTTCAGAAATGGCCAGGAGTTAAATATGTGTTTATCACCTTTAAATCAAAGCACGTGGTGTGGCTCACCCTTGGCCAGCTTCGTTGCTGTTCTCATTTCTAGCATCTCCTACAAAGGTCACATTTAATTACCAAAAATAAATCCACAGCCCGAAAAACATTCGTTGTTCAGCAAACAGTTTGAGAAAATATAGGCTACTCCTGTATTAAAAGTACAGATCCAGGTCACCGAGCTGACCTACTTAGGGATATTTTAGGGCTTCCCAAAAGACTTAATGTCCTCCAAATGTCAATCTTGTTTCAGTTCACGCATCAGCATAAGTCTTACTTCAGAGAGGACTGTTATTTAGACGTAGATTTTATCAAAGTTTAACCAGCTTAACATTTCTTACGAGCAACTCATTGGAAGTTGAGATGAACTCGACCTGGTGTTTAACGGGAGGAAGAGGACTTGATTAAAACTTTCTAGTTTGGTCCCCAAAAAAAATGACTGATTCATATCTCAGTCCTTTGGACTAGATAGTGGGTAATTCCACCATAACAACAGGAAACCTGGGTGTGAGCAGAGCTGGGCCTCTCTGCTTAAATGTCACTATTAGAGCAAGTTCTTTCTGAACTCAGACGAGGGATAGTACTCAAGGAGGAGCCTGAAGTTCACGGCAAGGGTGCTAAACACACAGGCACAACTCAGGGAGTTACAAGAGAAATGGGAATGGGAAGCTTTCTGCCATCAAGGAGCAAAGCTGGAAATAACACAGGAGGACCGAGGCTTAGGTCTCACATTTCATCTCTTCTTACCTGCCCCAGGTGAGAATCTGCTCTGTGCTCTGGGTTCAGTGCATCCCATCCTGAAACTCTCAGCTTTCCCCTTGTGTTGTATAGGAAGTCTGGCACTTTGCTGATGTTTGCAGGTATCTTCTGTGAGCCTAACTCACCTGGAAAGCAAGAACATTGCTTCAAGCTGAGTGGATCTTAGTGAAAAAAAAAAAAAAGGAAAAAAAAAACACAAACCAACTCAAAGATGAGCTCCTCAGTACTTCTAAGTCTCCATTTTCCCTTTTTGTGACACCTCACCGTCTTTCTTTATTCTGTGCCCCATGAAGAGCAAGAACCTGCTAAAAACTCAGATCGATTTCTGACCTTCTGCTTCTAAGGTGTCAACTATTTGATTGTAAAGTCTGAAGCACATCATTTTGAAGAAATAAAGGTTTCTGGGACATCGTGCCAGAGTGAACAGAGTCAGGCGGCAGTTTAAAGTGTGGAGGACACATTGCTGATAGGTGAGTTGCCTGTTGGAGCCTGCTATAGGGGCATCTCCTGGTGGGAGAGAAGGATAGCACAGCCATGGTATCAAAAGGGATTCTAATTAGCCAGTGTCATTACTAGAGCAAGACCATTAAACCCAGCCTTGTGTGCTTCAGTCTAATCACATCTTCAGATGGAATAATACTTTAATAAGCCTTAAGCTAGAATTGATTTTTTTTTTTTTTTTTTTTAAACACAACAGGAATGGAAATCAAGACAAAAATGGTTGGAAATTATTTAGCGGTTACCAAGAATTAAGGAAAATCCCTTATTGTGAATCAAAATGGATTAGTTTTTTTTTTTTTTTTTTTTTTTTTTTTCCTTGGTATTGAGAGGCTGTATTTTACCCAGTTTATCATCTATGGTCTGCTGAGGATCAGTCTCCTAGAATGGCTGTCATTGAAGATGACTGCTGTTTGCTGTTGCAATATTGTTTGTTTATCTGCTTGCATCCAAGTAGTGCTCTGATGGATAAGTTGCCTTGCAGTGCTTTCAATTTGTGTAACAGCATGGTGCATCAAGATGCCATTAACACTGAACAAAAGAAATCTATTAATAGAGAGGTCTGGATGGTCAATAACTCCTCAGCATGTATGCATGGTAAACACTGAAGATGCCTGTACTACCCGTAGTTTGTCATGCTTTTGGTCTCTGGGGATTACTTTCAGCAGACCAGATATTTTTACGTGCCCTGCTACAACAGAAGTCCATCTGTCCAGGTCATACCTGGTGTGAGCAGTGCTGTGCCTTATAGTCCCTTCATTCATAATCTCCTCTTCCTCTACAGTTCTACCTAGATGCTTCTCTTTAGACATTTTGCATACTCTTGTCTTGCTGCATTTCATTGCTTCCACAATGTGCCTCACCAAATAGCAGTGGGGTTTTATTTTCTTACTTATTTATTTATCTGTTGATTAATTTACTTAGCCTTCCCTACTCACAGTTCTGCCTCCTGTCCTCACCAAGGACTCAATAAACAAAACCATCTTTTCTGGCCATTCTCTGCAGAGCAGTCCTCCTAGGCACCACCAACATGGCTGGTCTTCACCGTTCTATACAAATCCACATGGGGATTTCCTGGAGTTATGCCATTCCTCCTCAATACTAAAATCTTTTCTCTAGAACGGTATTTTTTCCACTTCATTCATGACAGCTTTTCACATAAGAGACACTCACTGTAGCCACTGTTACTATATAGGTCTGCACAAAGTAGACCTACTTCACCAACACCACAAAACTCTCATTGTCTTTCTGTACTTCCTCACCTCAAACCATTTTGCAGGAGAAAAAGATCTGCTGTAGATTTCTATGCTTACAACACATTACCATGTGGCTCTGTGGGCATTTTCAATTTCATAACTCTTCTTGCCCACTTCTTCCAGGAAGTGTGCCTTACATATACTAACTGGTGATGAATGTTTCTTGGCAGGATAGGGACCAAACCATATTTTTACCCAAGGCCACCTGCTTCAACAGGCTGTGCACTCATCTCATGGTGTTTCCTGCATGACTCATGTCAAAGGAACAGTTGATGGTGAGAGTGTATTTGAAGCCACTTAGATAATATAAAGCTCCCCTACCCTCTATCACAGTATTCTGATTAAAAAAATTTCATTAGTAAATAGTGCTGGGGGGATTTAAGACATGTGAAGTCACTTTTTCACAGTCATCCTGTCACAGAAAGTGCTGAGTAGCCTGGTAGATTTACTGCATGGCCCAAGAGTCTCTGATTCAGATGCATCACTATGCATGGTGATCCTGCAAAACCCAATCTCACCCTGGAGCCAAGTCTTCCCATAGTCTATAATTTGGCAGGGGTTTATTCCTGCTTACTACAGCTGGGTGACTTTTTCTACTTTCACTTCTTTTTGGGAAACTCTGGAAATTGGCTTTGCTGAGGAGGAAAGTAAGTTTGGGGGCTAAACAGATTGGAGAGTCACAGCAAGAACTAATCTGGAATTTCAAGGGCACTTGGAGTGGTAAAGTGCATAGAGAAGCAAAATATAATTTACAATAACACCTAGGGAAGCTATTGTCTAATGCCACAGAAAATCAATGCCTTAGTTGGAATATGCTCCGCACTGCTGAGCTGCTACATGATAAGAGAAAAATGTCTCTTGGAAAAAGAGACTGAAGTCAAGGCTTTTCTTTCCTAGGACTGGGCTATTCCCACTAGGATCCATAGTATTTCTTACCTTCCTCCACTTCCACAGCACAACTTGAATTTTTATGCAGCAGCGTTTGCAAGAGGCGTGTGGACTGTAGGCAACTGGATGTTGTGTATGATCTGATGGTTATGGTGGATCCAGGTGACCAAGCAGGAGGAGACATCGGCCTCTTTTTCTGAAATACTTGTTGCATGGAGTTTTTACAGGGCTTGGGCATGGGCTTAACCCAGCTCTGTTTATATGCATTTTTAGGCACGAGATGTGATATGAGATATGAGATGCTTATCTTGAGCCCAGGTAGAAGGTGCCAGCTCTCTGATGAATTTGCACAGAAATTACAAGCACTGAGCTGTGAGCACACCAAGAATTAGGTGAAATCCTGAATGGTGTCTTTCAGAAGAGTCACTTCAAGCACTGACCTGTTGTCCTTCTTCCTCAATCATTATGAAATGGGGATTTTAGGAAATGGACAGCATTACAGTGTTGTTTTCAGAGAAATGTGTCCTGCAGCCATACTAGCATCATTGCCACACCATGCACTAATTATTCATTTCCACTTTTCAATGAATGTGGATGTACTTATATTTAAGCTGCTGCTTGCTATTTTCTTATTTCTTTGATTGGATTCTTCGTGATAGAAATCCATTGCGAGATAAGGTGATCTTTATGCTAACTGCATATGCTTTCACCCTTTGTCAAGTGCTCATAAAAACATCTGCAGGCTATTTGTTGTTCTTATCAGTCAGGCTGCAAGATGCACATGAGCTGTGGGACACAGTGCTTACTTTTCTCATCACTTTCTTCATCTCCCATCTCCTACTCCATCAAATTTATTTCTATTTTCTTAACTGTTTCCACTGTAACCTCATGTCCAAATAAATACAGTATTTCAGGTGGCTATGATTCTCACGAGAAGCTGTGTGAAGAGTACCAATAACAGATTATGGCTGTTTTGCAGAAAACAATATTGGCCTCTTTTGGACCTCTTTCATGGTCAAAACTTTATTGCAAACTTAATCAAGTGTTTTGAAAAATACTGAAGTAGTATAAATAGAGATTGACAGAAAAATATCTTTGAATAAATAGAGCTGCTAGTTCTAGTCTGTGGGAGAATGCCAAGCTCACAAGCCGGCAATTTCAACCAAACAGACTGCTGTGAGTGAATATCTATATTTGCAATTATCCGTGTGGACTGTGGGTGGGAAAAATCGCTGGAAACTGGGTGCAAAAATGCATCAATTAATAGTGCAAGCTTAGATGGCTCCAACAGAGCAGTATCAAACTTGAGAGTGCCATGTAGATAATGGTAGTGCAAATAACTGATCCACCTGCTGTACGTCGGGTCCCTCCTCAGTCCTGCTTTTGAGCACAACCATTTGACAAGGGTTGATTGGATTCTATTGATCATCCCAGCATGTTTTCCCTTTCTCACACTATTTCTTATTCAGCTGCTTTAACAAGCTGTGATGCATCCACAGAAATGATGGTGCTGTGTATGATGTGCACTGATAGCCAGCGAGCATAAAGGATATATGGAGGATTTGCCACTGAGCACTGATTAATAATTATCAAGCTCAAGTCAAATGAATACCCCCAGAGAGCATCCTAGGACAGCACACCCTTCCAGTCACTCTCTGAGTAAGGGTTACCTGTTAATTTGGCATAAACTCTTTTGAATGATATTGCTAGAGAGAGAAAAGGCTCAGGAAGTCCTGATATTTCCTTTGCTCATAGACAGCAATTTTTAAGCAGTGAAGGAAACAAACAGGAGGGAAAGGCATCTTAAGGACATGGACAACGTAGAACCGATGACTCAAAATGGCACTACTTGGAATTCCTAAATCATCTGCTTTGTAGATGGCCATGAGAAGTCATAACTGTATGCTGCAAAAGCCAAGCACATGGAACATCTCTCTCTAGCCAAACTGATCTGACCTGGACAATATCATTCCTTATCTAAGACCAATCTCTTAGATTAAAGAAGGATATTAAAGAAAAACAAAACAAAACAAAAAACAGAAAAGGTCTATAGAACTGTGAGAAAGTGAAAACCTGGAGACCCAACCCAGAGCCATCAGTCCAGGCTTCAGTTGGACTAGATGTCAAAGATAATGGAAAGTAACAGATTCCCACTGAAGCACTGTATTGCACCTGTTGTTTGTTGAGCAGAAGTCAGAAGATTTTAATTGGGTTGAGCTATGTCCAGCACCTTCCATTCAGTGACAGGTTGGTGAGTAGACAGGAAAAGGTCATAGAGGAGGCAGTAGAAGTCAGAAGACACATGTAACAGCAGGAATAGCAAAGTATTGAGTTTACAGTGCTTACCCCCAATCTCTAGTTCATATTCATACACACCAAAAAGAAATAGAAAGGCAATGATAATAATTGTTTCTGAGTCTGAGTAAAGGAGTCCAAGGAAGAAACCTGGAAGCCAAGCCAGTCAATCCAAATTGGATCTGGGTAACTCAGGCTCTGTTGCAAATATCTCCCTAAAATAAAGCCTTGCAGAAGAATGCAAAGAGCTGATCCAACAAGATTTTATTTGACACTTAAGTTCTGCACAAACTTCTGCAGGAAGTTGGAAGTTGAGTGGGGAACTTGGGAAATTTGACTGTCCAGTACAGTATAGCTGTCCACTGAAATGCAAAGAGAAGGGAAGGGAAAGGAAGGGAAAGTATTTCATAGGAAGAATTCAGAAAATACTTCTCTCTGCAGTGGTCATCCCAGTTATAATTCTGAATGAATCCATGAGGAAACCAGTCTTGTGTTGGAAGACTGTATTTCAGTGTCTGTCTCTGGAGTCTCAAAGTCCTCAGGACTGTATCTCTGAACCTTTTTCTCCAGAATAAGCAGTGATAAGGGAGCTCCAAGAGTGTCTGCAAATAAGGACATGAAATTCCAGGAGCCTGAGTCTAATGAAGTGCTGAGCACAAACCCCAAGCGAGGAATAGGCATCTCTGTCTGCTTCACTGCAACTCATAGCAATCACACTGAGCAGCTACCAGGAACAGATATTGTTTTGTTAACACTGCATATTATTGTTGCCAAAATGATTTTTTTCCTGTGTATTCCTCATTTTCAAGATGTTAGTTCAGTCAGAAACCAAATTTCAGAGAAACAGCACTTCCTGTGAAGTGCAAGTCATGGCCTCGTGGCTGCTCTTCCTGAAGCCTCACGTACCAGATCATTTTGTTGTGATCAAGAATTTCTGGACCTCAGCTCTGTGTTTTGTTTTCTGTCTCACTGTGCATCTGTTAGTCTCTGTCAAATTCAAATGCTGTCTTTTCACTCAGAAATGAGAAGCTGCTGTCTCAAGCCTTAAGGAAATCACAATTATTTGGAACCTGTTGGGTACCAATATGGAAGTGGACCAACCAAACCTTTCTGAAGACAGCATGAAGCTTACAAGTGCTTCCTCCAAACAGCAGGAGGTGTCACAGTACGTGGGGAGGGAGGGAAGGATCCTGACCCAGGGGCCTGGTTCCCTCATCTGGCTGGAAGGAGAAGGGCTCAGATCCTTCATCCCAGCCTGCAGCCTGGCATCTCCTCCCAAACAGAGTGAGTTGTCATCAACCTGTTCCTCCCTCTGGGGCTACAGCAAGGTCCCTGCTTGCTGACTCCACTTACTCAGAGTTTATCTTGCCTACAGCAGGGAATAACTTCAAAGAAACCCCACCCACCTCCAGACAGCTCTTCTGCTGCCTTCTGCAGAGTAAAATAAATGGCTCAGCATTGAGGTGACTGCTTTGCGGGTGCTTCCTGATCTCAGCTGACTTGTACCAGCTGAAATGTATGCCTGAATGCCTAATGTAAAAGTCGATGATTTCAGGCTGTTGAGCAACCAGCTGCATTCTGCTCCCAGGGGTGAAAAGTGGAGTAAACCTATGAGGGCACCAGGGCATCCAGGGCTTGCAACATCTGCACTAGGCATTGTCACAGGTATTGCCCTTGTGCTAAACCAGTTGCATGGAGAAGGAGGTAGGGGCTGACTTAATCTTTCACCTTCATTTTGAGTTAGCAGTGAGAATAGGCAGAGAGAGGAAAGGGATAACCTGCAAGAGAAAGCTTCCCAAGGTTGCTTGTCTGGGACACTCAGCAGAAGATGGAAGGCTGTTGCTGTGTCCCTTGGGGAAATGGCAGTGAGGCACAGAGGGAAGCAATGGGATTTTTTCCCCCATTAAACACATCTGCTTTGACCAAATCAGTGTGGACACATCAACAGCCACTGCACAGCTGGGCAATGTCATGCAAAATATCTTGCAGACCTGGTTCTGTTTTAAACAGGTGGAACAGAATCTATGCCATGATGACTCTGCATGTGGCATCTCCAGCTGCACGACTTCACCTACTGCTTCCCTTTGGGAGCAAGGCTTCTGAGGGCTGAAGGCTTGCTGCTTGAGGCCAGCAGGGTTGTGGTGAGCAGACCATTGCTGTCTGCTGTGGGTGCTGTGCTATGGAACAGATGTTTGGCAGGTATTAGCCTTCATCCCACTGAGTGGAAAATGGCCACTGCCATTGCCACTGCACGGAGTTGTGAGAGCAGTGTCAGGTCAGCATTACAGTCTGAATCCTCCATAAGAGATCATGCAAAGCACTGCTGAAGGAGAAGTATGGCAGTTAAAAGCATGGGCAAACAAACTTATTTTACAGTGTGGGAGTTCAGTCATTGCTCATTAAACAGAGGTTATGGGGAAAGTATTAATACCATCTTAGAAATGCCCTCAGTCTGGAGCCTCAGGGACTCAGCCCAGCCTTTCTCATCTCTGAAATCTTTAGAGATGGTTTGAGAAGGGCTTAAGTCTTCTCAATAGATATTTACAGAGAAGAGAGCTTCTCTTCTTCCTCACTTCATGCCTCCTCTGGCCTCAGTCTGTTTCAGTTTCTCACGAAGGATAAGATGACTGAATTTGGTAGCAAGGGACTGCAGGGGAGCTCTGTGAGCAGAGTCCAGCACTGTCCCATGTCAGATCAGAGCTGCTCCAAGTGCCCCAAAAGGGACCAGAGCTGATCCATGAAGGATGCTGGTTGTGCTCTGGATGAGCAGACTGAAGAAAGGGAAAGCTGCTGCACAACAGCAGCTGGGACCTCAAGAGATCATTGGGTCCAACCCCTCTGTTAGAGCAGTTCCCTACAATAGGATGCACAGGTAGGCATCCAGATGGGCCTTGAATATCTCCATAGGAGACTCCACCCCCTCTCTGGGCAACCAGTTCCAGTTCTCCATCACTTTTACCAGAAGGAAAAGATATATGCCAATGTAGTTAATTTTCTAACTTCTTTTGGATTCTAACAACCCAAGAATTTACCTGTAAGTGGGTGTTAGTAGCTTTCAGACAAGTATGCAATTTCCAGCTGTAGTTGCTCATAACAGCAAGCAAGTTTAACATGAAATCTGCATGATTACCTGTATTACAAAGATTTAGTTCCTGCTTGCAGAATTGAAAATACGGTTGTAAAAGAGAAGAATAATTAGGAAAAAAAGTGCATTCTTAGAGCTCCCTCTCCACTCAAACCACTTTCCCTACTCTCCCTGGGTTTCTACAGATCAAATCAGAGTGAGAGAAGGCCTTTCCCTTCCCTGACCAGTTATACTCATATTTTCCTTACTGTTGCATTTCCTGCTGTTGCATGAAAATTAAGTCTGAAGATGTGTTGGAAGAGCTGCCTCTCCCCACCCATCTCTCCTCTTTGAGGGAATCTGGCTGGGCTTCAGCTGGTTGTGAACTCTCAGTGTCTGAGCGCAGACTAAGCATCCTTAAGCTCCTCTGAAACAACTGCCCTCTGATGTTCAAAAAGACTTTGAGAAATGTTGACTCGCTGCTTCTGTTCTGTTCTCTTCCCTGGGAAGGCAATTGACAGGTAGCCATATCTGCTCACCTCTGAAATCCTCTGGATTCAGTATCATGTGTCAGCTATCACACACATGCCAACGGGCTTTGCTGGTTCCTTGAATCCACACCTTGCAGATTTACCAAAGCAGATGCTGAATCCATGGAGGGATTAATCTGCCTGCCCCATTCGTGTGCTGTCAGCTGCCAGGACACAACCAGGAGAGGTTTGGGGGCTGTAAGGGCCAGCCTTGTCAACCATTGCACACAGGAATGCCACTGCAGGTACTTGTAAAGACAAGGACACCATTGCAGGTGCTGATTCCATTCCAGATGCCAATAAACATTAATTTCATGCAGTCATTAGAAAATTAACTGCAGAGATGGGTTTCTTGGGACTCTGAATGCCCCCCCCGGGTTGTTTCCCAGGGCACTGAACGTGGGCCCTGTGTCAAACTCCACTGGCACACGTTTCCAAAGAGAACAGCAGATGTATGATACACAACTGGAGTACTGTTCTAAATGGAGAGGGTTTCCCGAGCTCTGCAGAACAATTGCATAATGAGAAAGAGCTTTTAAACCCCTCTGTGTTGTTTTTTTTTTTCTTTTTTTTCTTTCTGCAGCCATAAAATGAAATGTTTTATTCACATCCAGCTCCCATGGGAACTGTTTCTGTAATAAAAGACGCCACAAATGAAACTCTTAACACCAGGATTGGATTAGAGCATTTTGTCATTAAACTACTTAGAATTGTTTTCAGTCTTCTCCTCTAACTTGGATAAATTAGTTCATCATTAGTTTCCACAGCGAAGTTTCCATCTTCCTTTCTCTGTGTTTGATACCAAAACGCTTCAAAGCAGCTTTCCTAGTGAGATACTGTATCAGAGAGGAGACATACTGTTCCCCAAACAGGGCTGCCTCTAATTTCCTAACCAAAGTACGTCAGAGAGAACAGTTTCAGAGAAAAAATATTGCTCTTTGTGTTATTAGGCATGCATATCTCATTTAATATCGGTGTCAGAAAGTGTGAATATGTCAAAAATATTTTATTCTAACAGGAAAAATGCATTTCTCTTTTGATATTTGTGATGTAAAATAGCTCTGAGTGCTCCCTGGCACTGAAATGTTTGCCTTGCTCAGCAGCAGACACGAGGCAGAGCGTGCTTACAGGATTTCCTGCCCTGCAGCGAGTGCCCAGTTGTGCTCTCATGAAAGGAGGGTTGGTGTAACCTCCTGCTTACTTAAAGTCACCTCTGAAACCTATTCAGAGGACCGTGCAATTTGAATAGTCTCCTTCCCCATCATTCCATCACCCATGTCTGTAACAAAAGGCAACATAGGACAGCTGGAGGAAGTGTTGCCTGGTCATTGCTTGGCTGGTCTTCTCAGCTGGCTGTATTGGAGGCCCTTCTCTGGGTGCTCAGTGCCTCACAGATACTCACTGCTGCCCCGATGCTTTCCTCTGCTCCTTCACTTCTTTGGTCTCAGTCCAACAGATCCGTCACACAGAGAGGGAGAGGTTCCGTCTAGGCTAATTCTGAGCATTTACTTGAAGTGCCTCGCTTAGGATTGCGTTGTGTGATGTGAGGTCCATAAGCTCCCTCTTTAGTCAGTGACAAGAAATTGGCACTTCCAGGAGAATGATGAATTGCATTGGCAGGTTTCTGTCAATCTTGGCCCAAGCAGAAATCCAAAGGTACAAAGGGCCACTTAGGTTGGTATATCGGGGATACCACTGCTAAGCACAACTAGAAGTAGCTGCGAAGGAAAAAGAATATATTTTAATTGGGAATTTACAGGACTACAGGTAGGAATAGCCAGATCGTTTTATGCACTATTGAAATATCATTTCCCAGGATAATTTTGCAGATTGCTTTGTGGAGGGATCCTGATGCTTGCTTGAAGCCTTGAAACTGCCCAAAGGCCTGGTGGGGTTGTTTGGCTTGGATAGGAAATATGTTCTTGTGATCACGACGTGATGGGGATGTGTGTCAGCCCGGCACCACGTGGCCGGGAGCACCCTTGGTGCAGAGCAGCTGCTCTGTGTGCTGATGCAGGATGGCCAGCTCTGCTCTGACACTTGGCAGCAGCACACCATCTGGGCTGAAGGTGACCTTCACTCAGTCTACTAAATGTAGTCGTTCTTACTGGGGATAGTCACTCTCAGGAGGAGCGCTGGTGCTTTCAGATGTATCCTACTTCTGAAATTAAGTCTCTTTTTTGGATTTACTGACTTACACCAGTGCAATTTCATTGTCCTCATTTGTGTGGCAGTGGGGCACGTTTTTTTCCCCAACTCTTAGCTTATTTAATAAAGAAGAATGCCTCTACTTTATTTGTATGAAAGCAACCGTCCCATCAAATAGGTGGGAGGTGCCATGGTTGACTCCGGTTTGGATGCTGCAGGGTTGAACATAGAACCATAGAGTCATAGAATCACCAAGGTTGGAAAAGACCTTAAAGACCATCCAATCCAACTGTCCACCTACCACCAATATTTCCTCACTAAACCATGTCCTTCAGTACATCTGAATGTTTCTTGAACACCTCCAGCGACTGTGATTCCACCACCTTCCTGGGCAGCTGTTCCAGTGTACTTCTCTTTCAGAGAATGATTTTTTTCTAATGTTCAACCTAAATCCCCCCTGGTGTAACTTGAAGCATTCCCTTTAGTTACATGGGAGCAAAGGCCAACCCCCACCTCATCACAACCTGCTCTCAGGCAGGTAGAGAGTGATAAGGACTCGCCTGAGTCTCCTCCTCTCCAGACTGAGCAATTCCAGATCGCTGATGGTATCTAAAGCCCAGGAGAGGGGACCCATTGGCACCTCAAAGGGAACTCTTATAGACTAGGTAGGCTGCTGGGGTTGAAATACAGAGGGAGAGGGATGAGAAGGTGTGCAATCATCCTATCAACGTTCTGTATGGTTAGAAACGTGCCTGTCCCTGGCCACATTTGTGTTTTGGTCCTCTGCCATGAGCCTCTCCTGGAGGGAGATGCTGATAGCTTTGGCACAAGTGAGGTCTGAGCTGTTCATTATCTGTGATGTGCAATGGGATTACAGTGGAAACCAGGCAACCCTCAGGATTATCTCTGTGTGAACAGTGGTCCTCTGCTATATAGCCTTAATTTCCACTGAGGAAGGAATACCTGAACGCACTGGAAAACTTAGGGCTTTGTTTCTATGAGGAAAACGTCCCATAGGTCAGTTGTGTTGTTAAGTACACAACAGGCTGTGAGATATCTGGATGCTGCCTTAATGGATACCAACAACTGTGTGAGCTGAGAAGACATGGCCCACAGCAGAAGCCGAATGTTGTATTGATTACAGACATAAATAATGAAAGTCCCTTGAAGATCTACAATGATAGTGAGCAGAAAATTTTACCTAGTGGTGTAATTTTTAATCAGTAGCCAAACTGTGTGCTGTAGCCCAATTTCTAGTTATGCTTTTAGCATATATTTATTAATGTTAATTAGCACAAGTTGTTCAAATGTATCTGCTAAAAGGCAATATCAGCATATCTTATACTGATGCATTTCCCAAGGAAGGCTCTATGAATACCTGAGAATAGTCATGCTGGTTCAGTAATGAGATCTTTATTATTCTAATAATTATCATGGACATGGGTAATATTTTACCTTCAGACAGAAAAGTTATTCTTAAAGGATCCTCCTAAGCATCCCAATCCTCTTCATTTCTGCAGTACAACCTAAAAAGCTCAATGATTCAGCCATGCAGGCTGCCTGCTGCATGCTGCTAGAGCTCATGGACCTCAGGATCCTGCAGTTGTCCAGCAACCCTTTAAAGGCCTCCATATGGAAAAGACCTTCTGTTGTTATTCTGTTCTGTTGCTGTTGCTTTTTAAGAAAGCAGTGATCATTGGAAATCATCATAAAATTGTGTGTCCGTCTCACATTCTCCCTGCAGTCTGAGCATATCTGTGGGGTGTCTGCATGTTTGCACGTCACCTGGTCCAACTCTCCTGCAGTGAGCAAGGACACCTACAGCTCCATCAAGTGCTCAGAGCTTGGTCCAGTCTGACCTTGAATGTCTCCAGGGAAGGCACATCCACCACCTCCCCGGTGGAGGTGCTCCACCATCTTCCTTGGAGGTGTTCAAGGCTTGGCTAGGCAAATCAAGAGAGGAGAGGTCTTCAACATGCAGTTCCGACTTGTGCCAAGGCATTTTATTATTACTGACACTGTAGCAAAAAGAAACAACTTTGGTGAAGATTGAGTGTGTTATTGATTTGCCTAGCCAAAGAGCTTTCCTTAGAAATCTTTTCCTGTTGAGCAGTTTCCATGTTTCACTATCAATCTCACCTTTTAACTTGAGGCTGTCCCTCATCAGACCTCACTAAACAATTTTGCTCCTCGCCTGGCTATTTAATCACTGTTTGGCCAAGCCATGCATAATTTAGTTCCTTTAATCTTTCCTATTTAGCTTGTCACTCAATCATTTTGCGGCTGTTCAGAACGCCCTCTGCGTTGGCTGTGACCTTGTGCTGCCAACACACCCAGCTCTCCTGCTGTCAGTGTAGCATTGTTCTTTCATGTGGCCTCTATGCAGATTTGTGCCAAGTTTCCTATCTCTTCTACTCCAAGATCTTCTTACCCATAATTACTGCATGTTTTTTGCTTCATCGCAAGGATTTTATTCCATTTCTTCCGAAGTTCTTGAGATATTTTTCCAAGCTTACTCTCTCTTACAAGCTGCCCTTGCTCCTTTGTATTTTGTTCACCCTTTGTATAAGGGGTGAGCAACAGCCTCATTCAGTTACAAAAATGTAGCTTATAAAAACCTAAGCATTTTGCAATGAACCTTTTGGACAAAGCTGCCGTCAGTCTAGACGCAACCCTTCTGGCCATTCTGCTGATAAATGGGAAGTGAAGCATCTTACAGAAAAAAGATAAGTGGTTATCTAATTCATCTTGGTTGAAATTTTCTGGCTAAGATGGAAAAGAAAGAATGTGAAAGTTAAGGAAGTCTTGTTGAAAAGGAAGTTACAGGTCCTTAAATGTAGACTTTGACAAATCTGGCTGAAGCAGAGCCTTCCACATTGAGAAGAGCTCCTTTGGAGAGTCCCTGGTCTTTGAGAAGGTATCTGGAAAGCTACTTTACTGCATTAAGCTTCCAGCAGTGAGAAATCCTCTAAAATAGTTTATATATTGTTTATATATTCATAACAGAAACTCTGCAAAACTTCTGCCACGATAGCAAGATTGTCCACTTGTAGAGCACAGGAAAGGACCAAGAGCGGCCAGGAAAGTGCCAGGAACCTCATGTTGACACCATGGAGATAGAAAAAATAAGATTTTATCTTGCACTGGTTCATGTAACCAAGTTGGTGAGAATGCAAATGTTTGTAGTGATGAAGAATGAGAAGTGCGTGCTAATATGGGGGCCAACATGAACAAACTCTTGGAGACAGTGAGTCCCCATCCACAGGGAATGGCTCCTCCTGCTTCAGCTTTCCCATGCTTTGCTCCACTGTGCTGCTTTTGCTCCCAGGGACTGATCCCCAGCCACAAGGGTACCTCCTGTCCCGGCCTGTCATGCTTTGTGGAAGCATCCATGCACTTCCCCAACAAACACCAGCCACTGTGACAGTTCTGGAGCTGGTAAGCATGTCAGTCAGGCCATTCAGCAAGGCCCCAGCTACACCCGGTGCTGAAAGGACTGAAACAGTTCCACAGTAAATACAAACATCTAATGGAAAGTAATTACCATCTGCTGCTTTCCAAGGCAACACATCGAAATTACCAATTGGGAAATAATTACAGCCCACAAGTCCCCATCACAAGGGCCTCAGCTTCCCTCTGGAATCTGCGTAACTTCCCAATTTGTCACAAACTGCAGCCCTGCAGCAGGTGCTGATGAATCTGTTACCTTCTTCAGTTGCTGAAATGCACCAAAGATCAAGAAAACATTTGTTGAAAGAGTAAATAGGGAGATTTATTCTGGAGGGCTTCTCTTGTATTAGCCAGAGGCATTTCACCAGCATTTGTTGCTACTTATCGCTTGAGTGAGCGTTTGAAGCTGAGAGAAGGCAAGGCATTGCACACCCAGCGCCTGTTCGCTGTTCCCAGGAATTTTAGCACCTACTTCAAAATCTAAAACAAAGAAGGGAAGCTTGTTGGCTGCAGCAGGACCCACTGGGACATGAGTTTCACCCCACAGTTTGCAGCTCCACGTCCTCTGCGCAAAAGACCCATTCACATCTGCCCATAGGCTGAAAAGCCTGGGTTTAATTTATGTGAATACTGATTAAAAAATGGGCTCCGTTGCTTTGTCTTTGCCTTACCTTTCTTTCAGCCTGGCAGCAAATGCTGCCAACTGTGCTCCCTCCCTACCAGCACCGCTGTGAGCATCAGGCATTCGGCTCTGCAGAATCACACCCAAGGCATCTCTTGAGGGGCGTTCAGCTCATCCCACAGCAGTACAACAGAGCTGATTTCATTGTGTTGAAGCCTCTCTAATAGCTGGCTGTATATCAAAAGGGAGGTGGAGAGAGCAGCTTCTGATCTGTGCTCTGATAATGGAATGATTAGCAAGGCCTTACTCAGATCAGTGCTCTGTTCCCAAGCTGAGGACTTCATTAGCCCCACAGTTAAGGGTGTAAATATCTGGCAGTTGCTTCTATCTTGGGGCTTTTAACCCTCCTGAGAGCACGGGGCTTTTCTTGTACGTGTCCCTGTGTTAACAAGCCCAGACTGCCAGGGAGGCTGGAAAAGTCCTTTGCAGGGAGCAGCTGCAGAAATGAGGACCTTTGCACAGCAGATTTCTTTCCTCTTTGATACGCAAGTTACACTGCTAAAGTCTTAAAAGCATTTCTTTTGAGACTTACAGTTTGGACAGAGTTGCCCTCAGTAGGACTGTGGAAGAGTATCTTTATTTGGTGACCGAAGAGGGAAGGCCTTAAAGGCCTATGGAATTTTCTGTACGGTGTGGAAGTCTATTCCAGTTTAATTGCCAGCATCAAGTCCAGTCAGTTTCTCAGAGTGAGGCTAATCCAGTTACATGAAGCTCCCAGATGCCAGAATTGCCATGATGTGTTGTCTTTTGCTAGAAGCTGAGCTTTCAGCTTTTCTCCATAACCTTCAGAGTGCAGGAGATCGAAGGCTGAGCTATGGTTTGTGTTCTCACATCCTTCTACATGTTGCTTACAATTTGTAGACCTGGGGAGGTGGTAATGATCTGAAGCAATATTAGTGTTCAAAGGAATGCTAAAAACTGGAGGGAAGGAGTGGGCACACAATCCTTCTTCATGATTGCCCTGAAAGGCTAAATATGTTCTGAGCTGGAGGAAGACATAGACTGAAACTTTTCAGCTGATCAGGAGAACTTGACGGCCACAAAGCATAAGAAGAAGACAGATGCGGGTAAAGAAACAGCTCTGAGGAATAGATTAGCTGCAGCAATTAGTATGCAAAAAGAAAAAAATCAGGACAAATGCAGATGAGGTCCCTGTACAGAGGGAAGAAGCATCCCATCCTAGAAAAGTAAAACGGGAGAGCAGAAGTGGCACGGATTGGAATCCAAGCAAAACAGAAAAGTGTATGGAAAATGAAATAGGAAAGCAGGAATAAGAATGTTCTCAGAAAGAAGACGAGGGAAGAGGACTTGAAAGACACAAAGAATAGCAGAAAGATCTGCATGGTTGAGGAGAAAACCAGGAAGAAAAGCTTCTTGTAGGACTTTGACCAGAAGGAATTAGGACAGAGGGCATATGATGTATACATGATGGGTTCTGTGGGATTTACAGGATGGGGCTGGGGGGGAGAGGAGGGGAAGACAAAGTAATTAGTAAAAGACAGCTTCAATATCAATGCCAAAAGGAAGGTTCTGAGGTGTTCATTCTCTGGAAGGAACTCAGGATGGGCTCCACCTGAGGAGAAAGTTGGTATGACTGAAAGTGGGAGGGAGAAAGCTGGGAGAGGCTCATGCGTTTTCCACAAGTAGCAGGAACACACAGGAGAAGGAAATTTGGGCAACCAAAGACACCAGGAATCTCAACAAATAAAGTGTGGTGGTAAAATGGAGTGGTTTTAATTTCATAGGTTTACAGAATCAGAACTCACAGAGATCTGGTGTCTGGGACAAGGCAACCAACACGTTTCTTTACCAAGCAGGAGGCAGTGCCTGCACTTGTAGTATGCTTGGGGTTGTGAGGCTTTACAGGTGGGTGGTTGAACAAAATAACCATAGGCAAAATGATCACAAAAGGTTTCAGCTGAAATTAAATCACAGCAAAAAGGATGAACCTGGGGGTAAAGGTGTTCCTTTCAAAGGGGAAACTTCTCATAAACCCAGGGAAGTGCTGAGCAAAGCCTTAAGAGCTTGAGGAGTTTGAAAGCAGCAAATCAAATTGCAGGTGTAAAACAATTAGGAGACTGTACCCAGTAGAGTTTGCAGGGAATGGGGATCCACGATAAACTGGATTTTAAAAGGGCAGATGGGAAGTAAGCAGAACCTGCAAGGGAAGAGAGTAACATTCTGCAAGCAGAGCCACTGCGGAAAGCGTGAATGCTTACAGATATGTGCTCTGTTCCCTGTATTCCATGTACTGAAGAAGACCAGAAAACAGCTGATACAACAGACACCCCAACCTTGAAACTTTAAGTGTATTCTCCCGTGCCACTTTTCCCCACTGGGTAAAGCTCTGCACTGGCTGCAAATCACCTGAGGGTACGTGCCTGCAGAGCATGGCAAAGCAGCTTGCACGAACTGGCAAGAAGGCAGCTGCCAAATGGAATATATAATAGCTGATAGATGCTTCCTTTTCCCTAGATGGAGATGCTAATTTGAATATCTCTCATCTATTCCACTCTTTTTTTTTTTTTTTTTTTTTTTTTTTGGTAAAGCTTTCAGGTTCTTAATGATTGCATAGGTGCTTCTGCTGTCCTTTCAGGTAGGGATGAAATTGGCCGTTGAGTTCAAACTTAGGAAACTAAGCTAAAAAAAAAAGATTTCTCAGCAAAAACATCTTAGAGGTCCAGAAGCATAGTGATGAAGGCTGAACTGTCAAGTGTCAAAGTGAGCTACATATTAGGCCAGAGAAAAAAAGCTCTTTGGTTATGTGAATGAAATAAGGATGAGGAAGTAATAAGTGAGGCCATCATGAAATGAAGGGGAGGCCAAATTAAAGCCATCCTCAGTATGGCTCCAAAACAAAAGGAGGACTTATCTTCCTTTTTTAATGATGTGGATGTTGACAAGGGCATCAGAGGCAGGAAGGGCAGAGAGAACATGAGGACAGAGCTATAGCAGTGTGACCAAGCCAAGGTCATACTCCAGCAGTCAGTGCACACCTCCAAGAGGCACCAGAGGTTTCTCCATAGGTTCTGAAACAAACTCACGTTTGAAGCACAGAAGGCTTCAAGGTTTGTTAATCTTCCACATTAGGTTAAATACTACGTCTGGAAAATAGGAATTTGTTACTGGGTCCCTGCCCATCCCCTGCTCCAAGGTGAAATCTCCCTATACGTTTTCCTTAAAAGAACCTGTCCAAAACAGACAAAAACAGCTGGGTTTTGTCTGAACAGCAACTGGGACAGCTGGGTCCCTTCTGGCAGACCCGGTGAAGTCCCACTGCCTGAAAGAAATATCAAACTTAACACAGTCCCTCCTGCGCACGTACCTTGGTGCCACCTCTGCGGTCTGTCTGGGAGCCCATTTCCAGCTTTCTGAGCAGCTTCTGCCACCCAGGGCCCCTCCAGGCTGTGCCTCACCAGCTGTCCTCAGGGAGCTCTGGTCCCTCTTCCACTGGGAGCCCCAGAGCTGCAGCCTGACTCCTCTGGGGACAAAGCCCAAACAGAAGGTCACAATGCAAAACGGTGAAGAACCTGATCTGGAGCCTGAAAAATGCAAGATTTGAAACATTTTAAGGGCAGAAGTAATTAAAGGCATGGATGTAAGTGGGAAGCAGGCTAGCATGAAGCATGGGTTTATCGGAAGGAGATTGTGGCAGACTAATCCGATATCTGTCTCTGATAAAGTAATGGAGTTTTCAGACAAAGAAACTTATTAGATACCGTCTTTGTGGACTCTAAGAAGGCATTTGATATGGTGTCACATGAGGAGCTGATTAGTGATGCTGAAGATAATGAGGATTACAGAAGAATTATAGGGGAAGGGAGGAGCTGCACAGACAAGAGCAAGAGGTTGCATTGAAAGGGAGGAGTGAGGCTGGAAGGAGGTTGCAGAGCTCGTCAAGGGCTAGGTGGAAGGCCAATTCTATTTTATATATTCATTGAAGAGCTCACTGCAAATATGCAAAGTGCTAATTGCAAATGGCTGGGGAGTTCTGTCAGTCCAGCCACCATCTGGACACTGTAGGAAGAGCCCCAGGACGAGGGAAAACAAAATTGGAAGAAACATTACAAAAATATATAATTGGAACAGAACCTGGTTGTGGCTATATCTAAGGTGAGAATAAGCTGTTCCTAGCCACTGAAGCAGTGAAAAATATTTGCATAGGAACAGTAAGTGGGAAAGTCACTACTGTGCTGCATCTTTCCAAGCCAATGAAAGGAATGGTGGTATGCACTGCTTGTAGCAGAAATGAAGGAGCTTTGGTGACCCAGCTGTCTGTGCCTAAGCCCTTCCTTAGCTGCTTACTCCTACTTCTCAATTTTCCACTGCAGCACCTAGTCTGGTTTGCTGGAGGCCAACTGTATGGCCAGAGAGCCAGCTGTATCCTGGGCTGCATCAAAAGCAGCGGGGCCAGCAGGGCAAGGGAGATTGTGTGAGGCTGTACAAACCTCAGAAATCCACTGCATGATCAAAAGTATGCAGTACCTAGGGCAATTCCTTCTCTTTTTATTTTGTTCTTTAGAAAATCTTCCTGCTGATCTGAATTTCTGTAGTTCTGGGGACTGACCAAGGTTAAAGCACTTTAAGTTTATACATCTTTAGCCCCTTCTGCTTCTCACTTACAGAGAGACACAAACGGACTTCCAGCAGGGGAAAATCATAATTATATTGAGTGGATTCTTCACTTTATGTTTACCCTGCAAGCATGCTAGGTTTGGTGTGGGAGCCTCAGCCATACTGGGAATCGCCAGTAGAGCTTCATTTCTGTTCCCTTCACATTCAAGAGAATCATTTCAGCACTGGGTCCTGGATGTTAAGTCTGAGTGTGAATCCAACTTCATCCTGACTACGTTTTGCAGAGCCACTTTGGCACATATCTCCCTGTTTGTGCTGTTTTCTATTTGGAAGAAAAGTCTTTGATCTGGAAGGATGCTTACAGCAAACCCCCAGCCCCTGTGTTTGGAGGCAGTTCTGCAGGTCTCCTTTGCAGGTTCCATAGAGTAATCTGCAACAACAAACCACTGGGAAGTGGGCAAAGCCCATCTCCATTTCTCTGAGATCATAGGCCACTAAGCACAAGTTGTTTGTATAGGAACATCTGGCACTGCAGGTCAATCTCAACAGGCTCTCTTCAGAGTAGTCGGAAAGAAACAGGCATTTCTATGGTGCAATTCATCTCACATCTGAATGCAGCACTTCCCATTTCTCCTCCTGCCTCCAAAGGGAGCCTGAGTGGATCAGCTCAGGGGAAGATGTCTGCATCAGAGGTATCAGAAAGCACAGACCTGGAAATCGAGGTTCATTTCACCCAACTTTCAAGTGTTGTGATGCTGAAAGAGCCTCCCATTGGAAAAAAGGTCAGTTCCCTTATCCCTCATTACTCATTATCTTTTCATATCTATTTAACATCAGCTGCTTGAAAAGCCATTATTCCAGAATGTTTAGTGGTGAAATCAATGAAGTGCTCTTCTCCCCCCGTGCTGTGACCTCTGTGATGGTCATGAATAAAACTAATGACAGTAAATTATAGAGGTATTGCTGGCTATTGCCAGAGAAGTGATAAAACGTGATGGCAGTTAATAGAACACACTTAAGAGACACATGGCAACTGTTTTCTACTCAGAGACACCCACGTGCATTAGTAAATAGAGGGAAGTGGCATTCCCATTCTCAGGGCTACCTCACTCAGAACCTCTCAGCAGCTTTTAGCCCTAACCTCTCTGGCGCTCCACCTCATAGGGCATCTGCTGCACTTTCCATGCAACATTTCCATGCTGCTTCTCACCCTGAAGCCTGCTAATGACACGTCTAGACATGGAGCTGCCAATTACACCCAAACTCACCAGCACTTCACACTGTGTCAAGCATATGTGATGCATACTAGAGCGGGGTGTGTGTGTGTTGATCTGTACTATTCCGATCAGCTGTAATTAATTGCCTTAACGAAAAATAAGCGAGCCTTGCCCCAGTGCACAGACTGGCAGGATAAGCCCTCAGTCCACCTGCAGAAAGTTATATTCTCCTGTGCTCAGCTTTGCAATTGCCCCTTTTGTAAACAGCTGGAATGATGTCCATTCATCAGCCCAGTGTGCGGCTGGGCTCATCGTTCATAGAACCATAGAACTGGTGAATCACCAAGTTTGGAATAGACCTCTAAGATCACTCAGTCCAACCATCTACCCACTACCACTATTTCCCAACTAAACCGTGTTGTCTCTCAGTACAACACCCAAATGTTTTTTCAACACCTCCAGAGATGTTGACTCCACCACCTCCCTGCACAGCCCATCCCAGTGCCTGGGGAAGTTACCACAAAGCCCCTCCCACAAAGCAGTGACAGCCTGCCTGCTTGGCCAGGACGACACCGTCTCCCACCCGCCTCCAGTCCTTGGCCTCACCACCCTGGCAGCACGAAGCAGTAATACACAAGCTCTCTCTTTGCTGTAAGATCTTTCCCTGCGGCATCCAGTCTGCATCCCGCTCGGTCTGGGGTGTGCAGTGTTTGTGCAGGAGCCAGGCTGCCAGTGGGGCTAACTCAAGTAAAAAAAGATCCCTGCCCAGGATTTGTCACATGCTCCTGCATGGCCTTAGATAACGTTTTACAGCTGCAAAGGTGCAACGGGCCATTCCCAAAAGAACTGATGGCAGACATCTGTGCCACAAAGGGCCTGGGACTTCTGTATCACATAACCTCTGTGCATTACAGCTGTGAGTGTGACTGCTTTTAAAGAAACTCTGCTTATCCCCAGATGTTTTGGTCTGGGTGAGTTAAATCAGCCTGAGGGCAGATTATTTTTGAGGAGCTGTGTTAGGTCTTGATCTGAACAGAGGAAAGCTGTGTGCTTTGATAGGAGAGTGTGTGTAAGCTGAGGGTGGCTGGGAGGTTTGCTCCAGCTCCATAAGAGTTCCTAGTAAAACTCTGTCCAGTGTAAGAACTTTCAGATAGATCCTTCTCATTCTCCTGGGATAGTCTGGGAATGTAAAGAGAATGAGGCAGTGGCCAAAGCTGTACTGAAAGCAGCTACTGATGGAGGGTTGCACATCGATCGAATACAAGAGAGGCTTCTCTCAGCACATAATGCACAACAAAAGGGCTGCACTTGTAGCTCAGAACCTAAATAGAAAGTCTCTGCACCCAGCCTGTGCAGGCAGGAGATGTCCCACAGAAATGGTGTCAGTATGGCTGGCACCCTGCCTATATATCTCTGGCCCAGATCATGAAACAGCTCTGTGCTCCTTGGGCTGTGGGAGTGCTGTCCACATTAGCAAATGTGGTGGAGCAGAGCCTCTGGTTGTTGTATGGGAGTCCCATGTTGCCCAGATGTAGGCTTCAGCTGTATGGAGGTGTCGGAGGGTGAGCTGCTTGTGCTGCACAAATGATGAACCAAACGTTGTGCTCCTCCCTGTCTGACAGCAGAAGATCCTTGTGCACCTCTGCAAAACAGCTCATTGTTCTTCTGCAGCAATGGAGGAGCACAGATGCTCTTTTTGGTGCCTATGACTCTTGTCCTGATGGCTAACCATGGCCTGAACTCCCCTATCTCACTGCCACATACTGTGGTCTTTCTGGGTCTATCTGATATGAGATATTCCCCCAGAGACAGGGATACTGTGAATATATTTCTGTCACTAGCACCCCATCTGGGTGTAAAAATCACGAGAAGACAACATTTTTGGATGCTCTTGAGAAAAATGAGAAACAGTAGTTTTTTACAGGCTTTGTCTTTTTGCTCTTCTGCAATAAATTCCCCCAGCAATAGAAGCAAGAAGTGTGTCCCTGCCATGATCGAATTGAGAGAAACAAACCCCTGCTGACAAATTATTGCTTCAGAGTTTGGTTTGTCAGAGCATGTACAAACCTCCCGTCTGTACAGACAAGATAATCAGGGGCTGTGTCTTCGAGCCTGCCAGGGGGTTCGAGTAGCTCTGAGTGTGCTCAGCAAACAGCAAGGACAGCAGAGCTGGGATGCTGGAAGAGGCTCACGGGCAATTTCTCATTGCAGATCCCACTCAAGGCTGAAGAGCAAAGTGCAGGTGTCTGTTTGATCTCCTAGCAAATTTAGGAAATTCTGAGGTCTCAGCAGTGCTTTGCTCTTGTAGGTCCTGCCGAACTCTTTGGATGTGCAATGGCCTCAAGAACCTCCAGTAGTTGAACTGTACTCCCTTCAAGGGAGAACAACATTGCTGGTATAGCTGAGGAATGTGAGGGCTTCAGCACAGCGGCCAGGAAATGCTGTATAGAACACAGCTGGAGACTAAGGAACTACCACTGGTTGTGGTGGTGCTGTACAAAGCTTGCAGATCCCTCAGTGTCCTGCTTGCTCTGTGGGTCTGACAGTAACTGCAGGTAAGGAAGATCTGGCCACATCCCACTCCTAAACAGGAACTGGAGAAGAGGGAAGGGTAAATAAAGCACAGCAGCTCTCATCTCCTGTTCCAAACAGCAGCAGCCCAGAGGCTGTGATTGCTAATTAAACAATATTTCCCATGCAATGCAGGCATTGCATCTCTCACAGGCTATAAATATCCAGCTATAAGCAAACATTTCTAATCAGTGATTATGTCTGAGATTATTTTCCGTGAGTTTATAAGTGATTGTTTGTTTATGCACCGTTAATGGGCAACATCATTCTGGAGGTGCTGGCCAAGGATTCAGGCCTTGTGTCTGCATCGGCAGCATGCTGAGCTGGAGCACCAGGCACAGGAGGACACTTCAGGCCCTCCAGCACGAGCTGCAGACCTTGTTTTCAAGATCTGCTGGGCAAAGAGTAGAGCAGCAATAACTCCATCTCAGGATCAGATGTGCTATGTGGGGAGGGTGCTCAAGTTGCCTCCCCAGCCAGGCTTGAATGCCTGGAAGCTCAGCATTGCTGTGAAGCGAGCAGTGCATGGGGACATTGCCCTTCCATCTCACTGGGTGCAGCTCACTGCTCAGATGGGGTGAAAGCAGACACAGGGTGCTTTAGAATAATCAACCTCGAGACAGCTGCAGGTTAGAGGAGACCTCTGCCCTGTCCATGTGCAACTCACTCAGAATCTGCTCTTGCAGACTGCTGCGTAACAGCTAGATACGGAGCATGAAGCTGGTAGGGCCAGTGAATGTGTTCAGATCAGACCTTTGCTGTTGTTACAGCCGTCTGGGGAAGGAGAGACATTTTCACTGCACCAGCCTTTTCCACTCCAGTGAACACTCCCAAGCTCCCTGCACCACCTACTGCCTTCAGCAGCTGCACAGCGGCGCAGGGCAGGGTAATCCACAGGGTCTGCCTGGGTAAACTCCTGCACAGTGACAAGCAACGCCAACAGCCCTGTGAGGGATGCAGGGAGGTATGGAGATATTCATGCTGTAATGATTTGTGACAGCTCCCTTCTTACTTAAGGGAATGGAACACACCAGCGTGTGGGGACCATGTGGAAGCAAATACAGCAAAACAAGCTCAGAGAGTTGGGACCAAAGGGAGCTAGGGGAACTCCTGTGCCAACAGCATTTTTCCTGGCTGATTTGTCTATATTTTATTTAGTATGCTTTTTTCTCAAGAAAAAAAAAGAAAAAGAAAAAGAAAAAGAAAAAGAAAAAGAAAAAGAAAAAGAAAAAGAAAAAGACAAAGAAAAAGAAAAAGAAAAAGAAAAAGAAAAAAGAGAAAGAAGCTGGAGGGACAGAGACAAAGCTATGTTCAGAGACAGGACAATATAACTGCAGGGCTGATCCTTGCTAGCATGAGTGCCATTCAAACTCTCCCTGCTGCAGACTTGATCATAGAATCATAGAATCATGGAATCATAGAATCATAGAATTATAGAATCACAGGATCTGGGGTTGACCCCCACTAGCTCAGGCTGCCCAGGGCTCATCCATGGCCTTGAGCACCTCCCAGGGATGGAGCACCCACAGCTCTTTGGGCAGCAGTGCCAGGGCCTCACTGTCCTTTGAGTAAAGAATTTCCTCATTGTGTCTAATATAAATCTCCCCTCTTTTAGTTTAAAACCATTCCCTGTGTCAAAAGTCAACCTCTCTTCTGTTTATGATTCTGTTGATGAATTCATCAAGCAAAGGACGTTGATCAAACAAAGCACCTTCTGGACTCAGTTTCTGGGATGTTTATGTGTTCATCACTGACCTGTCCATCTTCTATCTCACCTAATTAGACTGGAAGTTTGCTATTGCACACCGCTTGCTTAGGACGCCCTCCAGTGCTTGTTTCCAAATGGTACAAATGCCATGCAAACATACTGACAAATAGTTATTTCACTGCACAAAGAAACCAGTTGTATATCCCACAGATGACCACTCATCTGAAAAAGAAGCAGCTAGGTTCTAGAGAGCTGATTATTTTGCTGCTGGTACTGCTGATGGAAAACATCACTGTCAAAGCAAGCCATCTTGGGTGTCTCATGATGCCACTGAGTAGAATTTCAGAGACCACCAGCAGCTGCCTCCTGCCTACAAGAACCTGGGAGGACTTCCTCTCCACCTCCCACCTCACAAGGACCTTGCTGGTTGTGTGAGCCCTGAGGCATTCCTCTTGCAACAAAGATTGCCTGCTGATCATGAGATGACACCTCAACGGCCGCGATCCGGGTGTGATGGATTTCTTGGATGTGTCTGCTTGCTCTTCAAGACAGGAAACAGATGAGGTGAAGAACTTTACTTAGTTGGAAGCTCGAAGCTAGGATATAAGTGGTTTTTATTTTTCCTTGCATGTAGCTTGAGTTGACAGTGCTGAGAATGTCTGTGTCCTTGTGGGGCAGTTAGCAGTGGAGCCGGTGGCCCATCTCCCATGCCTCGAATCAGGATTCTTCTTATGTTTTTACAGTTCCAGTGGCTTGGCTGTATACTGAGCTGTTTGAAAAATTTTTTGAACAACTTTTTTTGGAAACTGAATTCATAGCAAAATGAAATTTACCATAAAAAGTGTCTGCTGCCCAGGGAAAAGGTTGAGTGTTTTTTTCCTGAAAAAGGAATGCCTCCAGAATCAAAGCGTTTCTGATTCCTTGCCAAGTCACATAGTCATGGATCCCTATGATATGCACTCTTGCTCAGTTAGAGGAAGAAACTGATGAACATGGGAAAGTCATTGCACCTACAGTTGTCTTTGTGCATGCACCATGAGCTAAGTGCTTGCTGCTTTTGCCAAGTCATGAGTGGCAGCCATCATTTTGCTTTACGTTCTTCTCTTAGGGTTCTTTCTTCTGATTTCTTCCCTGGAGTAACAGTGGGGCCTCCAATTCTGCTTAGAGGGCCAAAGGCATCTACAGTGTTTCAAAAACACCAGAATCATCTAAGAAAGATCTTCTGCAGCATGGTAGTCTTCAATATGCAGCTTGCCTGTTGTTTCCCATCAGCCATTGTCTCAGTCAACCAGCATTTGTTTCCATGATAAGCCACTTATGATGGCACTAGAGAAGCCACTGGATACTGGAACCAATTGTCATCCACCTTCCCAAACTCTTTTGCATGCTTGCTACAGAAACAGCTTATATTGTAGCATAGTAACATTACTTACTGCTTTATTTCAAGAGCCAGTTTCTCCATCACAAGAGTTGTTTTCCTCGATCAGTTCAGTGATTAGCACTGCTGTTAAAGAGGTAATGAGAAGATAAATTGTGCAAGGCAGCTGACAGCAAGAGCATGAAATTATGTCTCTGAGGTCTGTTGTCCACAGGGAAAGCGGCCCTGCTGGCTAGCACTGATTGCAAAGCTAATTGGGTTGATAGGAGCGCTAGGGTTGCCCTCGCAAGATCCTCCCTTCATTGTCCACCAGGGCAGTACTGAGTCTAGGAAGAAGATTAGCACATACCTTACCCATACCAACAGATTAGGTCCAGCTTGGACCTCCTCATCCATGCTGGGCAGAGTCCTTTGCATGTGCAAGGCAGGACCCAATGCCTTGGTTGCTTTTGAAGTGCTGGAGGCAGACTTTGGCCATGCCCCACTGAGCCCAGTTACCCTGTGTCCGTTATCCACAGAACAAGTTGTCCATCATCCATGCTCCTGCAGGAAAGTTGCCTGCTGCCATTTGTAATTGAGCTACAAACCACCCAGCTGCAAGAACATTTTGTTCCTCTCTCCTTTCTGACTAGATAATCTCCTGAGGTCCCTTCTCTCTGTTACTGTCATTCTGTGATTCTAGGAGGCATCCAAGGCCACAGACACGCAGGGGATGGTGGTGAGAGCATTGTGTCATGGGTGACAGATAAGAAAGTGTGTGCAGGGTAGGTGCATGCACCAAGGAGTGGAGCCTTATATATACTGTGTGGGAAGGGTTGTAAGTATTGTGGAAAAGGACGTGCATAGACCATGAAGGGTGTCTATGGGGCACCATAGTAATAGTACAGTAAATAGCAGTAGTAAAAGTAATCTGGTACTAAATATACAAGGAAAACAGAGGGAAGATGCTGATCTCATGGCTCTGGGAAGCCCACAGTAAAGAGCAGGTAAAGGTTTTGTTAGGCAATAGCAGTTTGCAATGATGCTGGCTTCCTGATGGAGACCAAGCGATGCCGCTGGGCTCTGCTATCAGCCTGAGTGCTGCACAGCCCCGTCTGTTTTCCCT